>NC_140296.1:201766086-201827466 GCF_964211825.1 Aythya ferina
TGCATTATAAAGGACAATGTAATCAAGTTCTTACATTAAAGACCTTGTGGGTCAAAAGCTCTGTGCTTATACATCATTAGAGGCCTAAGATCAGTGAACTTGTGGTTTAATGAAATAACATACCAAAATAAGCAGATTTAGTGTCTCATTCTTAACATTAGTGTCCTGTTTTGAAAATGTTGGCTTTTGCCTCTCATTTTCACAGTTTAATCACATATTTAATACTTCATATGCCTACATCGAAGAAGTGCTGTGAGATTTAATTAATTTTTCTAAAGCTCTTTGAGATGTTTAGATAAGAGGTACTATACTACATACGTGCAAAGTATTACTATACTACTGAAGAGACTTATCACAGAAAAGGTTAAGGTCAATTATATTTTCTTGCCATTTATGCTTATATTTTCAAATTACAAAAAGAAAATGGTATCAATTTAATAAATTCCACTTTTATCTACTTTCCAATGAGTTATTTATAATTGATATATGGCAAAGTCTTATAGATCATCAAAAAGGCAGTAAATGATGCCCTCTATGTAAGCTTCTAACACTCTGTGGTTTTATGCTGCTCTGTTTTAATTGATATGTGTTTCAATTACACATTGTAATCAAGAAGGATCAAATTATTAATCTTTTTAAAATGACTCAGACAAGTACAAAAGAAGAAAAAAAAACAAACAACAATAACAAAACCAGACAACTGAAAAAAAAAAAAAACACAACACAAGTTAAACAAACTAACAAAAATCACCCAAGTCACTCCATGACTTCTTGGAGGTGTCTCTATAGGTAATGATTTCCTGATGATTACCTGTGCTTTTGAATATCAAATCACAGTTTAATTGAAGCAGTAAATAACTGTTTTCACATACCTGTTATTTCACTGGACATCTGAGAAAAACACATTTAATTGATCAACTCTAAAGAAATTTCTTCTTAAAATCACATTTAAGCACTTTGTTAAGCACACACATTCAGTGACATGCACTACTGATTTTCAGATCTCAAGACTCTCAATTGCTTTAAAATTTCATCAGGATTTGGGTAAATTTTAGAGAAAAAAGATGGAAGGTTCAATTTGAAAGATGTCTAGATCAAACTAGCCACATTGTAAATCACTTCCACTACACATGGCATATTACCCTACTCTAATTAAAACCATTTGATCTTACCATCATGTTTTAATTAAGATCTTGCTTTACATTCTTGCTATTAGAGATGCTTGAGTTTAGGAAAAAGAAAAAACAACTACACACAAACATGCACAAAACAACAACCTTAGTCAAGAACATTTTCATAAATAAACACAGTTAATCAACCCACTGCTTCTAGAGGGGTCATGTTATTTGAGTATTTAGTGAGCCAGATGTTTTATCAAAATGCTTATGAATCCTGAAAGTGTCAAGCATAAATGTTTGAATGAGTATATATTTGCTGTTCTCTAATTTTTTATTGACTCTTCGTTCACCCTTTTTTGCAAAAAAAATGTTTTGGGGAATTCTCATATGAATTATGTGACTAGCCACGCATCTGGATTCTTTTTAAAATATTTTCTCTGTTCTTAAATTGGATTATAATCTCAGAGGATGCAAATATTAGTTTCGTTACTGCTTTTATGAGAACAGGTGTTAATACTTTGTTTTTATTGGAAAAATGACTGAAGTTGGCATTTACTCATGTGCCACATGCATTACAAAGAGAAGGAAAACATATTTAGTCCTGCAAAATGTTGTGATCCCCTTATCTTCATTAGCTTCTCTGGGGAAACATGAAATCCCACAAATTGGACCATTATGTAAAGCAAAAACCTAAATCAGAAACAACTGAACTTAAGATTAATATTTAATAAGCTCTGGAATAATTTATACTAATATATACATGTATATCATTGCATCATATATATGTAATATATATATGTTACAAATGCATAAGGTAAATAAATTACAAATATATATATGTGTATATATATATATTAGCCATGTCATAACCCCTTAATGTTCTTTTACTCAGACAGTCTTGAAGATGAAAGCAGATAAAACCCTCAGCTCAGGTACTCTGACATATACATGTATATTAGAAACCATTTAACTTTGCCTGAATTGGAAGAAATTTCTGTTGTTTGAATACCACAAAGGCATCTATATTTGACATGAAGACATCAAGAGGCAGGTAGCAGATACCTACCTTACAGTTTGGATTTGGCTTAGTTTGGCAAGCTTTGCAGCTTTCTCTGCTAGATTAAAGAGTCATTTACAACCTCCAATTTCCTGCTCCTGAAGGTACTTATCAAGTCACCTCTCAACCTGCCTTCAGGCTGTGGCTGTGCATGTGGAGTTGCTACAAGGAAGAGCATGGAGTTAATAGATAGGATAGCCATGCACAAATTAACCTGGGAAGATGTCCTATGAAAAAAAAACTATCTCACCTCTGGAGGAAATTACCTTCAGTTGGAAACAAAGTAATATTTTCTTGGTAAGAGTAGATTTCCCACTGTTCAAGGAGTTGTGTCCTGCAGTCACAACCTTTTTCTCATGGCAAGCAAACTTCTGCTGGATGCGTGTATGTGTGGACTTAGAGAAAAGACACACTTAAAGATCTTTAGATAGGAAAATAAATCTGTTTTTATAGCGTTTAAATAATCATTGTAGTTTTGACTACATTGTGTCCATTTTCTTTTTTCACAAAAAAAAAAAATTAAAACAAGGCCAAACAAGACTATGTGGCTCCCTAATGTCGTGTAAAGGTTTAGCATCAATCACTTGCTGCTCCTCCAAGTTACAAATGTCCTTCCTCACCAAAAACCTACTAGGACTTTATATTTGGTTCTTATTACAATGCAACACTATATAATTTTAAGGTTAGTGGTTTATCAGGATGCAATCCCTAATTCTGTAATGTTCCTTACTTTCATGTATGAAGCTAGATAGATAGATGCAAATATCTGTAGGCGTTTTTCTTTGAATGGACCCTGCTTGTCAGATTGTTCTTCAGGATTTCCTTGTCACTATCATTATCTATCATTCTGCCAATAATTACACATTTTTTGGCAGCTATATCATGTTTACTTCTACATCACTATGGAAACACTGAATTGTCTCAGTCCTAATATAGATTCTTACAGAATCCTACTAGAAATACTTTCATAGAGCAAAACATTGCCAGTAAGTATTTTTTTTTTCTGATGTCCAGTTTGATCTTCAGTGTTTTATTGATTTTCTTGGAATCACAGAATCACACAGAATTTCTAGGTTGGAAGAGACCTCAAGATCATCGAGTCCAACCTCTGACCTAACGCTAGCAGTCCCCACTAAACCATATCCCTAAGCTCTACATCTAAATGTCTTTTGAAGACTTCCAGGGATGGTGACTCCACCACTTCCCTGGGCAGCCTGTTCCAATGCCTCACAACCCTTTCAGTAAAGAAGTTCTTCCTAACATCTAACCTAAAACTCCCCTGGCTCAACTTAAGCCCATTCCCCCTCGTCCTGTCACCAGGCATGTGGGAGAACAGACCAACCCCCACCTCGCTACAGCCTCCCTTGAGGTACCCATAGAGAGCGATAAGGTCGCCCCTGAGCCTCCTCTTCTCCAAGCTGAACAAGCCCAGCTCCCTCAGCCGCTCCTCATAGGACTTGTTCTCCAGGCCCCTCACCAGCTTTGTCGCCCTTCTCTGCACCCGCTCAAGCACCTCGATGTCCTTCTTGTAGCGAGGGGCCCAAAACTGAACACAGTACTCGAGGTGCGGCCTCATCAGAGCCGAGTACAGGGGGACAATCACCTCCCTAGCCCTGCTGGTCACACTGTTCCTGATACAAGCCAGGATGCCGTTGGCCTTCTTGGCCACCTGAACACACTGCTGGCTCATATTCAGCTGACTATCCACCATCACTCCCAGGTCCTTCTCTGCCTGGCAGCTCTCCAACCATTCCTCTCCCAGCCTGTAGCTCTGCTTGGGGTTATTGCGCCCGAGGTGCAGGACCCGGCACTTGGCCTTGTTGAACTTCATGCAGTTGACCTCAGCCCATCGGTGCATCCTATCCAGATCCTCCTGCAGAGCCTTCCTACCCTCGAGCAGATCGACACACGCACCTAACTTGGTGTCATCTGCGAACTTACTGAGGGTGCACTCGATGCCCTCGTCCAGATCATCGATGAAGATATTAAAGAGGACCGGCCCCAGCACCGAGCCCTGGGGGACGCCACTAGTGACTGGCCTCCAACTGGACTTGGCTCCATTTACCACGACTCTTTGGGCCCAAAAGCTATTCTTTGATTGCAGCAAAACATACTTTTCATTTATATGCCCATTTGAATACCCAGTATGGACTTGGTCAGAGTTCAGGCACGTGAGAGAAAGACAGTCACTCAGCCTGCTTTTCAAGACCAGTGGATCACAAACTAACACTTCCATTTCTTTCTTCTGGGATACAGTTATTAATTCTTTTTTTTTTTTTTTTTTAATTTTATTTTAAACACAGAGCCATGTTTCATCCTGTTATTTTCTAAAATAATAAATGTGATCAACAAGATCTTCCTGCCTCCTGTTTTCTAGGTATGATCCTAGTGACTAAATAATATTTTAATCATCTAAGACTGATCTCTTAGCAAGATTTCCAGGGTAGATTTTAGACTTCCTTCTCATTTTCTCAGTCATGATGGAGAATAGGTAGAAGCTCGGAACTGAACTGGTGATGGGACTTCTTTGGAGATGCTTCATATCATGCATCAAGTGAACTTTTTGTTCCAAATGGAGGCATCAGACTACTGAGGGTGTTAGGGAGAAGTAGATGCAGAATACAGCTACATGGGTTGGCCAGGGCTGACTCAGCAGCTCTCTCTTGCCAAAAGAAGGCATTCTGACTTTCCTATTTTTCTATCTCCCCTAGCTGGCTCCTGTCCACATGCTCCAACTGTGTTCCATATGCAGGTTCTGACATTTGTCTGAGTTCTTGATGAGCCAATTCCACTCATTAAATAAGAAGAAAATTAGCCCAGTAAAATAATGAATAAATTCAAATAGAGTTTACAAGCTGAGTTAGCTCACCAGGGGTCAGATAAGAACCACAAGCTGCAGAAGGGAATGACTTGAAACAGCAAAAGGTAAGAAAGAAAAGAGAGGGAAACAAGGGTCTTTCAGAAACAAAAAAAAAACACCTGTCAGACTGACTTAGAGATCCCGTCTTCCTGTACCCTTTGGTAGCAATTTATACAGCTCTTATACAGCTCTCTTGGACCAAGTATTTACACACCACCTAAACCCATCTGCAGTGTTATATTAGGCAGGTGTTGTAAATCACCACGTGAGGTCATTTTAGGCATTGTAATACCTAATTTGCATGCTCAAAGTAATATGTTTCATCTCAATTATCCTTACCAAATGCATAATCTCATCAAAGATGACATTCAAATTTGTAAAAGATATTCTTTTGCATAAATTAGTACTGGTTGATATTTAATTCTTTGAATTTCCATCAAGTTAATTCCTCTTTCTTTTTTACATATTTTCCATATCTTCATGTCAGTTTGACAACCCTGAAGCTTACCACATGATTCTGCATGTCCTTTCTGAATATATTCACATTAGTACTTTTTTCAGATGTTAGCGGTTTTTCTTTTATTTCAGGATCTATAAAGAATGTCTTAGTAATTCGTATTTCATTATCTTTTAAAAAACTATAACGTGCCAGTTGTCCAAGCCAGTTGGTATAAAAAGTAGTATATCCATTAGGTATTATTTTATATACTCGTCAATTCTTAATGATTTCAGAAATATTTCATTTTTCTTAAACTGAATTCCATCATAACATCTTTCATTCCCCTAAACAATTGGCTGTTTCTGAGTGAATTCCAGTCTGGTTTTAAGACCTTGAAAATTTTATCTTGGGGGAGAATACAAACAAACCTTCAAAACCTTCTTACAAATGAGACAGAATGGAGTTTCTCTTGGGTTTCAGTGTGATGGAAAAAAATAGTGATAGGAAATAAGAATATATCTCCATGTTAGTTGCCCTATAGAAATTATTTTGTTTGAAGGAAGAGTTACACTTTATCAGGTCTATGAAGCATTAAGAAAGATTGTTGCAACAAATAAAAATTTGGGCAGGATTAGAGCGCTAGTAATACTGCGTTGTACAATATTTCCAAGTTAAGTTATATTACAGTATGTTGAACTTTTCAGGTCATTGATTTTCTGTACTTTCTTGTTAGGGTAGTGTAATAGCTGGTCAGAAAGACTCCAAATAGGAAAAAAAAAAAAAAAAAAAAGGGCAACAAAAGTAACTTAGAAGTGTTGTAGTAATTACAGCAATCTTTTGCCCAATGAGCTACAGAACACTTTCATCTCCCCGTGTTTTTCAGAGATTCAGTAGTTCAGACTATTAGTAAAAGATGGGTGCAAACAATAGTATATTTATTTTTTTTTTAAAAGATCATACAGCAGTATTTTAAATGGCCAGCAGCAGGAAAGCTGGTTATCATAATTTGCAAACTGTAATTCTTTGCAAAAGAATAGCTATATTTAAATACAGTGACTTAACCAAAAATATTACTTTCAAAGACAAGGAAATAAAAAGGGTATCATATCCTTGTAGTCCTTGGAGAAGTTCAAGCATTACTTCCAAGCCCGCTCTCCCTTTTTACTTTCTATCACAGTATAGGAATTCCACAATGATTTATAAAAGGAAATTTTTCAAAGACACAAATGGGAATCAGGTGTCTGATCTCCATTGACTCAGGCACCCAACTCCCATTCGTATTTTCAGAAAATCTTCCTTTAGAGATATGAAATATAAAATAGTAAAGCAACTTGTATTCCAAAGCCCAAATCACTTAGCTTATTTTTTACATATACCTCCATTTCATTTTCCTTTTAATTTGACAACAAAGCAAATGGAATTCTGCATTTCAAGAAAGAAGGACTGGATAATCTAATCTCTTTGCCTTTGCTAGCTTCTCTGGTACTACCATGCACAGAGTGGGACGTTAAATATGACACCCAGAAATTTAAAGACAATTTCCTCTTTTCAAACTGTTCTGTTTCTCAGTTTCTTGTTTGTTTTTGTTTTTTCCTCATTTTTAAAATAATCATATAGTTTAAAAGGCATTGAAGATAAAACAGCTGATGTAATTTGAAATGATCTTTTGGAAAAGATGTAGCCAAAAGTTTAAGTAGGTGTAAACAACAGTATTATCCAACAGATCCTTAAAAGGTTAACTTTTTTTTTATCCTTTTAAAATTTATTTTTATTTTTATTCCCTTATCAAGGAAAATAAGTTAAAATGAAATAATTTCTTTTGAATTAAATAAGAATTTCTCATTTAAAAATCTGATGTGTTAGCTACTTTTAATAAAACACAGTTTTTAATAAAACTACTTTTAATAAATCTCAGAATTTTTGAAAAAATGGAAAAGAAAAAAGAGTAAAAGTACTTTTACCAGTTCCTTTTCTTTTTTAATGAGTTCTGTTACATGGAATCAAGTATAATATGGTAAATATTATCCATTATCCAGAAATGGACTTCAGCAGTTCTCCTACACAGTCAAAGAAGTTGTAAAAGTCGCACTTTTTCCTTAGATGTGTCTTCATTAAAAAGTAGTACACCAAAAATCCACCAAAAATATTACGTTTGGGCCAAGCTTCCTCTTCACCTTTGGTTTCCCAGAGTTTTTCTTGCAAAGTCCTTTGAAAGGGGATCAAAGAAAAAAATATTATACAAAAGTTGGTAGAGCAAAGTCATATCTATGTTGCTTTCTCGTCTTGGTCCCCAAATCATTCTACATCCATACATCTGGGTTTCTCCTTTGGAGGGAACTAACCACATGTCTCATGGCTTACACCTGAATATAGTATCAGGTGTCTCCAACGACTGTGCCCTAAAGGAAACATAGATGAAATCACACCTTATTTGGCTCCCCTCTCTGGGGAGCCTGCTACTTTATTTGTACTTCTCTTACTGCTCTCATGCCACATTCAAGTCAATGCAACACATACCTCTTGGGTCATTTACAGAAACACCTCTCTGATACACCATGTTTTGTTATTGTTGTTTCATTATTTCAGGCATTCAGAACTGAGAAAACATAACCCCTCACAAACAAGTCAATAAAAATTCTTAAGGCCACAGATCTTCTACTCTTTTCCCAGAGGACATGCAGACTAAGAAGGTTCTGGAGGTGAAAAAGCTTGAAATCTTGGTCCATGTGCCTCTGTGAAAAAGGTCAGGTGTTTCTCCCAGGACCAAATGACTTTCCATGTGGATATAGTGTGGGAGGAGGAGACGTTTGTATAGCTAATCTTGTTGAGCTCACTGACAACTAGAGAATATTTCTGTAACCATCTGCCCTGAAAATTGCTGACCTTTGCTTTTCTGGAACTTTATTTATTTATCTTTTTATTTATTTTTATTTTATTTTATTTTATTTTATTTTATTTTATTTTATTTTATTTTTCTCCTTTAAAGACTGCAGAAAAGATGTCTTTCTCTTGATAATTCTTGACTTGAGTCATCCCTACAATGAAGAAGACTCAAATACAAAGATCTGGTGCAAAATGTCTTTGCTGGAAGAATCAATCATATCTCCTGTTCAAAAAAAAAGTGTGATCAATTTGTGTGAATCTAATAAAGGAAATGAATACACTCTGGGAGTGAGGAAAAGTCAAGATATTGCCCACATGTGCACTGAAAGTATCCCTGAAGCTTAGAAATTTTGAATATGTGTGTAGTCATCTCCTCTTCTCTTTAGTTTCTCTAAGAGGCTACATTTACACTACCTAATCAATATTAGGTCACTTCCATAAAAGAAGACTGAAAAAAATGCAACTGTAGTGTTTGAAAAATGCTTATTTTACCTTTGAAATATTACACAAACAGGTCTATTTGTCAGCCAGAAACCTACTGAGTTTAAAAGCAGATACACAAAACGTCTTACCAACTCTTTGGTATAGAAAAAAAAAGCCAATGGGATAAAAACTTCATTTAATTCAAGGAGAAAGAGGTTTCAACAAGAACAAGATAAAGACAAGGAATCCCAGTACTAAAGGTCAAAAGTCCTGAACATGAGGGAATAAGCCATTAGATTCAGAAGTATATTTTTAAAGGAGAAAAGATGCTAAAAATCTCCCCCAAAAAGCAATTTGAAATCGATAAGTATGTTAGACAAAGGATTCAGTGGAAGTTATGGTGTTTTATATACTACATTAAAAAAGCAATAAAATCTTAAACTTTAATCATTTTACAAAACAATACAGAAATTTATTTATTTTGTTTTGTCAGAAAAAAAAAAAAAAAAGAAAAAAAGAAAAAAGAAAAAAGCAGCAGCTGTTCCCTGGCCAAAGAAACAACAGGGGCTCTTCCTCTGTAGTACAGTAAATGGCTAACTTCCCAGGGTAGTTTAAGTCCCCTGCAGCCTGCAGTGTCAGCAGAGTTGGTCATTTACGAATCAGTAGGGTTTTGTTAGAAGTTTGTTTATCTTTCAATGAAACCACCTGCCTTGAAGCTGAATTGTTTGAGCTATAAATAGATGAGCGGTGCATCAAATTCTTTCAGAATGAAGCATAAAAATGTGGCTAAGCGGGCAGGGTTTGAAAGAGAAGGTTCAGGTCACCTTGCTGACAATGAGAGATAAAGGTTGAGAAATATTCTGTTCATTTTTATTTTGTAGAACATGGAATAGGCATACATCCAAACAAGCATTCCTCACTCATTCTGTGTAAGGCCATGTTTGGATGATGGGAACTCAAAAGAATCGTACCTCTTTCCTTTGCTCCCTTCTTTCCTTCCTTCCATCCCTCCTTCCTTCCTTCCATAATAATGAGTTGGCTTGAACAAAAAAGGGTAATTCTGTGGAGTCTGTTGAAAACATAGGTATTTGAATTCTTACCAAGTGCGGATGTTACCATCTATATAAAATGCCTGACAGGATTTTAAACTCTACAAATCCTTTTTTTTTTTTTTTTTTTTTTTTTTTTCCCAACAATGCAATGAGTTCTACTGGCCAATCATACTCTTTATTTATTTTTTTTTTCTTGTTTACTTAAACAAGAGTGCTCCTTTCCGTTCATTTCACACTGCTTGTCTTTCAATTTCACAGTGCCTTCTAGTTGAGTTTGTAAAGTTGCCACTGAGGAGCCCTGCTCTAAGTCTTTCCATGGAATGACAACAGGAAATGTTCACAGAATTCACACTCTTTTCCCACTGCAACATATCCTGGCAGATGTGTTAGTTACCATAGCAACAATTAAGACTCTCTCTCTCTCTCTCTCTCTCTCTCTCTCTCTCTCTCTCTTTTTTTTTTTTAATAATAAGAATGATCAGTACTGGCTGAAACATTCATAAAATAAATAAATAAAATCTCTCAGGTTTAGATTATGCAGTGTAAAGATCTTCCTGATGATGTGTGCTTGCTAATATTTGTAAGGGTATAAGATAAGTAACAGTCGTCTGTGTGACTTGGCTGAGCTGTACCTTTTTGTTCTCCCTCAGAGAGGGTATTACATGACATGGGGCCATTTCTGCTGATGTGAAGCAGGAGAGTTGGAAAGGAAGCATGTAGATCCCGTATACAGAAGTAAGAAAACGTAGCCCTTCAGTGTCGATACAGCTTTTAAATGAGGTTAAAAAAAAAAAAAAAGATCAAAAGATGTTCTCTGGGCTGGAAAGGTGGCTATATCTACATAGAAAATATACAGTGTATCTAAAGATTTATCTACCCCACAACCATCTTTCTAAATCTTCATTCAATAGAGCTCTTGAACCACACAACGATAAAAGCAATGTAAATTTGGATCACTGCATTGGTCTCAATGAAGTTATTCTAGACTTACACTAGTCTAAATAGGAGAATTGAAAAGTAATTCTTGTAAAAGTAGTTATTCTAGAAAGAATCCTCCCCCATGTCCATGTTAGCCCAAATTAAAGTTGCTATCACTGTCCGCTTCCATACCCAGCTTAAAACCCTCCCCAGCAGTTTGGCAAGATATTTGGCTGGGTTGTTCTCACCTCTCTTAGTCAAATAGATCTTGTCTTTGGCTGGCAGTACTCATTCCTCAAAGAAGTTAAAGCAATGAACCTAAATGAAAGCTTTTTTTTTTTTTTTTTTTTATTTATTTCTTCATTCTGTTGTGTTTTTTTTTTTTTTTTTTTTTTTTTTTTGTTTTTTTTTTCTGGGAAAGAGAGGGACTTTGAGCACAAGTATAAATGGAAGTACAATTCTGTCTTGGGGTTATGATGGAGAAGTATAGTCTTTAATTAGTTGCCACAGTTCTTTAGTGCCAGGAAGAACAATTTATTTACTGAATCTGAAGTGATCACCTTGATTTCCTGTAATAATTTCCTGTAATGTCTCTGAAATACTCATATACTCCACTTGTATCCAACTAATGTCTTCTGGGAAAAAAAAAAAAAAAGACATCTTTTTTAACCTTTCTAAAACACACTTGCTAACATACTCTACTCTAATGTCTGAAAGTATATAAGGTCACCTGCAACAGCAGCCTTTACATTTAAAACAGTTGTGGCTATATAGAGCAGTGAAGGAATGTACTGCTTCAGATTTTACATAACAAGCATTTTTGCTGTCCAACCCTTTACCACTTTGACACTTGCAGATTATACACAACATTGCTTTAGGGTCAGATATTCCGCATGTTTTTATAGAAATTATTAAAAAAGTACTTTATACTTAGTTGTTAGCAAAGACATAAATATAACCCCAGACACATTATACTTTTCAGTCTCTGTTCTCCCTGTTTCCTTCTTTATTTGCAACACAGCAAGGTGAAATGAAGTTTCCAGCACAGCAATACCACCCTTAACTTGCCAACTCATCACTTCTTGGGTCAACTGCACTACTTAGTGAGCAGTGAAATAGAGCTATTCCCCAGATTCTTGCCCATGTGCTGTGCTAGTCTGAGGTTAAGTAGGCACTTGGCTTCTTTTATTGTGTGCCTTAACCCAGTGCTTGAATAGCCACAGGGAAAAAAAACGCAGAGGAAATCGTAGTTGCAACCTAATTCTTGGAATTGTAATCTGCAGTGTATTGAAATCTACCAGACTGTAATGGAGAGATCCTGTCTTTTATTTGCTTAGTATTGTTAATTGTCAAGTGACAACGAGGGGGCATTTTCAAATCTGTCCAAAATTATGGTCTTCTACAGAGGCCAATTCCAAACAATTCTGCCAATTCCAGGTGTGTTTGTTGCAGGAGAGTAGTGAGGTCAGAACCTTGAGGGCCCGGACTTTAAACAGGCACAGCTGTTCCTCCCTTACCTGGTTAAAACTAATATCAAAAACCAGAAAACAAGGACAGTCAATACAGACTTCACAGCAGAACTGTCAATATGTCCTGGTGGCACTGGCAATACTTTGGTTTCCTCTTATATTCCTGTGGTGCAAAACAATTTAGTCTCTTTAGGATGGATGTGGTTTATAATCTGCTTTAGGCATTAGGCTCAGCTTCATGTCCTGGTGAAGTATATATCCATAACCAGTGTAGAAGGTCAGAGTGGTTTATCCAAGTGTTCTGCTGACTGTAAGAACCAGACATTCATTTGTAAGTCTCTGAAGTGTGTATGATAGAAGCTGTTCCTTCCACCCATGTATCCACTAGTTCATCCAGTCACTCATCTCATTGGTGTATTTCTGATAATACCAACCCATAAATTCACACTGGTGTTCAGGGTGACATAAACTTCTCTGAGAACACATAAAAAGGCTCATGTCAGCTCTTTGGCAGACCCAAAGAAAAAGGAGGGATACACACTGAAATTTTAGAAAGAATTACTCTTTGAGGCACTTTAGATCATACAGCAACATAAAACCTAGGAGATTAGTCTGGAGGGCCAAATCTGCTTGGGAAAAATGATCAGTCATGAAAACCAGACGCCCATGTTGCCCTTCCTACACCATTCCTAGTCACCAGCTGAGTCACATACAAAATCTACCGTCCAACTATAAGTTTAATATCTTACACAGGGTATCCTAGCACAAGTGCTATGCCTCCATGGACCCACATCAGTTCTCTTTGTCTGAGAAAATGACTTTCTCTGGAAATGGCTGCTGGAATTTACAGCACCAAGATTCTGGCTGTTTTATCAATGCCAAATGAACTAATTTTGTGTTTAGAGTTAACTAAGTCTGTTTGGATTTCTGTGTGTGCAGCTTTTGGACTTGGATTTAATCTGCAAAAATGAAGATAAGCAGAATAGCTCAGGAGGGAAAAATTAAATATGCTGTGGAAAGGTGAGGGTGAAAATGAAATAAAATACTTGTCAATTCATTTTTAAAAGCTTTTAAGGAAAGTTAGTGAAAATCCTAAGAAAGAAAGAATGAAAGCAAGCAAGCAAAGCAAAGAAAGAAGAGAGATGGGGGCTGGGCATCGCTTTTCCCTTGTCAAGCTATTACTGTCTCTATGTGGCAGAAGGACTGAAAGAATAAAAGTAAATGTCAGATCAGTTATGCTGATTTCTGTCTATCGCAGGTATTTTTCTGGTCTTCATTATCATAGTATCATAACACTTTCCCGTCTAACTGTTTATCCTCACGACACCTCTCTGAGGCAGGGCAGTGCTATTATTTCTATTATACAGCTGGAGTGAGGCTCGGGTAATGGAGCAGATTCTTAGCTGGCATAAATTGTCACAGCTCCATTAACTCCGGTACGAAAGGACTTCAGCAGAGCTGTGGCAGTTTAAGATCTGCCACTAAATGAATCTTCCTTTTCCCTGGAAGCTGAGGACAGAGCAAGGAAGTCAGTCCCCAGGTTTTCCAAGCTCTTAAATACTGCTCTATCCAGAAGACAATACTGCCTCTGTTTAGATAATCTGTGATCTTTGGGCCAAGATATGCTACCTTATTCTTGCAAGAAAAGTCAATGAAATCTGCATGGTATTATTCACATGAAGCCTGCAGGACTCAGCTTGTTGGGTGGTACAGAGTATGCATTTACAGAAAGGCTGAAAGTATAGGTACACACCATGTACGCCTACGTATCTGATGTTAGAGAATTAAAAGAATGAAGCTTGCATAGAGCTGTCAAACAGTAGTCAGTGTGGGATGGGAAGTATAAGGAGCACAAAGAAATGCGCAAACACAGAGATTCTGATGTGGAATTAAAACGCAATGTACTCAGAAAGTTTGAATAACAGCATACAAATTATTTACTTTCCTAGAGCCTAATTCAAACAAATCAACAAGACAAGAAAATTGAAAGGAGAAAAGGTGGTAAGCTATGTTTCCTGCAGTACAGGTGTCTCAACTTTAATGAGTCTACAGAATTTGAGCTGGTATCATGAATATCACCGGGAGTGATTATAGCTTGTAAAAGCAGACCAGAAAGAGACGTGCCTGTGTGTGTCTTGGGCTGTAATTAAAGCCATAAGCCATCGGTAGCAAAGAGGCCAGCTGCAGCATTTCAAACCTTTCCTACCCTGGCATTAAAAATAGATTGTGGCACAATAATAAAAAAAAAAAATGTGTACCCAAAATAATTCCAATAAAAAAAAAATTTGCACATTTGATTACTATAATTGATTTCTCTTCTAGATATGAATAAATGACCCAGGCTAAATGCCAGTTCCTTGCAAAGAATTTCATTTAAGCTTCAGTGAATTGAAAGGCTCAACCAGACTCAACATTTCCAACTTCCTAGCAAGTAGCAGAAAATCTACCTGACAGTTGCCATGGAAACACGAACAGGAAGAGCTAACCACCAGCCTATAAATCCACAGAGAAACCTTTCTTAATTGGAAGGCCTTTAACCCACACATTTTTCTCATAGCTGCAGAGCTTATTTCTAAAGAGATTATTAAATTCCTCAATTGACTTATGAAGGATGCTTCCCACTATATTACTGTGCTCTGGGTTGCTCATTCTTTATATCTGTTTCCAAAATTACAAAGCAGAGCAAGGATGATAAAAGTTAACACAGATGTTTCAATGAAAAATCCATATGATGTTCTGAAAATAACTTCAGTGGCAATGTCCTACTTAGAAAAAAAAATGTTCAAGGATTGAAATGGCATTAAACAGATCAGATACCCCAACATTTATTTCTTAGGGTTCTAGAAAATATTTTTTATTTTTTTTTTATTATTTTTTTTTTTGTAATGGAAGACTACCAGTGGGGAAATATAACTGAAATTGTGCAGGCAATCATTGCTTAAGTACATGACTGTTAAATATATATGAGTCCACACACACTTGCACGCATACTGTCGCACCCATAGTATATGTGCAATAACATAGGATAATTTATAAAGAAAATAAGAGTTGAGGTTTGTTCACAATTACACTTCAAGGTTTTGAAAATTTCACCAAAGTTTCAGCAGAGAAGTTAATTTCAGAAATCCCTTTTTCACATTTTGCAGTTTTTGTGCCTTTGCATCCTGCATTGCCATTTTCCTCACCAAGGTTGGTTGAATTTTACTAACGGCTAGCAGCTACTTTGGGGCAGAGGCTGTACCTGGCAGTGTGCATGGCACCTCTGGCCATGAAACCCAAGTATGTCCATGGAGATCTTCATTAAGAATTTGTCTTCCCTCAGTGTGCAGCTCCCTGTACTCAGCTGTGTGGTTTTCCCCTGTGAAAGATGTTGTGATGCAAGGAACAGAAGCAATCATAACACTCACAGATAAGCTTGGCTTTGCTTTCAATTAGCCAGCTCAGGTGCAGTGGAGCTGTGGCATTACAGAGCTCAGAGCAAACCAAAAGTCCATGCAGCTACTCAACTCCATGATCAAGTCAATACTTGATAGTCTGAATTGCAAGCTACTGAGATTATCTGAGATAAATTTTAAAAAAGATTATCTGTATTACTCATTATATGTATGTATTATCTGACTTTTTCTTATTGCAGTCAATGGCAACACAACTGATTTATGCTGATTTCAATGGAATTAGGATTCTGCCCAGTTCCTGCTTGGAAACAGATAGAAGGAAACAGGGAGATGGAGAAAAGACACCTATTTTCTCTCCTTCCTTCCTTCCTTCCTTCCTTCCTTCCTTCCTTCCTTCCTTCCTTCCTTCCTTCCTTCCTTCCTTCCTTCCTTCCTTCCGCCTGCCTAGAATTTAGATTAAATATCCAGAACTTGTTTCTCCAGTAAGGTGCATCTGCCTGAAAAGTATCATGGGGCAGGGCTAGTAGTCATACATTCTCTTCCAAGCCCCCACGTTGAAAACACTAGTATAGCAGTGTGGAATGGGATCCCAGCACCATGTAAGAGTGAGATTTAGTTATTCACTACCTCCACCATACCCTGCCCCTCTGAACAACCAGAACTTCACTTCAAGGCCCAAAATGCTGTAAGATCATAAGAGAAGGAGGTGAAGTCAGCCCTGGAGTAAACTGTTCCCTCTCACTGACTGGGAATACTCAACTTTTAATGGAATTTCTTCATACCAGAGGACCCTCAAGTAACTCCCACATTTACCTTGCATATCTGTTGCAACCCTTCTTTGCAAACCCACCACTTTGAGGAGAATCTTTTTATTCCAATGGATGGCTTACACCTTTGTACTGTTGAGCCTTTAGACTGTATGTCAGTACCTATAAAGAGGATGTTTCCAAGAAGTTAAAAAAAAACAACAATGAACTCTCATTTCCTGATGTCTTCTGAGATAGTCCCACTAAAAAAAAAAAAAAAAAAAAAAAAAAAAGTTAAACAGAAAAAAAGAAAAAAGAGAAAGAAAAAAAAAAAGAGAGAATGAGAGAGTTATCCAGAAATTGTCCAGTGGTCTTGGATACTGGTGATTACTGACAGAGCAGAATCTCCACCAGGGGGAAGGTCAGATAAGCGATACACAAAACATCCAAGAGTCAGAGGGCAAATCACAACACCAAAATGTTTTGACACATCTCTGTCAAATCACTTCAGTTTTAACATGTTTTAACTTCATCCTCATCTTCATTTCTAGCCCTGGAACTCTCTTTACTGAAAGTAGCTAACCACATCAAATAATAATTGCCAGCAGTTTGTACAGTAAGTGAATAACCAAATGGGGCTGCATGATGGAAAAAAACAAACAAACAAAAAAACCCTTATTTTCACTAGCAACATGCAAGTTTTTGAATGTAGGTATTATATGTTAAAGGATTAAACCACTCCCCTGTTTTCCTGCGTGCCCTAAATGAAACCCAGAACTGTTCACATGATGTTAGCATATTCCTTACATGAATGGGACTGGTTGAATTTAATTTTCTAGTGCCAAGTAACGCTGTATAAATGCTTTGGAGTGAATTAACATAATGAACATGATATTCTATTGCCCAAATTATTGTTTTCCTCCCCTCCCCATATCACTGTTATTATTACTAGAATTTTTATCTGACTGTGAGAGAATCTCTCAAAGGACAAGCTTGCTTAACTTAACAACCACTTCTCCAAGTCCATGAGGCTGGTAACTGTAAGCCCATGATGAGTTTAATAAAAGTTAAGGGAAAATGATAAAGTGAATGAAAAATATTAAAGATACTGAGAAAAAAAAAACACACACACACATTTGATTAACTACACTGCATTGCTGACAGCTAGAAAACACCTGCTCCTTGCATCATCCTGAAGTGGTTGCAAAGTCTGCAGAATTCTACAGAAAAATCCATGACCATGTAGTATCCATGCCTACAGGAATTTGCAAGAGAGTTTTTAAAGGTTTTAAAGTGAATTCATTTCATTTACATTGATTTTTATTTGTATGCATACGTTTAATTTTCTCTGGTTGTTATGTTCTCAGATATGGGTACCATGTTCTGCAGATTGTTGTTTTCTACTGCTTTCTGCATGCCTGTTATGGCAGAGGACTTCACAAATCTTAAAGATGACAACTTTTCTGTTCCGAAGAACTTGCCCACAAAGGGCCAGAATTTCAGACCTCCTGACACCCTGGAATAATTCCTACTCATCTCTGCAAGCAGTGGGAGGGTCTTGATATTTTCTTGGCTATTTCCATCTTGTTTAACCTCCTGTTTATCCTAGATGTTTATCTTACTGAAATTATTGAAATAAAGGAATGTCCATACTTGCCTTTTGCTCACATTTAATTTCTTGTCTTATCTCCACCTCTAGCAATTGTGCTGCCAAGATCTTTTCCAGATTTTTAATGTGGTTCTACAGTCAATATATAGTGGTAATTTCCATTTTGCCCCAGATAAGTAAGGAAGATCAGACAACTTCATGTTTTTTTCTGTAAATCTGAAGAATAAAATTTCTGTGCTGGATGCTGCTTGATAGCAGGGGCTGAAATTTCAGCATTTGCTCTTCTTTTCTTCCTCTAGCCCTGACTTGCTAGCAGAAACTTCTTCAAAGTAGAGGAACATGGAACACATGATAAACACAGGAGACGAGAATCTTGAAAGGTCTCTAAGCCCAGCTCAGTACACATCATTGAACTATCTGAGAGAGGGATTCCATTGATTTCTCAGGATGAGGCAGTTTCTGAGTTCTTGACTGTAGACGCACAACTTTACTTACACTGGTCGTTAGTCCTCAGGAAGGGATGGGACTGGGTCAAGCTACAATGTCTGAGCCGTATGACCACATTATTAACTCTCCCTAAAACTTCATCTAGCAGAAATTACTACAGTCCTAGGTCTACTTTAATTCATCCACTGAGAAGAGAAGCCATATAGTGCTGGCAGACTCTGTTGTACCATCTGCCTTTTCATCCTGCCCTCCAAACTCCTCGTACTGCAGGAGAGCAGAGCAGCTCACAGCAGCCCTGTGTCAACAGAGTAAAGCTTCTAAGATAATTTCCTCCTGGTTAGTTCTGTCTGAAATTCAGCCATGTTGTCATATTTCAGTAGCACCAAGTGGATGGAATACAAGTTATACCCTTGGCTAGAAATAATAACACGGGGGAAGTGGCGATTGTTAAAGGAATGAAGAAAATATTTAGAAATAAGATGATGGAAGAGCAGTATGATCTACATAGCAGCAATTGTCTATGACACGCAGTTTTGGTTTCCAGCTGTTTGTCTGGATCTCTATCAATTCTTGCACAGAAAAGAGGTTGCTATTTACTGGCAGTAATTATAATATTTTTTTTCTCCAGTCTACTTTTTGAATCTACCTGACCGGTGACTTTCACAATGAGTTTATATTTCTTTCTCTTCTCCTTAACTACAGTTCAGCTTTGTTTGATATTTCCAGTGCCACTTAACAGATCTTGCTGCAAAATCCAAGAATCCACATAAAAGCTTCTGGATTTGGTATTTAAATACCCTCCTATTGACAAGTTCAGACACAAGGTTTGAGAAGGCACAGCAATTTTGCATGAGTAAATTTTTAGTTTATAACAAGATAATTTAAAAGATGATAATATGAAGAATTATTAGATAATAATGAGAAAACTGTCAGTCAAGAGGGGGCAGAAGGACTGATGAGAACAGAAAAGTTGGAGATTAGTAATCATTTAATGTTAGAGAATTTAGTCAGGCTTTTTAAAGTCAAAGTTCATTGCAATGCACAAAAATCATCATACACACGGGAGAATAGGAGGAATGGTGTATTCTCCCAAAGATGCAAAAGATGCTTTTGAAGAAGCTATTACACTTCTTCCACTGTGTAAGTACAAGAAAGCAGGAAGATATGGAAAAAAAGCTATTCACTCCTTTTGGTTGCTACAGGCTCTCTAGCATTCCTCCATTTTATTCCCAGCTTTCTGAATACTTTCAAGTGATCCATCTATGGAAATCAATGGTTATTGACAGGCTCTGTAATTACATTTACAGGCCAAGATTCCTAGCCTTCTGCCACTTATTTAAGCGATTACATGCCTTCTAACCTGTTTTGCTAATGATCACCAATGTATGGATCTGAGCAATGTATAGATCCAATCATGTCTCAAAATAGTCCTTTGCGTTGCTACAGAAAGATGTCTTAGGATTTTTGTGCTGTTATCCTGGAAGAAGAGCTAATGAATATAGCTGGATGAAAAATGCACCTGCTTTTCACAAACCCTCTTTCCAAATTCAGGCTGAACTTTCTCTGTCTCTTTGCCTGGGACATATCAGTTTGAACTAAGTTCAGAGGTCAGTCCTGGGTAGGGGTGGTCAGTCTTTTTTTTTTTTTTTTGTCTAATAGATTTGTCTGTGGTTGGAATAAATGTCCAGAGGAGGGAAAACAATATTTGCTGTCCTCATTGAAGCCCTTTCACATTGTATAAAACACTTTTAGTAGTTCTAATAGTTCTTTATATAATGAAATATAATAATGAAATATAAGATTGTAGTTTAATGATTAGGACATTGAACCACAAGTTGGATTCCAGTTTTCAATCCATTAAAGGTTTAAATACTTAGATTAAATGAAAATTTCAGTAAGTACATGTCCAGTACCTCAAAGATAGTGGGCAGGTTGCACTGTGTTGGAGATGCTGGAGATACAGGTGTGAAACCCTATAAAATCTATAAGAAGAGATGGGAGTTGATACCTCCTACAGCTACCAAATGCTTTGGATGCTCTGCCTTTGCATCATCATACACCAGTTGCCAGTTTTCTCAATCTAGTTTGTTGCATTTTGTAAAATTAAATGCTAAAACTTACTGGGAACAGAAAATATAACTGATAAAAAAAAAATAAAAAATAAGGCCTCTATTAATTTTAAAAAAAGGAAAATCACTCTACAACATTGTTATTTATTTATTTTAAGTGGACATTCAAATATCTGGATAAGTTTTTATTTGTTCATAGAAAAAATAAAAGTCTATGCTTGCAACACTGATGCACATTTTATTGACAAAGCTTCCAAAATCTGCTTTCAAAATCTGTTCATGAAAATTGTTCCTGAATGGTCCTCTGGTAAGGTCGCTTTGGTACAGATGACTGCCTGACATCACCTAAAACACAAATACCTAAAGCAAAACATAAAACTCCAAACATTTTCAGCTCTGAGTCACGGAAAAGAGTGGAGCCTGAGCAACAGATAACAGAGGAGCATAAATGTCTCAAATACCTGGTAGCGTCTGCTACCAGAACTGGTTATTGCACTACCTAGCAACTGCTACTGGAGCTCATTTGCTTAGTAACTCTTACTGCCTAATAACAACTGTTGTTCAGTTTTCACACTGATGATCCCTGATTCCACTTGTCACAAGTGAAATTATTATTTATTTATTTATTTTAAAAAGACCAATTTTTGCACTTCATTTGCTTTCCTGTAGGTAGATTTATTTAGGTTCTAAAGAAAGATATATATGTCTTTAAGTTTTATTATTTTAAACACATTAAACATAGAGAATTATTTCAAACAGCTGCCAGATGTTCAAGAGGAAATCCAAAATAGATGCATGAAGCTGAAGGAGCATGAAGCTTATTTTTATACCTGAAATTCTCTATTGTAACCAGGATGTACTGCCAATAAGTCACAGGTGTCTACACACCATAAGCAGGTGAAACAAATAAAATGTGATGTGCTTGATAGTTTTGAGACTTGCAAGCCTAAGTATGTTTGTGCATATATTCTTGGCAAGTCTATTTGTCTTTTCAGAGATTGTTAGGACTGAAAAGAAATTCACTTCTGCACTAAAACCCATAAGAAATATGCTGTTATAAGGGAGGCTCTGTGGATTTTGTAAGAAGCTCTTAGTGTTTCTGGAATAAGGATTTCCCACTCCCTTTCTCCTTCAGTTGGCAGATGAAACATGTTAGGAAGATGTGAAAGGTTAGCAGCCTGGCCTTGATACCTGAACACATATTAAGTGGAGGCAGGCGCAAAAGGGAAAGGTGAGAAGGAATGCCTGAGAAAGCAAAATGCATAAAGAAATGAAGGGTGAATCAAAGCTACTCTTGAAGTCAGTGGATGTTTTCAATTAACTACAGTGAGTGTGGAATTTAACCCTAGATTTTCTAGTGGAATAGGTCCTCCCTTAACATTATTCAAGCTGCTATAGCAAGGTATGGATTTGTTTCTTGCTTTTAAGCCACGTTCTTGTTCTAGGTTTGTTGTCTCCTGTATGCCTGATTGTTTATATTTTCTCCACGTTACTAACCTGCCTCAGATAAAAACATCCTGAAGATGGGTTTACTTGGTCTTCTTTCAAAGTGAAACATTTTGGAAAGTCTTTAAATGAAGCTCTTGTGAGATGGGATGCTTCCACTTGATTTCTGCATGCAAGAGTAGGTGTAGGCTCCATATGACTACATCACTAACCACCTACTTTTTGAACACATTCTTCTTCATTAAAAACTTTAAATTTGCCAGTGGGATCCTGTCTGCTGTGGAAGGCAGCCTTCAGCTGTGCCTGGGGCCAGGTTTGCATGCTTGGTGCCTATATGGAGACTGCAGTTGATCTCAAATGTAGCCTTGGAGGCTATGTCTTTAATAGAAAATTAAATGGCCCAGGGAATGCTCTCTATGTATTTATCTGAACTTTTACTAGCTGCAACTAGATGTATGTGTGCAAACTACCTGATGAAAATTATTCCTGCCTAAGCTAGACCCCATTCCAAGCCAATGTGCAGAATATGATTTGGATCAGGTCAGAATTAGGCCAGTGACTATGCTGGTAGTTTAATGGTAAGGATGACTGAAATACAGGTACTTCTGTCTTGTGCCCTCCCCTGTTCATTTCACTGGCTATATAGATATAGCCAGCACACCTGCCATACAGAAATACCTTGGAGAAACAGTTTATTGCTTTGTACTTCTGCTAACTGTATGAAGAACTTGAAATTTTACTATCCTTTTCCCTGAGTAAACAGCCATTGTCTCTGGCTGGGAAACAAACAAACAAACAAAGAAACAAAAGCTAAATTAAAAGTTGAAAAAACCACTTCATTAAGAACAGAGTATTTTCTCTAACCTAAAACAAACTTTGTTTGAGGAAAAAATAACGGTTTTAATTAATATGTTTTATTTAAAAGAAATAAAAAACCACAACATCATGAACAAGTCAGATAATTTATTTTTTTTATGTATTGTTTTTTTCAAATTTACTTGGAATGAAAAGAAAAAGAAGTCAGCCAAACTAAACTGAATTTTTAGACTATCTGGACTGTCCTAAAACTGCAAGTTTTAGTGAAAAGTATACTGCGCAAAAGTGTTCTCTGTCTTATGCGAAAAAAAAAAAAAAAAAAAAAAATAATTCAGAATGTCCCAAATTCACAATTTTTAGTTGGTTTTAATTTTATTCTGTCTCTTCAAAAGTGAAGATTATTTCAAATGCAGGAGAAACACTATATATATATATATTTTTTTTTTTTTTTTTCTTTTCCTGCCTTGGTTTTCTGAAGAGTTACAGAATTGATCTATCTATCTATCTATTATTATTTTTTTTTTTTTTTTACATTTTTAAGACAAGTTTAACTATTTCAAAAAAAAAAAATCCATTAAACATTGCATGTTTGTATATTTTGGTTAATATTGCATTCTGCACACTGTGGGCAGGGCGAGGAACACATTAGGGTGGAACATATTAAAGAACTAATATTTTGCTCATTCAGATAATAACAGAACAAGGGGCAATGGTCTTAAACTAAAAGAGAGGAGATTTATATTTGATGTTAGGAGGAAATTCTTCACTCAGAGGGTAGTGAAGCACTGGGACAGGTTGCCCAGAGAGGTTGTGGATGCCCCATACCTGGAAATGTTCAAGGCCAGGTTGGCTGGCCAACGGGATCTAGTGGAAGGTGTTGCTGCACATGTCAGGGGTTGGAACTTGATGATGTTTAAGGTCCCTTCCTTTCATTTCAATGAGCCAAATTTCATTTCAAATTTCATTTCAAATTTCATTTCAATTGAGCCATTCAATGGTCATTGTTCTCTGCAGAAGGTTACATTCTTTTTCCTCTGGAAACTCCACTTTCTCTCTAGTTATGAAAAACCTTGCAGATCTGATATGGGGTTTTGTGTCATGCTAAGTCTTGCTCTCCTTTAAATCTATTGTCTCTTGTTGAGATCCTCCATCCTGTTCACCATTTAGTTCCATCATAAGGGCATTTTTATGGTTGTATCCATATGTTAAGCATCAGTTTAGAACATTAAGTCAAGTTACTGACATTGAGAGAATCTCTCAGATTTCCCTTGAGATGTTTGAGGTTCCCTTCTGGCTCCTCAGAAAGAATCTCTCACAGTTAATATTCTCATCTCTTCCAGAATCACTTGATCCATCACTTTGTTACACATCCCTTTGTTCAAGTATGCTCTACCCCATGGAAAATAAAATAAAACAAAATAAAATAAAAATAATTTTAAAAAAAGCTTTGAAACTAGTGAAGGTGAAAGGTGTTTTATTATTATTATTTTTAACTATTATTATTTTTTCTTTATTTCTCTGGGGTGTTTCACTTCTGCTCTGAATCACTTTGGCTCATGACCATGCCACATTTTTTACAGGTGCACAAAAGAGCTCAAAATGGGATATTAACATTTGACTTTGGGAAAAATCTGACAGCTCTGAATTCATAAGACTTTTTTTTTTTTTTTTTTTTTTTTTCCTAGACAGAAAGCAGTAATCTTTAAGTCTAGATGTAAATCTAATGGCTAACTCCACACATCGGCCCTCCTCTGCTTAAAAACACCAAGTCACTGCTATCACTGCTGCACCTACAATAATCCCCTAATGGGTCCAGAGATTTTTCTGTAAATTTATACAAATTAGACAATTGAACTTAGTATTTTTTTTTTGTTTTATTATTATTATTTAATTTTATTTTATCATGCATGTTGCAAGACTAGCTGTGCAATGAGCCAATGTACAGAACACAGGGAAAATATAAAGAACAAAATTAAAGGGAGGGTGTTTGATGAATTTCAAAGCTTGTTCTGTAGGGAATACTTTAACATTTATATATACATGTATATATATTGTTGTGTAGTATGTACAGTAACTATGCAGCTCCTTTGGTATGGAAATCATCATCAGACTGCACGATCAATATTCATCGCATATCACACCAATTAACAAACTGTGAATAATTGGGAACTAAACATGAATGCATGAAGGACCACAAGCATCTAGATAGATACTGATAAGGATATGTTTGAAGTAATCACACACAAATTAAATTTTAAGTGTGTTTTTCCCCCCAGAAAGGTGTGTCAATGTTAATTAAAGAATATAATCTTTAAAAAAAAAAAAAAAAAGTGTAACTGTTTTGAAAACCTGCCTTTAAATTTAATTTAAACACAAATAATAAATAAATTTAAGCACAGATTTTTAATTGATAAAGAATGCTTAATTTTGTTAGCAACATACTCTGTATTTAAAATGATGTCTTAAATAATTTTTATACTTTTATAATACTTTTACTTTGTTATAATACTTTAAATGATGCTTTGTATTTCAAAGAATTATTCCTCTGCTTAGATAGCATTTTAAAAAAGAAAAAAAAGTATGAAAATTACTAAACAAACCTGAATCCTTCCAAGAATTGCTTACCTGTGCTATTTCTCTGTATTTTCATTTCACAACAGAATCTTCTTTGGAATTAGGAAATGAAAGCATGGAAATAGCATGGAAAGCAATTTTTTGCAGCATTTTTAGCTCTTTAAGGACAGTCCAGATCTAGTCTGAGGACTTAAGAATTATCAATTTTGATACAAGAAGTTCAGTCAGACTAAATTATTGTCACAATTTTCCAGAGTCCTAACTTATCCCCAGCACAGTTCATAACATAACATGGCTAAAGCAGGCTTTGTGTTTGATTACTTCACGCAACATTACCTTCAACGATGGAGACCTTATTTATGTACTGGGAATCTTTCACTGAATAAATATTCAATCATAAAAATGATTTAACACAGGTATTTAACTAATAAGTATTTCCCATGGTTAATTGGCATCACATTTAAGCAAAAAACGGGTCCCGCTGCTGAACTTAAACTAAGTTGGAGTCAAAAGACTGTATAAGAACAGCAGTCTCTGTGTTTGTTAGTTTGTTTTTAACAAGTTTTTAACCTACTGTTTGGGAGATAAAGCTTTATTGTTGTTGTTATTATTATTATTATTGTTTGGTTGGTTTGTTTTGTTTTATATTTAATTTCATTCATTTCATTTTTTGCCTTTTTTGTTTGTTTGCTTGTTTATTTTTTTGTTGTTGTTCCAGCTGCCTGGTTTTCAACACAGGTTTCAAAGGACTTACCCTAAAAAGAGAAATCCTCAGATAAGAACCTGGTCAAATATAACCATTTTATTTGTCACAATTTTCAAAAGCAGGAAAACAGATAGATCTGCTTTCCCCAGGTATCATAATATTTGGTTATTTTCAAATGAGCTATGAAAAAGATCACTGTACTCCTTTTTCTCCTTTTTTTTTTTTTTTTTTTTTTTTAACAGTGTCAGCTACTAAGACTTTGCTCTCAATGATATTTGATTCATTCATAATGAATTGAATCCAGAGCATTTATCCCTACTATATGATGGCCCAATACAGAACACAACACCACCCTTAGAAACCTGAATATGAAGATTTTTTATGAGTCAAAGAGAAGGGGCAGATGAAGAAGTATGGGAGTACAAATATTTCTGTTTAATACTGTATTCACAATAAAAACTTTCTACTGTAGACCTTACTCAAGGAGTCTGACCAGTGCAGAGTACCAAGAATGGACCATCGAAGAGAGTAACTGTTCAAAGAACTATTGACCAAGAGTGGGAGAAAAGGAATTGTGAGATACAGTGGGACCTGAAAAATATTTTGGTTCAAGTAGTATGTAGCGAAGCTGGAAAAAAAGGAGTAAGCTTCATAAATTTAATGAGTACCGCTTTCACAAGAAAAAATGATACTTTGTATATAAAGAGAATTGATTAGTAAGTGAAAAAGAAGTTGTGTTTATTTATTTATTTATTTATTGACTGATCTTAAGCTCATGAGTCAGATGTGTAACTATAGTACTTTGTCAGGCTGCATTAAAAGAGATCAGAGAGTGACTGGTATCAAAGTTCCAAAGCTGTGAGAAAGGACTGCCAGAAGATACAGATTTAGACTTTGGGAGAATGCTATCAGGATGTAACAAGCTGCAGAAATACTCAAGGCAGAATGAAAATGTTAAAAGGAAATCAAGTTGCAGCTACTCTTGACAGACTGACCAGCAGGAGAGGAAACTGGGAAGCAGGAGGTCACAGCAAAGTGAGAGATTTGGAAGAGATGCTGTAGAATAAACAGGAAGAAAATGTCAAAGAAAAAAGTGCTTGAGAAGTGGGAACATGTACAGACCCAGAAAACATCCAGCATTTAGAAATAAACACAACCGTTTTGCAAGGGTTTTCAGCCCAGAGTAACAGGAGCAAAAAAGAACATCTCACGACTCGTTGATCAGGAGAGCAGAGAGTGACAGGGTTTGCAGGGACAGGTAGTAGACTTTTCAAAGGGCTGACTTAGTCAGAAAAATAGTCAAGCTCTCATGCACACCAGGTCTTCTTCTAGGGGATAGAGCAGACAGCAACATGGAAGAGTTCTTCATGGGGATTGCCTGAAAGATGCTGAAACAAAGAATGATTTTTTTTTAATTAAAAGTAATGAAATACTTATAAATTATAAACTAAATATAGATCTCTGACAAAAAAAAATATGCAAATATGTAGAGGAAAGAAGCATAATTTGAGAACATTTTGTACATTTTGTATGAAACTAGTTCTGAATAAAGTATTATGTGATCTGAAGTTGAACTGAAACTGATAGAGTTTCTTGGAGTTACAGAAATAAAAAGGCAATATTGGGTTTAAAAACATGTTTAGCCCAGATTGGATTCAGAGACTGTAAAGACTGAAGAAACCTAGAAAATATAATGTAAATATAAGAAACAATTATCTGGTCTCAGGAACAAAATAAAATTTGCAGGGACGGCAGCAATGGATAAGACACTGTAGAAAATTTTTAAGACTTAGTGTAAGATCACATGGGAATTACAAAATATATCCACAGCATCTTACTTATTCAAATGAGAGTTTTCTGTAATTGATGATTGTAATGTGTTATCTAAGGAGGGGGAGTGAGAGAGCGATTGTGGTGTTTAGCTGCCCAGCACGGTAAAACCACCACAATGATATAGCACTTAGAGGTACTGCATCACATACTCCAAAATACTACACCTTTAAATGATTTATGTTAACAGGAAAATGTAAAAGACAAAGTGATATTCTGAGCTATGTATTGCTAGGTTATGGGATTGAAGGCTCATCCCTAGAAACACTAAGGAGCCTTGAGACACCAGGGCTGGCAGAGAACCCCAGTAAGTTATTTAGAGAAAAGTCCACTTGCCTCTGCTCCCAGGGCTGTCCCCAGAGAATGTTAAGCCCATAGCCTGGAGGTGACACCCATCACAAATCAACCTTCTGGATCTCCCTGTAGGCTGATGGCTTACTGTCATGGGGTAGGCAGCTCCAATGAAGGTGAAGAGCCTGTAGGGGTTTTGCAAGACTCATTATGAACTGGCAAACTACACTTGAATACTGAATTACTATTCCCACTAACTTGAGGTTGTATTATTGAAGAAACTGTCATCAAATCAAGTCACAAACAGAATTAAAGCTGTATTTAACAAGCAGAGTATTCTAGAAATTGCTATAATTGATAATGGTCTGCTGTTTGATAGAAAAGACTTCAAAGCATTTGGGAATTATGGATTCAAAAGTGGAATGAAACTTTCCAAATACACTTATTAAAATGTCTGGGGAAAAAAAAAAAAAAGAATTAGAACATTTCTGATTAAGTCTTTGGGATCTCAAAGAGATCCGTAGTTTTTCTTACAAACTCAGCATTTAAAGTTTGAAATGAAAGAGGTTGTTTTGCAAAAGAGCATATTTTTTTCCTGGTTTCTTTCCATTTGTAGTGGAAGGAACAGTGGATCTTTTAGGATGCAAAAGGACTGATAAAGACACACACTGAAACCATTTTATAGCCAGCTTTGATGCCTATGAGGTGCAGTCGGCATGCACAATGGTACTTTGCAGTTTCAGGAGGGTAATTTCTCCTTTCTCCCATGAGCTACTTTAGCCACCAGCATCCCCAGTTCAGTCCCTGAAGCACGGTGCCAGGAAATGCTCCAAGTCCAAGTAACGAAAGAATGAAGGAATAACTGCAGAGGAAGACCCTGAAAATGAAATAGAAACAGGATTGCAAAGAGTCACTAAAGTGTCAGAGAACAGCAATGATGGAGAGAGAGGTGATTCTCAGGAGCCAGACCAGAACCACTCCTGACAGACTTACTGCCCACTGTTAAAACAATGCTTGGTCTGTGTTGTGATAAACTGAATTCTGAATAATTAACTGCTATGAAACAAACAAACAAACAAACAAAAGGAATAGAGGAATAGAGTGAGGATGGCATTTTTCCTAAGAACAGAGCTGTGGGAACATATATGGGATGGTAACATAGAAAAAATCTTTTTGGTGATATAAAATTCATACCATATATATCATACATATATCATAACATATAAATTCAGAATAAAGTATTCATTTTAAGCAACTCTGATGCCACACAGTGTTGGCTTTTCGTTGCCTTCCTTCCTTCCTTCCTTCCTTCCTTCCTTCCTTCCTTCCTTCCTTCCTTCCTTCCTTCCTTCCTTCCTTCCCTCCTTCCCTCCTTCCTTCCTTCCTTCCTTCCTTCATTCCTTCATTCCTTCATTCCTTCCAATCCTAAATGTCATCTAAGTTCATTCTTACTAGGAATGCTGAGTTTTAAAATAATTTTGAAAACAGACCTTCCTACTGGGAGAAATACATACTCAGTCCCATGGAAAATGAGACAAGGTAGCCAGTCTGGCAAGTACTCTGCTGATCCCCAATATCTTTTTGCTATCTTCTAAGGAAAAAATGTGATGAAAAACTTGGGCAAATGTATCTGAAGAGCAGCACCATGAAGGTGGTGGGAAAAGTTTTCATCATGGGGTAAGAAACTGGAATACTAAAGCAAGTGGATGGGGGGTAGGAGATCTGAGGTGGGAAATGAGTAAAAATGTGTGATAAAATTAAGGAAATGAAGGCTCTGTTTCTTTTCCAATGTGGAGGTGAAACAAAGCTGCTATAAAGTAGTTGAACTGGCCATTGGTCTCCAGCTGCTCTGTGCTTGACATGAAACAAAGAGAGAAAACTGTGACAGGGTTTGGCTGTGTTAATTGATGTAATAGCTCAGAATCTTCTTAGCTGCATAAGACCGAACATAGTCTTATTTCACTCCTTTTTGTCCTTTCTTGGAGTCTTTCCCTCCTTGCTGAGAGCAAATAGACCATAAACCAGAAAAGCCATATGAGCCTTCCTCTCACCCCATTTCCCTAGAATAAGTAATTCTGAATTAAATGGTGCCTATATTTGAACCACAGCTAATTTGGAGAGTGTGAAAAGAAACTCACCTGAGGTGAAGCCTTTGCAAACCAGAGTCTACAGCTATTTTATTTCTCCAACCACCCTTTCATGTTACTGCCTCTCAGTCCCACCCTCTCCCCTTGAAAGTCTTGAACAAAAGGGTGGAAGAACCTGTCATTTCCAGAAAACCTGGCAGAAACACTAAAAGGGGGGATTCTGGCAGCTGCGGTGCCACCCATTTCCATCCCTCCCACTTTTGTGTTCCTCTTGCAGCCTGTCAGATCACACAGGAGACAACAACAAAGAAGAAGGAGTTTTCCACCCTCCATGGCACCTTCCCTGTCACCCTTGCAGGAAGAGGTTATTAGAGTGAGAAATTGTGCAAACCCAAATCAGCAAAACAAAGCTATAAAAAGACAACAGAGCCAACAGAATGGGGAGGAGAAAGGGTGAGGAGAAGTTAAATAACCTATTGTCTGAAAGAGAAAAGAAAATAGATAAAATCACAACATGGAGAGAATAAAAAAGCCTCAAGCAGGGAGGTGCTTAACAGACAGAGCTTTGGCAAACAAAGACAATCTATAAATGCATATAGAAATCTATCCTATGCATTTTTAGCCTTGTTTGATTTTACCCTGTTTTGGGGACTGTAAAATATTTATTGGGTTACTGAGTACCTCTGTCGTCATTATTATTATTATTTTTTTTAAACATTATTTTTTTGTTGCGAAGTACAGTGTAGTGGTAGAGAAAAGAAAAATAAACTAATCTAAATGAATGCTGTACCTTATTTTCAATGGATACAGATATGCTACTGAGTAGCTTATGAACAAAATGGACCTAAAATCTTCAATGTGAGTGGAGAATGTGCTAGTATCAATATGATTAAACTTTTTACACCTTCCAAAGCAATGTGTTCCCTTCCATATTACTTACTGGGATCTGACCCTGAGCTGGGCATGGGCATTCTCTGTCAGTGTTAGTGTGAATGGCTCAAAAGTGGACTGGAGAGTATCCCCATATAAGATGGTATAGATAGTTATTTTGCTTCTTCCAAAGTCCTGTTTTATATACTGGTATTGAAGTCAATACAAACAGCAATGCAAAACACAGCAGAAAAGGCAGAATGACTAATATACTCCAAGATATGGAAATAGAAATTATTAAGAAGAAAAACTTGGAGGGTTTAAGAGATGTCAGGGTAACCTGATATGCCTGAATTACAAAAGAACAAGAAGCTGCAGAGCCACTAGCAATAAATCTCTAAGGCACAGCTATCTGAAGCTGTAGGGATTATTTTCAGAAAGTGGAGGGGAAAATGATCTAACTTACTATAGACATGTAAGTCCTACCTGAACAGTATCAAAGCTTTGAAACAATTCTCGAAGGAAAGGAAAAATTAAAAATATTCAAAAAAATGGATACAAGTAAAACATTATTTGGGAGACCCAAAGTAGATATTACTGGAATAATTTGATTGGTTTTCATTGCTAAAACAAAGCAAAACAACAAAAAATATGTTTTCCAGCAAAGGAAATTCAGCAGAACAGTGAAGTATAAAACAGGAATGTAAAAGTGAGATGAGGACAGAGAACTGTGGGGTTGCCCACAGATCAGTCAGCCAATGGGTCTGCAAGAGGTACTGCTGAGACTGGAAGCTATCAGCCTGGAGGAAGGCTGATAGAGGAGCCTTGGGAGTTATTCTACTTAATACTTTCACTAGCAATCCTGGCATGGAAAGTGAGAGTACATTAATAAAGCTTGCTGGTGATACAGAGAGGTTCAGAGCATCTGCTAACAGCAACTGGATAAGTCTGAAAACTGGTCTAATAGAAACTGGATGAAATTCAATAGCACAGAGGGCAAGTGCATGCATCTGGGGACCAATAACAAAAATTCTTCCATAAATACAGTGTTCAGTTAGAAATGACCAAGGAGGAGAAGGATTTTGTTGGATATACTAGTTGATGACAAGGTTGTGAGTTGATGTGGCCTTAAAAAAAAAAAAAAAAAGCTACTTGAACATTTGTTAGATAGGGAATGCTACTGAACAAGGCACTTCTGAGACTTTAGCATCCTTCTCATATCTCAGAAAGAAGAAATATAGTTCACATATACTTCACAATTACAGGAAATCTGTGTGGAAATCTGAGGAAATTCAGGTCTGGGAAAAATTTCTTGAGTAACTGAGTTGAGTCCTTAATTATCCTGGGACTTCCTAGCTCATTCTAAAACTTTTTAAAATAAGAGTTGTAATATTAGTCATAGTTATTTCTTTTGTAAAACTGTTGCAGAGTTTACTATGCAATATAAACATGTATAAAAACACTAACCATGATTTGATTTTGGGAAGCCCTGTTTACTACAGTACAGAACACCCAACAGGTCTCAGGAGCCTTGAATCTGTCTTGTCTCTCTTATAGATTTACTGGATGACTATGGATAAGTTATTCTCTTTTGGTCATGATTTCCCATTTGTGAAGTGGAGATAATGATACATTATTACCTAAACAAATTTTGGAGATTCACTGCTGAAAGGTAGCCTCTTAGGTATTATTACTCTTACTAGAACTGCAAGTATCTCAGTTATCTCCAGAGAATTCACTATAACACTTTAAAGGCTTTGTTTCTTAAACTTCTTGTCTAGCAGTCAGGATACTACCCTGGCAGTATATGTCCATCCAGGCAAACAAACCAAGTCTGTGGCTTGAGAATGGCCTACAGCCATTATGCATCCCACAGCTTTGTCCCTCATCTGGTTTTGACCTGTGCCAGCTACTGTTTTCCCAGATTATACCCTGTTGTCCATGATTGGAGTCATGTACTGTCCCTGTTGTTGGACAGTACATGAAAGGGACCAAAAGGACAGTACATTAAAGGGACCAATGTATGAGCATGAGGCCCATGCTTGATTTTGATAGCAGGGAAAGATCCGTTTCCTGTTTTGTTCTCTTGTGTGGACAGTACCACAGCATCACAGACAGCAAAGTCATGATGATGTACCTCAGATCCTCTCCTGCATTTCCTCACTTTGCATGGGGCTGGAAGAGTGGCAGATGTAATACACCAATGAGTGTGTGCTGCTCAGCTATTACATCTACAGGAACCTAAATATCTCAATTGCATTATTGTATGCAAGATATGTCAAAAGAAACCTTTAAAAAGTATTGGAAACCAGAAAAAGAGAATGTGACCGATGTCAAAAGTCTCCTCTATTCTTTATGCAGGGTGGTAGCTTTTAAAGCCAGGCCTCAAGCAAGAGATTGCTTGCCTAATTACCAAAGAAAGTGAAAACAGCTGCTATTATCGACTCAAAGTTAGAGGCAAATGGTGAACTGAGGCATGGAGAAGTTAAGTGGTTCCCTTAGGCCACAGAGGGAAGTAGTGTCAGACCCAAGATTAGAAATCACAAGTTTTCCTCATACATTTCTAAGCCAGATCATGAAACTACACCATCTGGACATGCGTAGATAAATATTGGGGTCTGCCTATCATTCCTATTCATCTGTAAAATGAACTCCTATCCTCTTAGAGTTGATGTAGATGATTTCCAGGCAAACACTGTTTTATTTAAGTATAGTTTCTAGCACAGTTAATATTTCAGAGAAGATATTCGATATTAATGTGGTGCCACAGCCACTGGAAACAATTATATGTCACCAACTAAGGATTTGCTTATTTTTTAACCATAAACCTGCTTTTAACCAAAAACTGCTTAGTGCAAAATGATTCAGAAATAGATGTTATCTTCAGCTGGTTATTGAAGTAACATTTTTTAAAAGATGGGAAGGAAGCTGGGAGAATTGAGATAGGAAATTTTTGTACTGCAGTAATTTAGCACAGAACAGCCACAGAAAAAAAATAAATATATATATATTCTTTTATATATATATACAGAAAAGAAAAGAAAAGAAAAGAAAAGAAAAGAAAAGAAACAGAAACACCAAAACAATACCCCACACCACTACTAATACAGTAGGCAACTAAAACACAAAATAAACTCCAAAGTAACACTACCTCAAAACACTCTCCAGAGTAAAATAACATTTTTGTCCCCGTTATCACTGTCAAGGGCTTTTGCAGTTCCAAAACAACATAACAAACTCACATGAAAAAGATCTTGGACCTGGCTTCTCATGCTTTCTCTTTTTGTTTTGCCTGAGACTGACATACTTTGGCCTCTCTCAGATTTATAGACACTGATAGAACTCCTCCATTGCCAAAACCTAGTGAGATGATTTTTCCTTTTTATTTATTATTTTATTTTATTTTATTTTATTTTATTTTATTTTATTTTATTTTATTTTATTATTAATTTTAATTTCCTTACTTCAAGGAGATCAATTCAAGTCTCCCTGAAATTTAGGGGTCTAAAGCAAACACAAGCAAACTTTAGTTATCAATTTTGACAGAAAAATAATCTGATTTCTGTAATCCCATTCACCGCATGACATAAATCTGCTTACAGACCCTACTCCCATCTAATGGGTCTTATGCAGATCATAGAACTACATAGCTTGAAATGTGAATGTTCAGCACAACACAGGTTAGATGCGATAAATTGATGACTGATGTCACGATCTCCCTGTATTGGAGATGGAGATTTGCCAGTGACGGTTTGGCAAATGTGACAACACAGCAGGCTCCCTGAGACAGCAGAAAGGATGCAGCTGAAGGAACCAGTGAGTTTTTGCAGGTCTCTATTACCCTATCTGACTGATACATTTCCAGATAGCTCATCTGCGTATGAGAGGCATACTAACTCTAAATGTATTGCTCATTTGGGCAAATGCATGTGCACCTGCAAGCACATATACCCACTGTGTTTGATAAACACAGGTATATAAACCCAAGTTCCAGGGTGTAATCTCAACACATCAAAGTGCTTAATCAAATCTCATTGTAGCATAAAGCTGTTGCTTAAAATATTTCCCAAACTGTGGCTAGTAACATGTATCATTATCACTGTGGTCAGTCTTTCTATTGATTTCAATAAACTTTAGGTTGGTCCCCTGAAGTCAATATTCTGGATCTACCTGAGATGACATTGCAAAAACAAAGCATACAGATTTCTTCTGCCCCACAAGAAGATTTATCTCTTCTCAAGAGATAAATTCAGGCAATCACTGCATCACAAACATCCACACACAATTTTCCTGTAACAAATTCAATGAACTCAAGCATTTTGTGAGTCAGAAAAGCAATGTGAAAAAGAAAAAAAAGAAACCTGCACATATATATATATACATATACTCCTCATCCTCTGAACAGAACATTTTTCAAACTGTTAAAACATTTTGTAAAATTGCTTTTATTGTTCCAACATTTTACAGTTTTGCAAATGCTTATTTTCTGGTGTGGGGAAAATAAGAAAAACAAAAAACAAAAAACAATCCACAAGCCAAACATTTTAGTGTTTATATGTTACCTGGCTTGGTTTTAAATGGATTTACTTCACACAAAGCTTGAGCACTTAGAATATTTTTAATGCTCTAAAGGTGTTCAGTGACAGGAAAATGATACATAGCTGCCTGCCTGTGACATGTAAGTAATTCTTTTAGGTATTGCAACACATCTTAATGCTACATTCTGTAGCAACAGTCCCTCAGAGGGTATTTAGAGTGTAGGTACCTAAGTTAGGAGATTTGTATACTTTGGCTCCCTTTGTGATTACAGGTGTGAGAAAGCCTTCTCCAGAGAGCAGTTCAGAGGAGAAACGTAGTTTAAGTGCCCTGAGTATGTTAGCAAAATCATTCAGAGCAAAACCATTAAATAATATTCTGAATTGCAGCTGTTATTTGAAGGAATGGAGTGCAGGCTTGAAGAATGCAAAGGTGAGACAAAACTTTGTTCTTATTTCTGGACTAAATGATTGAGAATGCCAAGGGGTCTTTAACAACTGCGTGGAATACTAACATTCTTGTTTGTTAAGGAAGTTGTTTTAAGGACTTGCTATTGTCTGTGAGGTGTTCTGGGATGTTAATGTGTTGGAACGTCGTTAGGTTGATGAACTTCGTGATTCAAGTGACATGTCTCTGTCTCATGGCATCCACTCCAGAATGACAAAAGGCAGAGCTGAAGTTGTCTGAATCTGATTTGAACCTCTAGCTGCAATATGTTATGTGAAGCTGCAGCTTAATCTGATGCTTCATTGTTCTTCAAAGAAAATATTTATCAATTGCCTACCACCATATGCATATCAATACATATTGAGAAATAAGGGACATTTTTTACAAAAACAAAACAAAACAAAACAAAAAACAACAACAACAAAAAAACACTTATCCTCTCCAACACTATTTGTTTGTAACCAGTAGAACTGTTGTCACCTTTGAGATTTGGAAAATCTTGCTCCAGCACAAACAGAAATCAAGTAATTTCCTAATTGTGCATGTCAGGACTGTGAGCTCTTTGCAAGAATGAATGGTTACTTGGGTCTGCAAAACATAGGACAGTTTTTCTACTTAAACTCACATAAAGAAAAGTTGCAAGACACAACTCACTATGAGAAAGGTAGTGAACATGTGCGAGTAATTATGAATTCAGTGGTGTTTGAGCAGTGTCCTAAGGTCCCAGCCACTATAATCATTTTATAGTCCATGTCTCTATGAATTTCGTAATTTTATTTTGTACATAGAGGCTTGTCTGTATAAGAGCTTACATGCATAAACATTTCTGTCATATAAATAAACAAGACAGAACGAGAGTAGGATAGAAAAGTTAAATACAGTCTAATTGAAGAGAGAAATCCATAAATCACACATTTAAAGAAAAAAAAAAAGAAATCTGACAAACATACTCAATTGGTAATAAAAACTGTATATGCTACTGAATGAAAAACACATCAAATGCATTAGTAAATGTTGCTAAATCAAATATCTCTCTTTGAACCATATATCATCAATGACTGAAAGAATCTAATGTAGTAAATGACACACATCACCTGCTGATTGAAACACATCACCTAGTAAAATAGCAATCTGTGTGTACAAAATATAACTCTTCTGATAATAAACTAAATGCAGAACATGCTAAAGTTGATGCAGAATTATGCACAGTGAGGACTGAACTCATTTTACCAGCTACTGAATCTGAAACATGAAGTACCGAAACTGATACAGCCCATCAGACACATCAGCTTTCTGGAAAATGCCAATCATGGGAGCAGGCTGGAGCTGCTGTCAGAAAGCGTTTAGGTCAACAACTGCTCTGAGTAACAGCCATTTGCTACAGCTGGTGGCAAAGGTTCAGGAGTAGGGCATGGCTGCCAAGATCTCAAACATCTGGAGCTTGATATTCATGGCTATGTGAGTGTTAGCTACAGGGGGAGAGGTGTAGAAGGATCAATTTAAACATTTGTTAACTTAATGTAGAAGGAGAGAGCAGCTTATTGTATTTTTTTTTACCTCACTGAAAAGCAACGGCAATGAACAACGGCAGAATTTAATTTTCTCAAAAAAGAGGGTAACTTGATCTGGCAAGTACCTTGGTACCTGGTAACTTGAAATGGCAAGTACCATTTTTGCTACTCATATAGGAAGATTGCCTGTTTCCACATCTTTTGAAATTGATACATACACATACAGGTGTTTATATATATATATGTATATGTATAATAAAGCAAAACTATATATATGTATAGTTTTGTGTTCTCCAAAGATAATGGAATACTGTGATATTTCATTGCATCAAATTGAATGCAAAACAGTTTTCTACTACAGTTTTTGGAAGGAAACCAGCAGATTTGTTGCCAAGTAGGAAGTCACATGCCTGTGTTCAACAGCAGCAAAGACAGCCTGTCAAGCAGACCCATCTTCTCTTTTTCTTGTGCAATATACCCTAAAGAGAGAGAAAAAAAGATTATTTCAGGGTCAGCTTTATTCTTCATGTCACTCAGTGACTAGTTCTGTTGAGCTTTTAGTTAACTATTTGGTTTACTTGTAGGTATGCTATGCATGTATAAGACAGTTGTATGGACTACATTTCCTCCAAAACAAATGCTGTTAAATGTAAGTCAGTCTATCCAGAAATCTCTGTGAAGTCATTGACTACTTAACTGATCAATAAAGCTGGAAAATATCAGGGTTATCATTTGCTGAGAGAAAAAATCCTGGATACCAAATTGCAAAAAAAGAGAGGTTCCAACAAAACTGCAAGGTGTCTGCGTCATGAGCCTGAACAGGTCTGTCCTCAAGGCTCCTAATTAAGAATAATACAGTATGTTTCATCAAAGTAAATTAAGAGTAATTCCAGTGAAGTGGGGGATGCTGAAGGGATGTGATAACCTTGAGTTAATTTACATTAAAAAAAAAAAAAAAAAAAAAAAGTCCTGAAGGAGGAAAACAAAGCTGTTCGGTTTTATTGAGCAAGGAGAGCATGTTTTAAAGGAGTGCTTTTTTTTTTTTTTTTTTTTTTTTTTTTTTTTTTTTTTTCTGGAAGTTCAGACAAGAGCCTAATCAGACTTCTGGCATCCGTCACATTAACCTATAACTCTCAGGATAAAAGCCATCTTACTCTGCCTGCACTTCAGACAAAATACAGCTGGGAGAGAAGCTGATCCTTTCAGAAGCACAAAGAAGATCCCTTTAAGGGACTGTGGCTCCAGCTGTGGATTATGGGTCAGTTTGTTCTGCTTTCCAAAGTCTCAGCACCAGCCTGGCACAGTTCAAGACAGGCAAGACCTCTAGGAAGCTGAAATTTCTGACTACAGGAGGCTTTCAGCATCTCCAGTGACTCAACAAGTAAGAAATGAGTCACCTTCCCCTTGTGCTTTTATTCTGTTTTTAATTATTCCTCTATTTTTGAAGTAGAAACTTACAGGGACAAATAACAGGAGGTTCTAGTTGCTGCTAATTTTCAGGCCCTGGTCTGGGGATTTGAAGTAGCTAAGCACCAAATTCCCATGGCAATAACAAGTTACTAAATTATTATTTAAACATAAACTTGAGGCTCATTTTAGGCACAACCCCTGGCCCAGTCTCTGGGAGAGAAGAGGCTGTGAAGGAGATTGGGGTCCTTCAAGCCCCAGTCTGCCTTGGGGTCCTCTTGGAACCCAGGGGAGATGTGTCATTTGCGCCACACACTTCTCCCACTGCTTCATCACTGCTGCTCAGCAGGAGGACTGGAAACATAGGTCTGTCCCACTTCTACAAGAAGGCACAATGTTATAAGGTGGAGAAAAAGGATGGCTTTCATTCAGGAAGGTGAAATACAACCTAGATAAAGAGGAAGGACTTGTGGTTCAGGTAATAGGGGAGGACCCAGCACCTTCCAGGACTGAGCACAGAGAGAGCATCAGAAGCCAATCAAATGAATGAGCTGGATTATACATTTCCATTTAACTGAGAGCTAGACACAGCCTCAGCAACACAGAAACGGATTTACAACTTTTAACAAGCAGTGCTCTGTAAAAATAAAATGACTTCAAGCACAGTATTAAAACTTTTCTCAGAAAAGCTCTAATGTAAATTTTATATGGAGCGCACTACTGTATCTGCATTTGTTATTTGCATTTGTTATTTTATTAAAAATCAGAGCCTAATCAGGATTGTCTACTTCTGGGAAGAAAGGGAATGGGATAAAACATGAAATAACAATCGGTTCAGGATTCCTACCAACTCAGGAGGTTTCTGAAATGTTCTGCCATTTTCTACAGATTTATATATTAAAAGTGTCTGCCCCATCATAATCACTTAACATGCTTTAAAAAGCACATAAACACAAGGGGGGCTTTCATTATGGCATATGGGAGAGAGATTCTTCTCAGCATTGGTCCAATTTTGCTCGCATTACAGTCAAATGCTAAATGTCCCATGGACATCAGGGGGAGTCAAGCCTTTTGAAAAAGCTGCTCTTTATAAAAGAGCACAAAGCAGACAATTTGCAACAAATATAGATTTCCAGTAAGCTAGGAATGAGATTTAGAATCAAACAGATAATATCATATGGTATCTGCCATCAGGGGAATTATTTTCAGTGGCAAAAAGCAGGACAGTGTCAGATGGACAGTTTGCCTTCTGAAGACTGATCCAGGAAACATTTTTTTCCTTTGGATAACCCTAATTTTGAAGAGTTCTTTATCACTCCTCTTATTCTTCCTCCCCTTTCTCTCTTCCTGCACCCACACAGAGGACTTCTACATCTCAGCAGGAGCCTGATGTATTTTTCTCTTTAATTTATATTTCTGCAGAAGGAAATAACAGCAGCTATTAGCATCTTGCGACTGTATGATGTATGAGGCTCTCTTTGTAGCACCTAATTGCACAATTTAACAGACAAGCAGCATAGAAACCATGCTGAAGGTACAGAAGAGACATCATTCTGGTCAGCCCTGTGTGCAAAAGTGGTAAGGTTCAGGGCTCAAAGTCTCCACACTAGCAGAGGCTTTTGGGAGCACAGCCAATCTCTAGATCCCATGGCTTAGGTTTCTCACGTTTAAAGGCCAGTGCAATGTTAAATCATTTTATGCAGAGATTAGATTTCACTCCCAGATCACATCCACTGCTCTAAGATATCTGGTTTAACGTATTGTATCAAACTTTTGGCACCACCATACCCAAATTACATCTTATGGTCTAAAAATCTTATTGGTTCCTATACAGTAATTTCTGTGTTAAACCTGATCAATGACTTCTGGCTGAGCTAGAGAAGATTCTTCAGAAAGATAGCAATATTTGATTTTAAATTCTTCAAATGAAGGGAAAGCCAGCACTTTTCATATGTAGCCACTTTGATGGTTAATAAGGTTTGTAGTTAAAATCCTGCTCTTTCTCTGTTACCTTTGTCTTGCTTCTACCTATAGCCCTAGGATTTTGCTTTGCCACAAGTATTAGATTTAATTTGTATCTATAGAAAGTCATATAGTCAAGGCTGTCCCTATAGCACTGATTTTTGGAACACAAATTTTGTTGCCCAGCCTACGAACAGACAATTTTTGTGCAGAGGCTTAGGATATCACTTCTGCCATTGTGACCAAAGGCTACCTGTTGGTGAGAAATAGTGGAAAACAGGGAGTTTGGTCCTTTTCTGTTCCTCACTTGGGGCTGAAAATCAAAACAGCAAGGGTGGCCTACTCAGCCACGCACAGACAACAGTGTCAGGCCCAGCTGGCTTAGAAAGGAAAGCCAAAATTGCACACAAATAAACTATAATTTGTGTTGGGAATCTGAAATCTGAGTAGACAAGGTACTGGAGGAAAATGCCTTTTTTGTTTTGTTTTGTTTTGTTTTGTTTTTGACAAAAAGCAATTAAATATATGCCTCAGTTGCACATTTAACATTTGGGCTTTATGTTAATTACCTTTTCCTGAACAAACTAAAAGAGAATGCATTGACGTGGTAAGTTTAATGGCATGTAACTGAAAAAGTAAAGGCAATTATTTCTTTCCACCTCCTCACAATGGGTCTAAAATAAGAGGATAAAGTTAACTGAGCACAGCGAAAAATGTGTTGGGTCATTCTAGATTTATGTACTAATGAAAGGAGATGAAGGTGACACCAGTATTAATTTAATATCTCTAAGAGACTTCAGATAGAAATCTACTACTTTTTGACACTTTTTATCATTTGCAGAAAAATGTGGTGGTTTTACCGTGCTGGGCAGCTAAACCCCACAACCGCTCTCTCACTCCCCCTCCTTTAGATGAGGAGGGGGAGAAGTAAAGCAAAGAACAACTCACGGGTTGAGATAAGGATAATTTAATTAAAGGGAAATAAGTATAATAATTAAATAAAGACTACCATGAACTAAACAATTTAACTAAGGGGAAATAAAAGGGAAAGGGGAAAAAGGAAGGAAAACAAACAAACAAAATAAATGAAAGCTATATGGAAGTGCAGAGGAAAGAAATTACTCTCTACTTCCCACAAATGAGCGATGATTGACCACGTCCTTGAAGCAAGGCCTCAACGCACGCAGCCGGTGTTTGAGAGGAGGACCGACGTCTTCTCAACAAGAGCCCACCCCTCCCCTCTTCTTCCTGTTTCCACCTTTTATTGCTGAGTGTGACACCACATGGTATGGAATATCCCTTTGATTGGTTTAGGTCAGCTGCCCTAGTGATGTTTCTCTCCTCACTTTTTTGCCCACCCCCTAGGAGGGTTAGAGAAAGGCCCAATGCTGTGCCACTGCTGCTCAGCAGTAGACACAACACTGGTGTGATAACACTGCTGTTCCAGCTACAAGTACAGAGTACGGCACTGTATGGGATGCTGCTGGGAAAGTTAACATTCCAGCCAGACCCAGTACAAAAAATAAAATATATTTCTTCATGCTGATATCAGATGGATGCATTTGAGAAGCTCAGTTATTACAGTGGCCACCTCTGGGAAGAGAGACAGAATCTGGAGTCATCCACTACAATAATCTTTGTGAAATAAATTTTGTCATTTATTATCTGCATGGCAATAACATCCAGATATTATGATAAGAGATCCACTATGTGGAAACTTCAAGCAGAGTAATGGAAAAGCTGTGCCTCCCTATAAAAAGCTTGTTCCCTGGTTTAAAGATGAAAGACAACTGATGGATTTGGAAAACAAGGAAAAATAAAAACGAACAGCAAAACCATCATGTTTAATAAGGCATGTAGAGACCATGGTCAAAGCTGCTGAAGGGATCTTGGAGCCCATCTGGGGCTCTTGCTACCCTCAGTCCCTCCCATTACTCTATGATCGTTTTTGTAGGCTGGCTACAGAAGACACAGCAGCAAGATGGCTGTGAGTAGTGTGCATAGGCCATGTTTGCTGTGCTAAAAAAATGTGCAGGTTTGTACTGGCTTCTGCAAACAGGCATATATCGTGGGGCTACAATATCTGCAGTTCTCAGTTTGAAGGTCCTGCTACGCTGATGTGGTAGGCTCCATTGCTTTCACAGATCTGGCATGCTAACAATGTCATTAAAAAAAAAAAAAAAAAAAGGCAAAAACGGAAGTGAAAACAAAAACAGAAACAAAACCAAAATCAAGCAGTAAAAGCAGCTTTTAGGTGAGACCTTTCTCCCATGTCAGTCTGCTTACCATGGAACAACAGATATAACAGATCTTTCTGCTAAACTGTGTGGCCCTAACATGTCAGCAAACCTTCACAACAGATATCAGTTTTGCTCAGGCTAGGCTGGGAAGCAAAACCTTAGAAGAAGGAAGTAGAGACCCCAACTTTCATAATTCTGGGATGAGTTTGCTCCATTTGTGTAAGAAAGTGTATCAACATATTGGCATATTGGCATATATTAATGCCAAATCTGCAAATTAAAAAATGCAAGTACTTGTAGGTGAATGTAGCTGTGTGATAAAATATAAATAAACAAATAAAATCACACCCCCAAACCTCCAACCCAACCACCAACACCAACAACATAAAGTTAATTTCACAGCTCATTTTCCTATAGACAGGACAGAAAGAGAAGAGGAAGAAAGACGGAGATATATGCCTTGACTTGCATTTCCTTGTATTACAAGTCTGAAGCTACATTGTCAAGCCAAAATAAACTTGCTGTTTTTTTTTTGTGGAATAAAAATTATTTGAAGAGTTTTGTTGCATTGGAAAAAAAAAAAAAAAAAAAGACAAAAAACACAATGCTACTAATAAGTAGTACTTATTTTCACATAATTTTGAAGTAGATTCTATTTTGTTTTCAGTTGAGCTATGTGTCCAGATGGTTTTGACATCCAATTGAAATGCATAATACACAATGCACAAAGATTAAAGGTCCTTTCCTAGCAAAATGCTCAAGAGCCCTTCAACTGCTGCTTGCAGGTGCTGTATTTCTTACTCAATATACCATTTTTTACTCCTGCTTTCTCTATGTTCAACTGAACTTAGTGTCATGCACATTCTATTTCTGCCCTTTTACGTGGTTTTAGCTGATAAATCTAAAGAACCAGCAGTCTGGGAGAGTGAAAGTGCAACCACAAACTGTTGAGAGTAAATGGCAGTGTGTAGCACTTTGGGCTGGGGCAATGAGAGTTCACTGTAACAGAGTATAAATTGATAGAAAGGTGTTGGCAGTTTACAGTTGCTCTGATGGCTGCTATAAAAGTATCTTTCTAGGTGTGAGAAACACTTAATGAAATGCTCTGGCCTGTGTTATGTAGGGGGTTGGATTAGGTAAACATAACAATGCTTTCAGAATTAATCTATGCACTATGGATATTGTCATAAAAAAGGGTTATGAACTTAAATGGAGAATACCAACATCCTCCTAGAATGAAAAGTAAAAAGCAGACCATGACTCTCTTTAACAGGACACTTTGATCTATCATCTAACTTAAAAATAAAATAAAATAAAATAAAATAAAATAAAATAAAATAAAATAAAATAAAATAAAATAAAATAAAATAAAATAAAATAAAATAAAATAAAATAAAATAAAATAAAATAAAATGTTGAATTCTATACATCTCTCTGTTTTGGATTTCTACACAATAGTCTTGGATTTGTGATGTATTTACCAAACTGGAGAAATAAAAATTGATTGGCAAAAATGAGAAACAACATATAAGATTAATAATTGCCAATAAAACATATTTTAGTATCAGATTTAATGGGGCAAATTCTTCTCTATGACAATTTTATTCACAATGGCGATACAGATTGAAATTGGTAAAAATAGAAATTACTTTAAGTTTGTAGTAGAAACCACTTTTGAGAAGGAAATCATTCAAATGTTTTATATTTAGAGTTTGTTTCTACCAACAACATTTTCCTGACTGTAGTGAAAATTGTTGTTATGTACATATACAAAGTAGTACTCTATTTTTCTTTATCTTTGCTCCATTGACAGAAATGACTAAATTTAGGGAGAAGGTGTAGTCTGTCTGGAGGTTTCATTAATATCTGAATATTACCCCAAAATTAGTATTGCTGTTGTAAAAGAAACCTTCAGTGTCTGCAATATACAGAATGATAGTGAAATGAAATTCATTTCTCCAGTAACCTTGTGAGTATATCAACAATGTTCTTCATGATTATTTGGGATTTCATTATTAAAATGAATTTTATAAAGGTTTTATACTGCCATCTAGTATCTGAGCACCTCCCTCATGTATTCAGCATTAACAGTGAAATATCTTTTTGGGATTTTTGGAGCATCAGTCTCTTGGCTTCTGGAGAGAGAGAACTCTAGACTCTATTCAAGTGAGTAAGTTGGGATCTAAGATTTTTTCTTATCATCTGAATGCTACCTCTGAAAGCATCATTGACATAGTCTTGCCATAGGACTTTTAAAAAAACAGGGGCCAAACCCTTCCATAATCTACATAAGTGAATATATTAGTTCTTGAAAGATCAATCCCTAATTTTATCAAGAATATTTTACATTGCAGATGATGCTGATGGGATTGTAAAGATTCCTACGTATCACCAGCTTGTGAAAAGCTAAATGGTAAGCTGTATTTTCTAAGGAATGAGCATTGAAATGGGTAAACGTGGCACAGAGATAAATGAATTGAGGAGGGCAGACTGTTCAAGCAGTGTAATTTCTTAATCCCTCACTCCCATAATAAAAATCACCATTTTATTCCTGGTTTACATTCAGACTTCTTCTGAACTTAAAGCAATCACCAAGCGGTGAAACTTTTCCTGCCATATTACATGGCTGGCTAATCAGTGCCTATTATATTGTAAAAAGCTCTGCTGATGTGCCTCTTACAGTTTTAACCAATAACATACCTACCATCTGACACCGTGCAATTAGCCTGCACTTCTACGGTCTGCCAGAAACAGCAATAATACTGCATCAGAGAAAGATCATTATCTAAGGCACCTCACAGACACTAAATATGCACAATTCTGCTGCATTTTCAACCCAGAAAGGATAAAGGCACCAATAACTGTATGGTGCTAAGGCATTCATTTGTATTGTTCACATGAAAGGCTGGACAATCAGGACTTCCTACTAGCAGGCATAAAACCCAAAAGCAACCAAACAAAAATCAACAAACAAGCAAAGATAAAATACACACATACACATACAAAACAAAACCAAAAGCGCAAAACCACGAAAAAAAAATATTAATAATAATAATAATAATAATAAAAGGTAATATTTTGGGCTTTTTTCTTTCAGAATTATTGAGGGAAATTGAAATATCAGTATCAGCATAACTTGTAGAGCTCTCTTGGTATGAGTCAGTATTATTGAGACCCTGGACTGAATTTTTACTGCTTTCTTTCCTTTATAAATAAATAAATAAATAAATAAATGGCATCTACTTCCCTTTATACTTGCACTGTCAGGAATTACTCAAGGCGAGAAAAATTCCTGTGCGTGCTCAGATACTGCATGACTAGCAAGGGTGATGCCCAAGTACCTAACCCATTTATAAGAGATTCCTGCTGTGGTCCAGAGGGATTTACTCCCATGTTCAGTACAATGCAAATAACTATCTGTGGCTATTATTTGTAGGTTTATATACCATCTCTTTGCCAGGCTGTTCAGAATCAATGAGTGCCAGCCTGGGGTTCTCGACACTGTGATTAAAACCCTCTGTGCTTCTGGGGCCTAACACACTATGAAAAAAAGTGCGTTACTTTTGAAGGGAAATCACATTGATTTCTGTGATTGCAGACGACAAAACAAGTGAAAAAATGAAACAAACAAACAACAACAACAACAACAACAACAACAAAATTAAAAAAAAACAGACCAAGAAATACCATGGTCTGAAATGCCAACACATTTTCCAGCTTGCTTTAGCAACAGCCATGGGCTGCTTTACCTGAGGAAGTCACTCCTGCAGTCAGTCCTGGGAAATTCCCCAAGGGTCTTTTCTTCCCCTGTGATGGAAACTAGAGGCTCTTATGATCATTTCTTTGCCATACTGGGATGGGGAGGTGTTGGGGGACAAACAAAAACTAAGGAGTTAAGATCTATCTACAGCAACAGTTATAACTTTCCTTACATTAGGAGTTAAAAATATTGTGGGGGGAAAATATGAAAATTACTGCTTTCCAAGAAGATCTGTTAATTATTATTAGTCAGAGTACTTATAAAGCAGCAATGGAAACTTGGCACTCAATAAGTACCTATTAAACTGTGTTAGAGAACATCATTTTTTATGTTTAATATAAAAACTGCATGAATCGTCTGTTCATTTAACACTAAGTCATATCTTCAGCTGGTATTAATCAGTCAAACACCAGCAAAAGTGCTGGTCAGTTTACATAAACCAGGATCTGGCTCAGCATTTGCTACATGAAAAACAGGATGGCATTTCTTTTCTTCTAACTTTTTACAAAAATTTGGAGTTTGTTCCTTTTTCTGTCACCCATCTGGTAGAATTGTAATTAACAGAATTTAGAGCCACGACACTGAATATGTTAAAGAGTCACACAATCAGGGGAATTTGCAATGTAATTAATAGATGTAGAGGACATGATCTGTTTAAAATCACAGGGACTTGGATGCAGCAGCAATTCAGATAATTCAGGCAGTGCTGCTTTGTTTCCAAATAACACCCTGTTTTAAACAGGACATTTGAGCTGTATTTCTCTAATAGGGTCAATGTTGTCTAAAACCACTTCAGTTCAACCTCAAGAGCTTGCCTTTGTGTCCTGTGATGTCTTGACATTCTGACTCAAGAGGTGGGTGATTTTCTTCAAAAATGTAGGTCATATTAACTTAATGAAAAGTAAATATAATTTTGCCACTCAGTTCAGGCTTTGTGACACTGCCAGCTGTAAGCTGAAGATATTTGTCAGAATTGTATTGCTACAAGTTTTTCATCCATTACAGTGTTCCAACAATTATGTGAACCAGTTATCTATTTTCTCCCCAGTTAATTTTTTTATGATAAATCTGAAGGGAAAACATTAGGTACTGTCCTTAAGATCTCAAATGTAAGAAGCACATGGTGAGTATCTGTTCTTGAATGAATTCATCCTCCTGCAAATTTATGCCTTTGTATGTAGGGTCCAATCCTCCTTTGTGTGTAATGCATTATTTGAAATAATATTGTCTCATTAGGGCAAAAGTTGCAGAATCCACCTTGTAATGATGGATAGTTTATGGGCTTTAAAAAAAAAAAAAAGCCCATAAAATTTTTAACAAAACAAACCAACCAACCAAACAACCAAACAAACAAAAAGCCTGAATTATTTATTATGGAGGAGACTAGTTAAAAAATAATAAAAAAATAAATAAATCTGTCTGATTTATTCCATTTAATTTAAGGACTACAAAGGACTACAACTGAGGGACCTAATTTAAGAGTTTAGCAGACTTAGGCCTCCTGTAAGGTTCATGCAGGGAATAGCTCTTCCAAGGTCTGATCTGGGCCCCATGAAATGTGAATCACTCCCTAATGAAGAATATATCCTCAGTCTGAAAACAAAAGGAAAATCTAATAATGAAATTCCCGGCATATGGGTACATCCATTTAATGCTTAAAGTTAACATTAGATGAACCAGGGATCAAAGACCTGTTGCAAAGTTCATAGGAGAGTTATTTTTCTGAGGACTGCAGTGAATCTTGATTAATATTTAAAGCTGATGGTGAAGTACATATTGGGAGTTAGAGGTGATTGTACACTGGGTTACAATGTTAAAACAAGACTGCTTTCCAAAGGAGAGGGACCTACTAAACCTACAGCTCAGTTCAGTCCCCAGGTTCTGTGATAATTGTATGAAGAAGAGCCTGGTGGACCCCCAAAGCTCAACATTTTGTGCTTAGTCCACATCAGCCAAGTCGCTTCTTGGAAAATTTCTGTTTCTAAGCTGATTTTTTTCAGTAAAGTCTTTGTTTGTCTGGCTGTTTTATTTTAAATATTTGTTAGTACAATTGACCGTTTTACAATTATATGTGCCTGTATAAATCTTTGTGCTTGTATAAATGTGTAGTTTTAGTATCTAAACACAAAAATAATTAATTAATTAAATAATATAAATAAAAATATAAAATCGACAGAAACATTAACTTTGTGAAATAATAAAATATGCATTACCAAGCTCTCTGATTGGCTTCCAGTGTGATGGATCTTCCTGGGTTGTAGCTTTCATGTGGTGAATTTCTAAATAGTTAGTTATAGAGATACAGATAGATATGTAAAATCATAATCACAGAAATCCTCTTAACACTCTTAAAAATACTCAAATAAGTGGTTACGTCTTAAAATCAAATATTTTGAAAATATATACCTGTATTGGGTGTATGTATACAAAGACTGTGAAGAGACCAAAGTTTTTCTCTAAGCAGAATTTCAGCTTCATTTTGAAGCTCCTTCTTTCTAAAAGTGTCTCTTCATTTTTTGTTTTAGTTGTAACTGAATGTCAGTTTAAGTCAGTCGTGTATCAAGTGTGAAACAGGAAGAAGAAAGACTGGGCTTCAATCCTTCTCTGTATTGAGCTGCTTCCCAGCTCCCTAAAACTAGAAGCGCTTGTTGCACAGGATGGCACAGGATGTATCTCAAGTCGAACAAAGAGTGCTTGAACAGTGATCTATAAGAAAATTAGGTATTTGACTGACTCATTTTGACAGCACAGTGAAAAGGTACAAGCAAGGAAGCTTCATACTTAGACTTAAAAAAAGAAAAAGAAAAAGAAAAAGAAAAAGAAAAAGAAAAAGAAAAAGAAAAAGAAAAAGAAAAAGAAAAAGAAAAAGAAAAAAAAAAGAAAAAGAAAAAGAAAAAGAAAAAAAAAAGAAAAAGAAAAAGAAAAAGAAAAAAAAAAGAAAAAGAAAAAGAAAAAGAAAAAGAAAAAGAAAAAGAAAAAGAAAAAGAAAAAGAAAAAGAAAAAGAAAAAGAAAAAGAAAAAGAAAAAGAAAAAGAAACAGAAAAAGAAAAAGAAAAAGAAAAAGAAAAAGAAAAAGAGAAAGAGAAAGAGAAAAGAAAAAGAAAAAAGAGAAAGAAAAAAGGGAGAAGAAAAAGAAAAAAGGGAGAAGAAAATGGTTTTGAATGCTTTCTTTTTATAAAAATAAATATTGGAATACATATTATGCCAGTGTGCTAAAAATAAATTCTCGTTGACTTCTTTAAGTGTTTTAATACATGCAGATTAAGTCTGGGTGTTTCCAGGGAGATTTGCAGTTTGAGGGTCATGTTTTGAAAGCCCTGGCCTTGCTTGTACCTTCTGTGTTCAGCATGGCCACTGTTACACCCTGGGCTAGTGCTGCTAGCTCCCTGTCCTCGGGGAGCTGTGATTCCACTGAGAAGGAAATCCAGTTTATGTTTTAATGGGAAAAATACAGAAGAGAAGGAAGGGGAAGCAACCACACAGTAAGTTTTAACACCAGATACATGAGCCCAATTAAAAGGCATCTGTGCTTTGACAAGACTAAATATTTATTTCTGGAAAGAAAGGCATGATTTGTTTTAATTCACTAAATTAAACAAGTCACTGTGAATGATTCCATCAGTAATAAGCTGCACATATAGAAACCAAATTCAGTGTAGATGCCTATGTAAGGCTACATTTATGAGCAACAGTAAAACATTCTCAGCTTACACCAAATAAAAGCTTATGGCCTTTCTGAGGAACAATCTTCCTTAGTTCTGTCTCCCAAGGTGAACTTCACTAGCAGAATTAAGAGAGTAACTGGTCGTGCATGATGGATGGAGTCTGGGTTATTTGTCTGCTTGCAGCCAGTTGTACAGTGGACATTATATTCTTTTAAAAGGTTGCAGCAAAGCAGCAAGAAGGAAAGCTGCCTCTTGGCTTCATCCTGGCTGTAGGTAGGAGCCTCAAGGGGAAAAGTTGGGCATTTCAAGGAAAGGAAGTTTCATGGGATGAGGAGAAATGCTTAATAGGTCATGGGGAAGATGCAGGGGTTGTTTGAGTGTTAATTACTGGGAGAAAGAAGGTGCACACCACCAAGGAAACCTTCATAGTGAAGGTGAACATACTGGAGAGAAGAATTATTGGGAATCCAAAAGGGACAGGGTAGGATCTGTTTCATCTAAGATGCTAAAGTCTCTGAAACAAAGCACTTCCATACGGACAAAGGTGACAGGAAAAGATTTATTTGTAAATTCATGGATTTCTATTCTTTCTCAGTCTGAATTTTCTTTACAAGGGAGAAAATAAATAAATACATACATAAATAGATACATACATAAATAAATAAAGTCCTGCATTTAGTTTCTGTCATAATATAAAAGTAATTCCAGAGCGTACAGAAACTTCTGGTGGTTTTGCAAAAGCGCTCTAAGGGAAGAGTCAAGCAGAGATGCCTCAGAACTCAGGCTGAATCAATGTCCCAGCACAGTATAAATTACTTTGCCACTTTTTGCCTTAGCACTCCCATCTGCAGAATGGGAATTTAACAGCTGCCTAAGACTGCTGCAAAGAGAATTAATTGATGTTTGTACAGTGCTTTGCTAGCATTTTACTGTTACTTATTTGTTTATTTATCAACCTATGTTATTCTTTCATCCTCGTAATAATACAAATGTACAAATAGTACATTTCTTTGAAGAGGATGAAATCAAGACAGAGGGAGTAAGAATGGACTAGTAATGCATATTAGGCATAGGAAGACAGTTTCCAAGCATTTGCATAAGCACTTTAGGAGAAAGGAAAAACAGATTATAAAATGTATTTAAGATCTTAAAACAAAGTCTTACAGATTATTTTATTTTCTCTTAGTTTAAACACCCTTAATGTAAAACACAAACAAACAAACGAACAAAAACAAATAAAAAGCTAAGGAAGAATTAATTGTAGGAATTAAAGATTGCAAAATAAGAAGAATATTGACCTGAAAAAAAATATAAATTAAATAGAACTAGTCACTCTAAGTATGATTCTTTTCTCCTAACTGTGTTGTCTGCAGGTTCACTCTCCAGCCTCCATTAGTCCTCTAGGCCAATGGAAGCAGGCACTCTGTGCGCCCATTAAACCCATTTCCTTTAGAGATATTGTGTTTGGAGAGGTCCTTAAGATGGAGCTCAAGATCAAATGGATAAATAGTTCTCAACGTTTATTCATAAGAGTGCATTTGAGCCACACAGAGACTGAACCTGGAGGGAAACTCAAAGGGAAAATGTTGAGTACTGTTCCTGCTTTCATGTGCTTCTCAGTGTTGTGCCTGAACAGTTGTGGCAATATCCCATGGCTGATGTCAGCCAGATAGATTGCCCTGCAATCACACAGAAACAGACAGTGCTTGTAAGCAACCTGAATCCAACTCAAATTGCCAACATGTTTAATAATGCATATAATTGTGTCTCAGGAGCATACTGGTCTTCAGATTGCTTCTGGAATCAGCTAGCTCAAAAATTGTACATAAATACAGCATAAATATAGAAAATTAAATTTTCATTATTTTTCAATCTTTTCATTGCCATTGTTGCATTTTTTTTTTTTCTAAACCTTTTATAAACTTTTAGATTATTTTTTTTTCTCTGTATAGTTTCTAGAATTGCTCACTCTAGTGGAGTTTGCAACCGTCCTGAATAGAAGAAATATTATCCTTCTATTTTTATTCTGCATTTCTTTCTATCAGTTTGTGGATTGTACTGATCTTTAACTACAATAACACAGCCAAGGCTTCCTCACAGATGATGATCTGCTGTGTTCCCAGTATCATTGCTTCCCACTACAGGATTCAATAGTTATGTAGAAGCTTTATACTTTGTCATAGATCAGTGTTCATGCTGTTATCCATTTTGTTTGCTTCTGCCTAACTCTCCAAGAAATCTAGGTCACTTCTCTGTCTTCTGTGCATCAGAAAACCTTATCTATGATGGTTTCTTTCTTTTTTTCATATTAAGTGGTTTGTTATTTGATTACATTTTATTAACAATTCACATATGCTGTATTCATCATGGTAATACAATTGTTCATAATTCTCAGTCAAAGTTAGTTAATACCTTTGCGACTGTGAGTGATCCTCTTGTATGCTGATTGTAAAAACTTAGATCCAGATCCATAAAGGGTCAGATAAGAAGAGTATAACTTATATTGATTCCAGGGGGATAAAGACTCCTGATTCCATCTGTGAATTGGAGATTTCAACCTGTTTATTAAAGTTTCAATTCATAGACACCAAATAGATTTTAATTGCCTCATAGTTTTAGTAAGTGGACTATTGATTTTGTACTCAACATTTTCTCATGTCTTGTGGAGATCATGATTTACCCAACTCAAATACTCTGAAAAAAATATAAGTATTTTTCCAGAAGTACTAGACTGTAAGCAGCAACCTGAAAAGTGTTGATTTTAGATTGTAGAGATATTGTTTTTTTGTTTGCTTTTCTTCCAGTCTTTTTGATCATTAGCATGTAATTTAATCCCTATTAAACTATAGTGATATGGAGCACTAAAAGGCTATTTTATAACTGGGAGTAAAAGGAATTGGATATCATTTTGTTGCTTCTGAAAGCAGAAGACAAAAATCTGCAGATGCTCGTTGGTAGTGGGTTCAGATTTTTTATTTTGTTCCACACTGATGATATAGGCTGCTGTTACTGTTATTTTTTAAAGTAGACTTCACACAAAATACTTGCATATAAAAAGCAATATTGTTACTTTCTTACTTTTTTTGGGGGGGAGAAGGGGGTTGGGGGGGGGGGGGGAAACTACAGGGATTCCCACTGAAACTCTGAACTTTGTTTAGCACATATAACTAACAGACCTGAGAGAAGCACTGCAGTAAATGATATGGGAGCCCCTTTCCTTTTAGACTTGATCTTAGGAAAACAGTATACATTATAATGTGCAAAACCATCACTCTTCTCAGAACATTTTTATTCTTTTGCTAGAAAAATGTAGAAGTGTACCAGAAATTTCTAGGTTTTCTTATTTGAATATATAGGTCATGATGTGTACAGGAAGGGTACAAATGCAGGAAGAAATCAATTCTGTTATCATTTTAAATGTATGATTCACTACAAGTAAACATATGTTTCTCTTTCTCCTTTTTTTTTTTTTTTTTTTTTTTTTCTCCACAGTAATGAAGTTTTAGGTAATAAAATGTGTTGCCTGAAGATAAGAAGTATTATCTAAAACACATTTCTGTCAATTAAATTGTCTTCTATTACTTCCATTGAAGCGCTAGCGGACTTTTGATTCCACTGATTTTTAAGAATACTGAAGAATGCAAGACATTGGAATAGGAATGTGCACTGCTAATTTATGATGTTTCACCATAATGGAGATTGCACATAATACTTGGGAAATTACTTTTTATTATCAATGAGTTCTTAGTATTTAACTTATGCTTTTTTATAAAGCTGTATCTGCCACTGAACCTTCCATTTTAACTTGTAATACTGTTTGTGTTCTTATTTAGTGTTTTGTCCCAGTAATTAACTATAAAACTTGCAATGAAACAAGGCTGAAGAACTATCCTCCCATACATTCAACTCTCCCTAATGAGCTCATTGAGATAAAATTCAATCCAACACTTAAATGCCAATGAAGTGAAGATGCTTGTGTTTTAAAGGTTATCATGAACTAGTACTTGTTTAAACACACACTGTGGTGAATAAGCATTCTTATAAATGTATAGGTCATATAATATATTTGAATATGAAGTCTATGAAAATTATTTCAATCTATGAACACTTGCAGGTAACCATTCAGGTAACTTACACATATTTTACCTCTATCATTAAAGTCTATTCACTTCTCTTTCCACAACTCAGAGACTTTGGAAGAATTGTTGAGTCTTCATATTGATGTGATAGAAGAAGGAGTGATCATCAGTCTTTGGCTTATTCTGGAGAGTATATGATTAGCTGCATGGTCCAGAAACGGAAAGTGATGGTATGGGTCTGTGGCTGTCTGTCCAAGTCGTCTAATGTTATGAAGGCAGTGGCATTGCTTGCAAAGCATGATTTCTCATTGTATGGGTCAGTCAGTAAAGCCCAGACTCACCTCAGGTAATTTTAGTCATCTGGAAAACAGGAATTCAAGTCACTTCTTCTAACGTAAATCTGTACAAGAATGTTTACATCAAAACTGATTATTGGCATTGGTGGAGAGGAATGCTTATGATAGATATTTGAATCCTTATGTACCTGCATTAGGAGAGAGAAATCAGAAGTTCCTATTTTTTCCAACTGGCTATAAAAGAAGTCTAAATGATCAGATCAGATAAGGACATCTTCATTGGAGGTATCTTCATTTGCTCAGCCAAAGCCCGTCCCAGGTATCTGCTCTAAATTGGGGGTTAAGTTTCTTTTGTAGCTGATAGGATGATTCGTTTTTCACAGCACTTGTTTTAGAATTAATACCAACTGTAGGATAGGATGAATCACCCTTTAGAACTGCTTCTTCTTTATTGTCCAAAGGAGGAGCCTTGATAGTTAGCTTAGACTGGGTACTTTTTAGATGACTATAATTAAATGAAATGAATCTCAGCCTGGGGGGCATCTCCTACAGGCCCAAAATACAATACATATTTCATGTTTCTGTTGGTGGCAGCAGGTGGTCTAAAGATCAGAAAGATACAGTCCCTTTCCTGCCCTCATTTTGCCTATTACAGTAAAAAAATGGGCAGAGCAAGGAGGAAGAGAGGCGGCAGTAGACAGGGGAATAAGCAGTAAAGACATAAAATTGCTCAGGTCTACTGTGACCACCCTCAGTTGCAGTACAATTGCAGCCTGAGGACTGCAACAAAAGCTGTGAATAGTTGTTCTGTCTCTGTGGTAGCAGATGGTGGGGATTATGGTTCTCTCAAGTACTGATAGTTTCCCTTGAGCAACACCTTTTTTATTTTTTTTTTTTCTTTACAGAAGGCAGACATTTATTTTAAGTGTGCAAAAATGTACCCCCCCCCCCCCCCCCCCTTTCATCTTCGAAGGAAAGTGACACAGGGGCATCTCGTTATCTTGTATGAATATGAGTAGAGATGATATTTGCTAGGTGGAGACTTGTTCTTATATTTCTGCTCCCTTCTGCTCTCCCTTATGATATTCTTTTCACTTTAGAAGTAAATAAAAATATAATAATATAAAAAGAGTAAGTTCTCATCTATTATCTCAAGCTCTCTTCGTAGGTACAATAACAACAAAAAAGTGAAAATAAATTTATTTTAGAAATGATTTTTAATTGCAGTCTTTAAAAATCTTTGTTGATACAAAGACTTTTTTAACCTTGTTAAAAACAAAAAAGCGCATGCCTGTATGTTATGCATGTTAAAACTAAAACAAAACAAAACAAAAACATTTTAAAGATATGTAGTTTCCAGAATGTGGAAGACTTTCTGCTTTCCATCGGAAAAGCAAGCTGCTAAAAGCGGCCCCTAGTCCCCTTACTTTAGGCCCCTTAAGGTTTCTCCGTGTAAGTAAAAATCAAGTCATGAAAAATTTGTAGTGTCTATAGAAAATGTTAATATTAGAGGCTCAGCTAATCTAAAATATTATCAGCCCATAGTATGTGACAACTTATGTAAGTTGGAAGTCTTTCATTTTATCATTAAAGAAGCCAACACTTTGAAGGAAATTGTTAATACTTCTTATAAGACATTACAAGAACACCATTCCAGGAGTGAGTATAAATTAAAAGTTGGTCAAAAGATATTTAAAAATAACTTGTTGCCTTCTTCTTAAACTGTATACAACTACTAAAAGAAAATAACTCCTGTTAACAATATATATTAGAAGTCATTAACTGAAGAGTAGTAACAGTGGAATTCAAAACATCAGTGAAGGCAACATCAAGGAATAAAATGGAAAGCAAAAAACAGAAACCTTTTTTCCCTTTGCAACTGACCCAGTTATATAACAAATTACATTCAACATTATTTGACTCATGCAGGTTCACACAGATTCTTCTCTATGAGCTACACCAATACGACTGAGACATAATTCAAGTCAAGATACTCACTGTAGTCATACCTGCTTCCTCCTCTTCCTCCTTGGTCTATTCTTCCCCTCCCCACCTTGTGTTTTTTCTTTTCTTTTCTTTTCTTTTCTTTTCTTTTCTTTTCTTTTCTTTTCTTTTCTTTTCTTTTCTTTTCTTTTCTTTTCTTTTCTTTTCTTTTCTTTTCTTTTCTTTTCTTTTCTTTTCTTTTCTTTTCTTTTCTTTTTCTTTTTCTTTTTCTTTTTCTTTTTCTTTTTCTTTTTCTTTTTCTTTTTCTTTTTCTTTTTCTTTTTCTTTTTCTTTTTCTTTTTCTTTTTCTTTTTCTTTTTCTTTTTCTTTTTCTTTTTTTTTCTCTGATATCCTCAAGCAATTTAGTTGCCAAGACTCAGTCCCAAAAGACAAAAGTCTTACCATCACAGATGACTCCTTTTAGCTGGAAATAATATAACAAACTTGATCCCATCCACCCCAAAGAAACATCCTTCCAAAGTCAGCAAGAAGTCTGGAGTAGCTTCATGGCTAAGGGAGTCAGAAAGCATGACACATCCAAGGCGGTGGTGACATCAAATCTTCCTCTCTGAATAGTAACTACTTTATTTCCAATGGTGTTCATTAAATAGGTTTAAATCCATCCATATCCATGCATTTTACTACCCCAAAAAAAGCAAGAAGTGGAAGGCTAATCAGAGAAAGACTGAGACTGTACAGTAATGGGAAACAGGCAGCTTCATCTCTCAAAGTTGCCTCTGTAAGTGGGAAGCAAGGCAATGCAAGGCAGTTGTGCACTGCCAATGTTTACTTCAGCTTAAGTTTACACCGAGACTTTTGTTATCCATGCCTTGTGGATTGTCACAGAATGCTTCAGCCTCAGGGGCACTAACTTGAATTTGTCCATAAACATTAAATTCCTATGGAAAAGTTCTGTACCCATGTGTAGGTTAATGCTTTTAAGTATAAATAGTTGTAAAGGCATCAGTCTCACTTTCCTAAACTGCTGGACCATGTTTTCAAAGGGGGAACTGGTGAAGCATAATCACAGTTATTAATCAATTTCTCTTTCTTCCCAGTTTCCATTCAGCAACTGCATGTCTTTAAGACTGCTGTCTTTTCCACCAGGGCTTAAGATACACATTCTAACTGGCTGAATGCATATGCAGTGGGGGAGTCTCAGAAAACTGTCCCATGGCCTGAAGAGCAATGAGACACTGTCGTGGATAGCCCTTCAGGCACAGGGATATGACAATGTTTGATTCTAAGCAAGTAAAAATGCAATAACTTTATTCTAGACATTAATGTTTCTAACATTTTTGGGTAGTATGAAGGTATCTGCTAGGATATGATTCATTGTTGTTCTCTGTTCAATTCATCATCACCCATTGTTAAAAAGGATTATGTGTTTTCCTCACCTACAACAATTCTCTTCAGTTCTCTTTATGCATTGATCCTGAGCCCTACCTTTGCGTATCTGCTAAAGATTGATGCATTTATGAAATTATTCCCCCATTAATTTCTTTTCTTTTCTTTTCTTTTCTTTTCTTTTCTTTTCTTTTCTTTTCTTTTCTTTTCTTTTCTTTTCTTTTCTTTTCTTTTCTTTTCTTTTCTTTTCTTTTCTTTTCTTTTCTTTTCTTTTCTTTTCTTTTCTTTTCTTTTCTTTTCTTTTCTTTTCTTTTCTTTTCTTTTTTCTTTTCTTTTCTTTTCTTTTCTTTTCTTTTCTTTTCTTTTCTTTTCTTTTCTTTTCTTTTCTTTTCTTTTCTTTTCTTTTCTTTTCTTTTCTTTTCTTTTCTTCTTTTCTTTTCTTCTTTTCTTTTTTTCTTTTTTCTTTTTTCCTTTCCTTTCCTTTCCTTTCCTTTCCTTTCCTTTCCTTTCCTTTCCTTTCCTTTCCTTTCCTTTCCTTTCCTTTCCTTTCCTTTCCTTTCCTTTCCTTTCCTTTCCTTTCCTTTCCTTTCCTTTCCTTTCCTTTCCTTTCCTTTCCTTTCCTTTCCTTTCCTTTCCTTTCCTTTCCTTTCCTTTCCTTTCCTTTCCTTTCCTTTCCTTTCCTTTCCTTTTCTCTTTTCTTCCTTTTTATTTATTTATTTTTTTATTATTTTTTATTTAATGTTTATATTTTGAATGAAATGATTGCTTTTCATTTTCCAAGAATACTGCCTTTTGTTATACCAGAACTAAGAACAGGCAGGACACAAGAGAACTATTTTTCTCACCCTGCTAGTATAGAGATTGAACACAAGTTGTGTCATTTCAACCTCCAGGCCAAGGGAAAACTATTTACTGAACCTTTTACAACAGTTAGAAGATTCCTTCTTGAACCCTTCTTGAAGATACCTTTTTGATGCTCATCAGAGTTTAGCATACTTTTGCCATGAAAGATTGACTTCTAAAGTGTGGTTACATGTGTATCACAAGTAAAGGCATTGAACATTTAAATGTTCAGTTAGCTGTACCAAAAACAGTGGAAAGGTATGGTACTGTTCTTCATAAAGGCCAGACGGGATTCTATCATCCTTTCTTTTTGTAAACATAAAATGTCTTGTTATTAAGATTATTCTTTTTGCTGTTTGCTCTGTCTGAAATGTTTAATACTCAAAAACACTGAAACTGTATTTTCCTATCCATTACCTTGGGTACAAAACAAGGAGTTTTCACTTTCTAACTGTGAAATGTGTAGTTATTAAAATATTTGTTAGATTGTAGCCCAAAGACGTACTTGTTGCATAAACTTTTCAATAGATATCTATGTAAAAGCTGAAACAATTACCACTGTGCACGCAAGATGTCAATCTCATCTCAGTATGTGTAACTACTATTCAGCAGTGTAGATGTCTACATGTGAGCTATATCGTCTTGTATGTATCATAACTTTTACAGTTATAGAGAGAATAGGTGCTTAAGTTACATATTTTATCTGACCTCTTCTGGATTTCCTCAGGATGAGATTCATCTCAGATTCTGTAAGTGTCCGTTTCTCTCCCTGGTGTTGAAGAGACAAAATAAACCTACCTTAGTTCAGTGGGTGATATCGGTAGCAGGATAGTTGGACCAGATGATCTTGAAGGTCTCTTCCAACCTTAATGGTTCTATGATTCTATGAATTGCTTTGTAGACATCTAAAATTGGGTGAGTTGAATACTACCTGAGTTGCCTAAAAACTTTAATATTCTTTTCCTTACAGGCTTTGGTCTCTGAGAGAAAAGTGTTATATCTGGTGTAGAATATTTATTTTCATAAATGGAGAACACAGACACAAAGAATTAAAGGTTCAGTTCCAGAGGTACTGAAGTTCTGATACTTTAGTTTTTGTTAAGGAAAATCACACAGGAAAATTGTTCACAGAGAAGATCTATGGGATATCTAAGATCTGAATGCTGAGTGTCGTGGTTTAACCCGACCGGCAGCTAAACACCACGCAGCCGTTCGCTCACCCTCCCCCCTCCCTCTCTGGGACGGGGGAGAGAAATGGAAAGTGAAGCCCGTGAGTTGAGATAAAGACAGTTTAATAAGACAGGGAAAAAAAAAATAACAAAATAATAATAACAATAATAATAATGATGATACAATGGTGATAATACGAAAGTAATAATAGTATGTACAAACAAGTGATGCACAATGCAATTGCTCACCACCCGCTGACCGATGCCCAGCCTAACCCCGAACAGTCCGGCCCCCTCCCCCCGGCTAGCCACCCCTATATATTGTTTAGCATGACGTCAGATGGTATGGAATACCCCTTTGGCTAGTTTGGGTCACCTGTCCTGGGTCTGTCCCCTCCCAGCTCTTACTGCACCCCCCAGCCTGCCCGTTGGCAGGACAGAGCAAAGGCTGAGATGTCCTTGGCTTAGTATAAGCACTGCTCTGCAACAATTAAAGCATCGGGGTGTTATCAGCACTCTTCTCATTCTAAGCCAAAACACAGCATTCCACCAGCTACTAGGAAGAAAATTAATTCTGTTCTAACTGAAACCAGGACATCTATCCACCCCTTATTCCATACCATTTATGTCATGCTCAGGTTACACTCTTTTCCATACATTCTAATTAGTCACCTATAGTAATCATGGTAGTGATAACATACAGTATAATATACTATTTAACATGGTGCAATTCAGTTCATGGGCTATTCTCACCCAGTATTAAATCTCCTTGAGGTACACACCGGACCTCTCCGTTCTTTTGCATCACCCACCAAGTATATCCAGGTCCCTGAGCGAAAACAATTCCACGAATAGGTTTGCCTTTTCCTGAGGCAGGAGTAGCCCAGACTGTTTTACCCAGCATATTTTTTACATGCACTACAGGAACTTTATCCCCATCTACAGTACGTAACAGGTTTGATTGGGCAGGTCCAGCTCGGTTGGTAGATCCCCTAGTATTGACTAACCAGGTGGCCTTTGCCAAATGCGT
>NC_140296.1:202428323-202625823 GCF_964211825.1 Aythya ferina
GTAAATCCATGGAGATGACCAGCACCCCTCTGAAAGAATAATGCTTTACATCCTGATGGAGTTTTCTATTTTTCTTTGCCACATTTACACAATAGTACATTCCTACCTACCTGTTGTAAGTATTTCCTTATTCATAAATGAATTTTTGGATAATGTACAACAGCAACATACCCTACAAAACTCTTATTTATACAGTACTGCTGTTGCTATAAGAACTGTTTATACAAATAAGTAACATACCCCACAGTGTAATATCTTTCACTTGCCTAATGTACTTTTTGACATATGACGAGAAACTGCATCCCTTAATCCCCAAGCCTAGGTTAAAATGACTGAGCAATGTACCATCCAAATGAAAGACAGTCATTGTTCTTGCTGGAAACAGACACACTTATTTTCATGTCTGGCAATAATATTGTTTTAAAGCAAACTGTGAAGAAATTATGCAAGTTGAGTCAAATGTTGGAATATACATGTAGATGTTATATTAATAGGCCTGGAAGAGCATGTATATTAAAAAAAAAATGCTTTATAGAGAACTGTTTTGCCTAAGCAAAGTCTACTTGACATTCCTTTGTTTACACCATTATAGCCCTGTAATACACCATTATACCCTATCTGATATCACCGATAAATGCATTGTGGGATGCCAGATGGACAAAGAAAGAAGGAAAAACAGAATAAAGAACTCACAATAAAGCTTTTTTTGATAATTTATTTATTTATTTATTGGAGGTAGCCTGGGAATGAGAAAAAAGAGAAAATTCTCCCAGTGTCCACACCAGCTACAGATTTTCCCTCTTCTTTCTACCATTCCCCTTCCCCCCACTCTCCTACCCTGCTGCTCAAAGGTGAAAGTAACAGAGATATTTGAGATTATAAAGCGTTTTGGATGAGTGAACCTGGAGTGAGTAAAGCTCTTAGAAAAGAATTTAAAGGATCGCAGTGGCATGCAGTCATGTTATATAAACATATTCTGAATGGTACCATCATACGCCCAGCCCTGGCGCCACAATTGCATTAAGTGAAATTTTATACAGAAATTGTGAAAGTGCACCAGAGTTGGTTGATTATCTGTTTTTTTTCTGTTCCCTTTCAGATGGGAAGCAAGAAGCCAAGGTGCTGGAGAAGAAAGTGGACAGTGCCAAGAGGTTCCCAAACTAACCTAAGCAAGAGATTTCTTCTTTCTTTCTTTCTTTTTAATTTTTATTTTTTTCACCTTTCCTTCTCTGGATTGTTTTCCTCCACAGAGTTCAAAGCTGTCACTCCAGTCAGAAATGAACACCTGGAACTGACTGTCACTGGGATTTAAAATTTTCAAACACCAAAGGAAAGAGAGGGAAGAAATTGGAATAAGGCCATGGTGTAAAAGATATATGGTAACTTCCTGAAATGTCTAATGAATATTTTCCCTGAGTACCTTGACAGTTTTGAAGTGTGAGGGAGGTTTACAATGCCATACAAGGATTGTTTATTCCTGGCACAATAAGTTTATTAAAATGAGGTTCTGAAAAAAAATAAAAGGGTCTGGCTCATTAGAAATATTAATTTACACCTTGAATTCTGCAGTCTGCCTGCAAGGGTCTCCCTGTGTGATTAGGGCTATGCTTGTTAAGTAGGAAAGCATTGATGCATGTACAGCCAACTTTTTTGCTTTTAATGTTGTCTGATCTCTTTCTCTAAGCCAGCCCGGGTCTGCTGACCTTCAGGGCAAACTGAAAAACCTCTCAGCCTGTTGGATAAGGATAAGTATATGGTTTCTGTTTGAAGGGTGAATGGAGATGGAAAAATGGTGTAGGGTTGTTTGGAGGTTATCTTCCCTACTGATGTTCTTACTTGCTCCTGGTACTACCACTTGCAGGATGTCTGTCCATTTACTTTCGTAACTGACAGCAACTGCACAAATAGTGAGACAGGAGACCAGCTACATATAAACTCTATTTACCATAACAAATAAAGAATTTTGATATAATTTCTATGACTAACACCCACTTCCTCCCCACCCCACCCCCAAAAAAAAAAACAAAAAAAAATCATTTAAAATCTGAATCATAAATCAAAATCCCAGTCCGTGAGATACATGGAACTCAAAATTAAACCCTTTTCTTCACTTTCTGCACACACACACACACACACAGGGGAACATACATGAACAAAAATAAAATTTTTTTTTTTTTTTTTTTTTTCCACCAGCTCTGAGTGGAAATATATTAACATATCTGCTAGTCTAGTTGAGGAATTCAGTATTGTGACAGAACATGTCCCAAATGAGAAAAACTCAACAGTGAGCATTTATGTCAGAGTTAACATTAAGACATATTTTCCAAAACCCTTAAACAGACAGCACCTGGCAAATCTCTTCACTGAAATTGCATACAAGGCATTATTCATGAACATAACAGCAATTGGTTCTTCCTATGCGTGAATTTATGAGCTCCATCCCTGGATGTTTTCAAGGCCAGGTTGGATGGGGCTTTGGGCAACCTGATCTAGCGGGAGGTGTCCCAGCCCATGGCAGGGGGGTAAGATCTAGATGATTGTTAATGTCCCATCCAACCCAAACCATTCTATGATACTATGAACTTGAAATTCCACCAGCCATGTCAAATAATGTCTGGTTTACTACAAAATGAGCAAAAACATTGCAAATATTCCATGTAAATTATGTTATTTTACTGGCTGTACTGACACTGAATCAGCTAGCAGAGAATCTCTTACTTTTCTTTAGACAGCTCCAGGACATGCTGGTGGCACAGTGTGTTTCAGATCTGTGGAGGATGCCCCACTGCTTATAGCCTCACTGAACAATATCTGCTGTTGGCAGTGCAGCAATTCAGCTCCCTGTGGGAATGGAAAAGCTATCAGATTGAGCCAGTTTTCATTTGTTCTACTGTAGCTGCTGGCCCCTTCCTTCCTCTGAGCCAGAGGAAGCTAAGGTATTAAATGGTTATTAAATTGTTTAACATTACTACTATTTCTTTTTTGCATCCGACCTGAGGAACTTGGTTATCAATTTTAACTTAGGCTGCAAGTAGATGCTGGGGCACTGTAGGGAACCACATCTCCAGAATCAGGGACTGGAACACATTATAAACAGGTATTTCCAAAACATTAATGGAATCTGAATATTTTTTCAAACAGTCATTGGGTTAAAATATACCTACAACAACAAGGAATTGCTGAGACTTTCCTCCTCTCTTCCACCTCTGTGAGTGCCCCAACTAGAGTTTGAGTAAGGATGCCATGAAAGGCATTGTTGCCCAAGAGGATGGGAATCCCGGGGGATGCCATGGGACACCAGCTGAGCAGACAGCAAGCCAAGCCACTCAAGAAACATCTCCCTGCATTTTACACCTTCACAGCTCCTATGTTCCTCAGTTTCACTCTCCTTGCTGCCACCATGTCATACGCACTGTAATCTAAGGTAAAGGCACAGGCTGTCTTAGGGCTGATGAGGATTACGTTTTATACAAATATTTATATAAATAGGTATTATGTCCTCTCTCAAGGCATCTTGTTGAGGTTTGGTTGTTTTCGTTGTTTGGTTGCATTTCCATGAAGTGGGAGATCTTCAGAAGAAGGTGTGGAGACCATCCCTCTGCTCAACCAAGAGTAGGACAGGACATTCTCAGGAATGTTTGGAAGCTGATAGGGTATCTTCAAAAACTGAATGACATTAACTCTACCAGATGACGATATTCCTACCATCATGAACTACCACAGAAAGCAGTCACTTCATTTTTGATGAGGACAACATGTTAAGCATGATCTCAAAACACCCACAGGGGCAAGGCTATCAAAGAGCAGCCTGTAGGGTAGGTTTCAGTTCATGCATAAAACATCTACAGGAAAGTTTCTTTATGAGGTGTCTGCATGTGCACAGGGAATCTAATCTGCCATTATAGTCAAGAGATATGCAGGATTCAGATGCTCCCACACTGACATTTAATGCATTTCAGAAACCTTAGTACTGAGGCATAAGCTAAGGGTCCTGAGTAAGCCTTATGTCCTGCTGAGTATGACTTATTCCTTATGGTACTGGCTTGAAAGATGAGAGAAGGACATAGAAGACAAGTGCCTTTCTGTAATGACAGCTGCAGACCAGGTTTCATGTCCAGAAGCAAGTTTAAGTGGCACTAGACACCTATGTGTGGATGACTGGATCAGGTCCTCCTCAGTCAGTGTGGTCAGGGGAACCTAGAGAGGTATTCACATATCCTTAAAACAGATACCAAAACTTGTTAAATTTGAATTGTTGCCCAGACTCTATTCAGTTATCAGCATTTATATTATCAACATACAGTTATTTACATCAAAACTCTTAAAAGGTAGACATCTCAAACCCAAAGTGAATCCCAACTCTATTTTTTTCTTAGAAATAATTTATGAATTCAATTCTGTGAGCCCATGTCAAGAAGGCAATATTTTGGGATGGTAAGAAAAACTTTCAGCCTAAATTGGAGGTGTCTTTGGAGTTTAGGATTAAAGTTTTACACCACAACTTTGTTAAAATGTCACTGCTTAGGCCTGGGGCCAACTTGCGTTTTCACCAACAATTACCAGGCACATTCTAGGACTCAGCACAGGCTAGAAACCAGATCCAATAAGCAATTTTGATGCAACTAGGCTGTTCTGAAATCATATAACATGGATGGCAGCCATGTCATGTTCACTAGCCTCTGTGCCAAAGAATGATCCTGTAGCACATGCTCCTACAGCTCTGACCACCTCCTACAGCTCTCTCAACCTTTGGCTGAAGGTCGCCTAACTGGGATTTATTGAGATTGTAACTTTGACTTAGGTTCCAAAATCCCATCTATTTATTTTCATCCCTCACTCCTAGAGCTGGAAAATAAATCAGTTTTTGAAAGCTTAAGAATAAAATTAAATGTCTAACAGAAATAATTAATTTAAGGCAACATCACTTAAGCATTCCAATCTGTCATATAAAATTTCTGGAAATTTCTGTGATCTCAAGTCCCCTGAAATAAGAGTACTGGGGAGTAATAGAGAACATAGATCCCATCAGACCTGGCAGGGTCTCTGGTCATCTGCAATAGTGTTTAGATGTAAATTTGTACATGGGTCTGATACCCAAACATCTGGTCGGAAATGAAAATCCCCTCTGAGCTTGCAGAGGTGGTCATTCTTTCTTCAAGTGAATTTCCAGGAAAAGTTATGGCTGTATCCTCTTCTTTGCATCTCATGTACAGGCACTGAGCATGAGACAGGAAAGAGTAAAGTCCCCCTCCTGAGTCTATCTCAGCTCACCTGCTTGGACTCAAAAAAATATGTATTCCTTTATCTACTTTTCACTTCTGAAAATGTTTATATTTATTTTCTTTATAGAAAACAACCCCCTCAGTCCATGCTTATATTCTATCCCCATTGGTGTGGATCTTTCTTTCTATTACAGTACAGGTATTTGGTAATACAATATAATGACAGGGAGCTTTGTTACAACCCAAAGACTAAAACTGAAAAGTGTAAGTGGGAGTGTTGTTTTTTTCCGAAGAAAAGTAAGGCACCAGCTGCTTCGCAGGGGCAAAACCTTCCCTTGAACCAATACCCCTGTGCTTGTATTATGTAGTTCTTCTCCTTATATCTCTCTTAATTTTCACTTACACATCAAGATTGTTTTCTTAGAGTTGTCTCATATAGCGAAGAGGAAGGAAAGCATGAATAGACTATTGACTGTTCTAGCTTCATATATAATGCATATGGCACTCTTATCTGCAGAAAATATTATCATTATAGGAGAATATATTTAAGAGGTCAGGGTATTCAGTTTGTTTTGGCAGAGGAGAGGATTTAGAATGACTAGTCATGTCTAGCAGTGTCGTAAGAGTCAAGACATTTGGGTTCTGTTTTCCTCTCTTCTGTCATTACCTTAGGAAATCACAGCTTGTTTCTGCTTATGTATGTTGAATATTGACCTCCAGAACTGCAGCAAGCTATTCCTGCACTCATAGTGGCATATTTTCCTCCATACTAGCCCATTTTGATACCTCTCCTCTAATTTCATGGGAGAAAGGACAGAGGGAATATTTACCAGCCTCATGGTGCAGCCATTTTCTCTCAAATTCTCTTCTTCTGCTGCTGCCTCCATATCTGTGTTTCATTCAGAAGTGAAAGAGAAGGATAGAGAAGGTAGTGTGCATACCTTGTAAAAGAGTTTACTCCTTCTACCAGTGAGAAGAAGTGAGGCATTCTCGTGGTACATGGGAAAGAGGGAGAAACTGGGATAATTCCACATCCGTAGATTTTCCCACCTCCCAAGGCAGAGGTGGAAAAGATGCTTGGTTTCTTAAATTTTGTCAAATCCTTTGAAATTGTCAGATGAAAGATAAGGTGATAGCACTGTTCTGGGTCTGTGTGAGTACAAAGATTCTAATCAAGGAAGATGAGTACATTTGTTGAAATTTTCCATATTATTAGGAATTTCTGCACTCCACGGAGTAGAAACTGTTTTGATAGTGTGCTTAGAGACGATAAGTCAAACATCTCCTCAGGAGAATAATCCTCAACCCCATTACTATTTTTTCTATCCATAAAAATACACATAAAAAAATAATAAATTTAAAAAAAAGCAGGTAGATGCAAGAGGAGAAGGAAAAATAAATAAATAAAAATAAAAATAATTAAAAAAAAAATCTCTTTCCTGCTTCCTTCTTCACATGCATCGTTGTGAAAGCACAAATGAAAGAAAAAGGAAGAGTAATTTTCAGAGATCCAACAGAGACTAGAGTCACACCACTATAGGTAGAGGCAATCCCTGAATGACAATGTAATGCCTGTTCTAGCTCACAGCTCAATGGGAGCACCATCAAGCAGAAAGGGAACTGAGGCAGATTTTGTACTGTTACATGTTGTGTGATCTCTTGGAAGGTCTGTTGGTCTTTCCCACAACTGAATTTATGTATTCTGAACTGCTGCTTAAGCACCGCAAATGCTGGACCACAGCTGTTATTAGTATGGACTTACAGATCAGATGATATAGAAAAATTATCTTTCTTCATTTCCCTTATGTGTCAAAATACAGTCCTCCAGATCAAACCAGTATGGCTACTGCCACTAAAATTCTCAGATTCACAGATGATACAAACTTTCAGTAAAAGGTACTGGCATAGATATAAACAGAAAAAGGTTAAATTTGCTGCATCTACTCACCTTACATGCAGGATATGCAATTTAGCAGTTCTGTGTACATTTCCAGTAGCTTGATGATCTTCAACAGAGTGCTCACTTTCTTTCAACTACTTGAACATAGATGCAGGTGCCCTGTATTCCTGCACAACAAGAACTTTGACACTGGCAAAGGAAGGACAAAGAATGCACATGACAAGAACCGTTCAATCTCCTTTTTCAAGAAAATGTTTCACATGCCATTTTGCTCAACGTGATGTATTCCAAGGACAAAAGCAAAAAGCTCTTCAAAAGTTTCTTCATGAGCTGGAGATAAAAGTAATCCCTGCTAGGGATGGTTTAACAGTATGCATATTTGGGGGAGGAATTTCAGAGGAAGGGAAATACCCCTCCACCCCATCCTGAGTTTTCAATACTACTTTGTAGTTCTGCCCACTTTTGAAGTAGCTTAAAAGAAATGGAAGTTGTTGGAATGTTTTTACACAAGAAATACTTCCTTTTGTATAATTAAAATTATTGTGGTTGGCTCCTAGAGTGAGAGGCTCAGAAATTTGTTTCCAGTAACAATCAGTATAGTTAATATATATCCTATCAAACTGAGTTAAATTATGTTCATTTTGGGCCTCATCCAGACTTCACTGATGTCAGAGGAAAGAAACTATCAACTTAAATGTGCCTTCAAGTAGACCCTGCAAGCTGAAGAGAATAGATAATCTGATTATTTCTGGAACAAGGAAAGGGGACATCCAGTGAAAATAAGGAGGGTGAGATTTAAAATAAAATAATAATAAAAAGACAGACAGAAGGACACCGTGGCAAAGGTGTCTTTTTACAACCCAGAGTTTTAACAGGGATAGAGAGGGAGCCTAAGGCTTCAGAGAGTGACCACGTCAACTACGGGAAAACAGGAGTAGGCATAATGAGAAGACAATTTGCCTCTCATATGTGATACCATAGGATTAATGTACCTTCTTCTGAATTAGTACTTCACCACTGATACAGAAAAAGTATTACATGAGGTGACCTTATGCTTTATGTGTTCTAGACAGACCTTTGATATCAGGTTTAAAAGCTGACCACTTAAAAAAGAGATCAAAAATTAGTATGATGTAAGGATCCTGGATGGCACACAAACTAAGGAACTGTTTATAAAGAATCCAGCATGTTCAGTGGTGGTTCTGGCCCAGCTGGATGAGTTATTGAAAACTATGAGGACCTCTGAAATGAGTTCAGTATTCAGCAGGTTTCCCATGGGAATGGGCATCCACAATGCAAATTCTGTACTGGAGCCCTGCAGCATGATTGCAAGTTCCAAGCATTACAGTCATGAATAAATTCCCTTTTCACTTCCCTTACAAATAATGAAAGTATACAAAATAAAAATTCAAGATACTTTTTACTTCTGTCATGGTTTAAGTGACTGTAGTAGCACTTGCACTATGAAAGCTCCTCTTTTCAACCACAACTATGAGAAACAACTTTATTAATAGTTTAAAACAATCACTGCAGTACTCACTTCCCTGCAGATATCCACTTTCTTTACCTTCCTGTTTGTCTCGTCTAACACATTTCCCTATCCTTTCTTTGATTTCTTTCCTCCAACAGCTGGTGCCCGTGTTTTCCATGACAACCTGGAGGTGAACTTCTTCCCTAAAGTGAAATCAACAGTAAAATGGTTATTGAATTCAAGAGGGCCACGTTTGTGTCATTAACAATTAGCTTCACTTTCAACTTCGCAACTTCTTTCTGAAGTCAAATTATTCTGTGAATCTCTCTGCTCTGAAAATTTTACTAGCATTAACAGGCATGTGGTCAAGACGCCACAGCTTCCCTATGTAGTTGCCGTATCCAAAATCAAACAGCTATTATTGGTTATATGTCATGGTCTCATTCATATTACATTTATAGCTACAGTGGAATTGTAGAATATCATACACATGACATTGGTTATTAATTGTTACATATCACTCTGTGTTTATTTTGTTTTGTGTTTGTTTGTTTGTTTGTTTTGTTTGTTGTTTGTTGTTTTCTTTTTTCCCCTTCATATTTTTTGAAAGTTCAGTAAACGTCATGATTCACATACTGCATTTCTGCTCTACAGATTTTAAATCTATGTGGAGCACCATGTCATTTAAATAACTGTTCTGGTAACTTGAAAGATCAATTCAAATCTCATGGGCCAAAGATCTGACATAAAAGTCCAGTATTCCAAAATCTTCCTTAAGTCTGCAAAATACCTGATAGGTGATCTGGTAAGACATTTGACTCCATGTCTTGCTATCTCCAATTGTGAAGTGATGTAACACTCTTCTTTTTTAAGAACTAAATAAAACTAATTCTTCTATTGACGACTTATTCTGGAGACTCCTGCAAAGCTTTACTAAAGCATTCCAATGAAATATCTTTAGCAGAAAAACAATACAGATCAATAAGAGAAGACTAAAAGGGGTCTAACCCCAACTGACCACTGTAATATATAATTTCCTTGTTGTGAGATTAATTCCTTAATCTCTGGTTATTGGTCCATGTTATAGGATTAAAGAGTGAGAAGAAAAATTACAGCTTTTTGTTCTGTATCTACTTTTAAAGCAATAGGTACTTAGTTGTACGTATACATTGCCCAAGCTACTAGGCCCTTTTCTACTAAAAATGTAGAGATGATTAGTTTAAAGGTACCAGGGATTTGTAAGCACTTAACAAGACTTCTATTTATAGGAATTAACAAAACAAAACAAAAACAAACAAACAAAAGACAACAAAACCAAGAAAAACCTCAGCCACAGAATCCTTCACTTTAAAACAAATAAATGAGGGAAACAGAGCTCTAAACCCTTCCTCATATTATCCCAAACTACATCACAACTGAAATGCCAAAATGTTTGATGAAGGATGTAAATTACAGCTACTTGGGGAATCAAATATAAAACTATTTAAGTAATCACATTAAAGTAAAATAAATAAATTAATAAATAAATAGAAATTAATGATGATTAATACTATAGCAGTATGGAGAAGTAATGGAGAAGTAATATTTACAAATATTATGATGAAGGAAGCTCTCCTGTTATTTTGCATATGGGAGACATCCTTTCATTCCTGTGTTCAAATTGGAGAGAAAAGCTCACATCCATAAGAAGATTTGTAAGAAACAAAACAAAACAAAACAAAAAAGTGAATCCCTGTTAAAGTATTATTTGTTCTAAATATCCAGCACCATTGCTAGGGCTGATACACCTCCCTAAAACTGCCAAACTGAATCCCTTGAATGAATCCCTTGAACAGGAAAAGGGTCTAGTACTACAAAACTCTGTCAAGGTTCTTGAAATATTAACTTTTAAGCTAAAAAGTATCTTGCACAGTCAGATATAGCCTGGGTAGAGATAAGCAAAGGAGTTTGTACAATGTTTTTTTCTGTATTAAAAGGTCACCTTAGAGAAATTTTGCTTCATGTTTGTATTTAAAAATTGTTCACACACACAGAAAAAAAAATATAAATAAATAAATTGAATTAAATGGTAAAACATTTTTAATTTTTAAAAAATGCATATTTTTAAATCAAGACAAGCAGAAAATTTTAATTTTTATTATTGATGTTAATTCATGTCTTGCTAGGCTATCTCGGATCTCACCAGAAAAGAACATAATATGTCATTACCATGCAGTTTAGAAAGAAACTGTATTTTTGATTCAGAGGTGGTCGGGCACAGAAAAGATGTGGTATATTTCCCATACCTGTCATAAAATTCATCTTTGTATGGCAGTAAAACACTAACTCTGATGATAATTCATTGTTTATTTGTAAAAAGGCTTTGTAAAAAAGTTTTTTGTTTTTTTTTTTTCAATGAGGTTTTGACATGAAAAAATAAAAATAAAAATATAACAGTCCAGCTGATTCTTAACAGTTTACGAAAGGGCTCAAATACATTTTTCAGCATAAGCTCAAATTGCTCTGGCAGATAATACATACGTGGGCCAATGTCACATTGTCTTGGTTCTCAACTTAGATTAAGTGTATCTTTATGATCTTTCTTTATATTTCCATAGAAAATTAAGTTGAGTTCTCCTAACTTGAAATAGATAAAAGTTAGGTACTTAGAAAAGATTACACTGAGTAAATAACAATCTCCAAAGTCAGTGTCTCCACACATACCAGTCTTCCTTACTCTACTCAGTGGAAAAAATGGCATCTCATTCTGAAATTGTTATCTTAAACAGGTGGGATGAATCATGCCTAAAATGTTTTCCATGGACTGTAAAGGGAATTGAGAGGGGGTAGTTAAGCCATAGACTTCACGCTGTATCTGATTTGAATATGAGCTTATATGAATCACCTGCTCTACTGTCTCTGTAAAGAGAGGAAAGATGTAGGAGGTCATCAGGACCTAAATTATCCTAAAAGAGGTGGAATGAATTGTCTTCTGAAGCTGCCTACCTCTCATTGTACACTAGAGAGAGAGAAAGCTTTGATGCCTAACTTTTAGAAGCCTAAATTAGACAAGATAAATCCCAACCACAGTATATAATGCAAGAAATCTGTGACCCCAAAATGGACTCTTTGCTTTAAAAGCAATGTAAATATTGGAAATGACACAGACTTACCAACACATCTCAAAATAGTTTGAAAGCTAGTCAGCCCCTCAGGCCAAATACAACCTTCCAGCTCTTGTTAATATTTTTTTGTTTGTTTTGTTTTGTTTTGTTTTGCACCAGGCCAGAAAAGAAAAATATGGACTGTATTTACCAGCCAATGTCTGGACAAGTCAGATACCAATCAGTGCAAATCACATTTTTTTTAATCACTATTTGTGAATTTACTGTTCAAAACACACAATTCTGCATTTCTCTCACTTTGCATAACTGCTTCAGAGATACCAGCTTACACAATACTGCATGACTCTCACCTAAAGCTTGTTCTAAGGTTACTCAAAGACACCCATCTCTTATCAACAAAATCACTTTAAACCAAGATTATCACCAGATATAGTGACATTAACATCCGCATCTACCTCAACTGATATCATAACTCAAATGTCAGAACACCCTAAAAAGGGCTCCACAGCCAACTCCCTTTCAATGCCAGTCACAACTGACCACAAAAGTCATCAGAATTGTATCCCTGTTTCATCTCTGGGGCTGTTCTTTAACTTAACCACTTTATTTGCAGAAATAGGGAAAACATATTTGTTTGAGCAAAGAGCAGAAAGACAAAAAAAAAAAATCCACATTGCCACCTACTCCACTTAGTCACATAAGAAAATGAGAAAAGTCACAGTCACCTTCCTCAGGGTGTCAGATGCAGAGAGATGGTAATGCAGCCACTTTGGTCCTCCCTACTGCCTAGCTCAAGCATACTGAGGATTGCGGTTGGCCTCTGAAAGAGATGTACACTGCCTTCAACAAAACATGACATGCAAAGCAAATGGCTTCTCAGAAACAAACTCAGAAAAAAACCTTGCTAAACTGACAATAGAAGGAGCTTAAGAAGGATGGCTGGCCTAAAATACACCTGTAAGGAAAAAAGCACAAAATTAACTAAAAGGAAGAGAATTCTCTCCTCAATACATCACCTTCTCTTATCCCTTCTTTAAACATTTTTGTTTATAGGTACCTTCATGTATCCATGAAAAGAATGTAAACCTTTAAGTATATAGATAAAAAACATTAAAAAATCCATTATTTCTATTAAAAAATAATTTAAAAAAAAATTTGTCACCATGGAAGCTAAGATGAAGCATCCAATAAATGTCATGAAAAAACTTTAAATTTTAAAAAGTCAGCCAATGTTTTAAGAAGGCAGATTTACAACATTTCCACAAATTTAATTATTATTCAAGACTATTCTCAAGATCTATATAAACAAAATCACTGAGACACTGACCATGACACATTTTAATCCATAAGTGATAGAACAGGACATAGACTGTTATTTATCACAGAATCACAGAATTGTCTAGGTTGGAAGAGACCTCAAGATCATCAAGTCTAACCTCTGACAAGTCCTCCACTAAACCATATCGCTAAATTCAACATCTAAACATGCCTCACAACCCTCTCAGTAAAGAAGTTCTTCCTAATATCCAACCTAAAACACCCCTGGTGCAACTTTAGCCCATTCCCCCTCATCCTGTCACCAGGCACATGGGAGAATAGACCAACCCCTACCTCACTACAGCCTCCTTTAATGTACTTCTAAAGAGCGAAATGGTAACCCCTGAGCCTCCTCTTCTCCAGGCTGAACAAGCCCAGCTCCCTCAGCTGCTCCTCGTAGGACTTGTTCTCCAGGCCCCTCACCAGCTTCGTCGCCCTTCTCTGGACCCGCTCAAGCACCTCGATGTCCTTCTTGTAGCAAGGGGCCCAAAACTGAACACAGTACTCGAGGTGTGGCCTCACCAGAGCCGAGTACAGGGGGACAATCACTTCCCTAGACTTGCTGGCCACACTTCTTCTTATGCAAACCAGGATGCTGTTGGCCTTCTTGGCCACCTGAGCACACTGCTGGCTCATATTCAACTGACTATCACCAATACTCGCAGGTCCTTCTCCACCTGGCAACTTTCCAACCACTCCTCTCCCAGCCTGTAGCTCTGCTTGGGGTTATTGCACCCCAGGTGCAAGACCCGGCACTTGGCCTTGCTGAACTTCATATAGCTAGCCTCAGCCCATCGGTCCAGCCTATCCATATCCTCCTGCAGAGCCTTCCTACCCTCGAGCAGATCGACACATGCACCTAACTTGTGTCATCTACATACTTACTTGCTTTCATCTGTGTACTTACTTGATGTCATCTGTGAACTTACTGAGGGTGCACTCGATCCCCTCATCCAGATCATTGAAAAAGATATTAAAGAGGACTGGCCCCAGTACCGAACCCTGGGGAATGCCACTAGTAACCGGCCTCCAACTGGATTTGACTCCATTCACCACAACTCTTTGGGCCCGGCTATCCAACCAGTTTTTAACCCAATGAAGCGTACGCCAGTCCAAGCCACGAGCAGCCAGTTTCTTGAGGAGAAACATGGGAAATGGTGTCAAAAGCCTTACTGAAGTCAAGGTAGACCATATCCACAGCCTTCCCCTCATCCACCAAGCACATCACTTTGTCATAGAAGGAGATCAGGTTCATCAAGCAGGACCTACCTTTCATAAACCCATGCTGACTGGGCCTGATTGCCTGGTTGCCCTGTAAAGGGCATTGTTTTTGAAGATACCCTCATTCTTTCAGCATTTACAGCTGAGACATTTTAGTAAGTAAAAAAAGGAAGAAAGAGCGGTTAAAACAGAAAAAGTCTGAATGTGCTATCCACAACTGATCAGTCTCACGTCAGACACTGTGCAGGACATGGGAGACCAGATTCACTGTTTCTTTCTGTGTATCTATACACATAAAACTTAAGAAAGGACTTAGAAAGCTACAGACAAGTTGATGGTGGACTGAGTAATGGGGTGTATGCTGATGTATCCTTCTTTAGAAACTGTTCATGTGGAATAAAACATACAAATACAAATAAACAGGATTCATTGAACAGCAACACATGAACTTAAGAGCCTAGTAATTACATGGCTTGGTTGTGATCATAAAACAGCCTAGATGCTGGTGAATAGTCCAAGGGTGATTTCTGATTATTTCATATGTAACAGTCATTAGACAATATACAAAAAGCAGTCTCCAACACAAGTACTGACATGTAGGACTCTTTCCATCCAAATGATCCCTTAATCACTAGAGAGTAATGCTTTCTTTTAAGCTTTTTTTTTTTTTTTTTTTTTTTTTTTTTTTGGCAAAGAGAGTGAAAAATCATTTCTGGACACCTTTAAGCAGCAAGTACAGAGCAACTCAAAGTCTTTAAAGAGCTAAAGGTTAAGACTTTTTTCAGGGAAATGGAAGTTTAAATTCTGCTTCAGCAGGACCTGATCACATTTACTATGCCCTGCAGCATGCTGTAACCACTGCACTAATATCAAGATAGACTTGCGTACTTAGTTGACAAAAGGGAGCATGCTGATCCAAGTGAGATTGTGGGCCAGGCAGTGAGAAGTCAATAAGCTCTACATTCCCTAGGAAATCCTAGGAAGATAAACCATGCTTACCCTTATTCATCTTTCTCTACATCACCCCTGGGGATGGTTTCCCTTCCACTGTTCAGCAAGGGTTGATTTGGGGTCTTGACTGGTTGGAGATGTCTCCTCACATACCAAGTCAACTGCATTGAGGTTTAGAAATGGTGGGATTTAAGGCAAAACAATTGGTGTTTCATAATATTTTATTGAAGGCAATTGCCCAGTCCTTTGTGCTGGCTAGAAGATCCCATTCTGTGGCAGCACTTCATACAGGGCATATAGGATTTTTATGTGGCATATATCAGTTACGTGGCTTAATGCAGTTCCAAAAAGTCCTCAGATATTTGAGTATTAGAAATATATAGGCACTATATAAATATAATAAAAGGTACTATATTTAGGCTGGGATCTCTCTGAGACAGTAACTGAAACTAGTTGAATTTCATTAGAGCCTGTCCTGGTTCCTATTTATGTTAATGCAGAGACTCTATAACACAAATGGAAATAGAGGCTGCTGGCGTGAAAACAGAACGGCCTGAAGGCAGTTTGTTTAAAGCTTCTGCGTGATTGTGAATTAACGCTGTGGAGGATACATGCAGTTTCAGGACAGATGCAGGGGAAGAATTTGTTACCAACCAATGTTAAGCAACAAGCATTCTGGAAAATGAACCTCTGAAAGTTTTCCCAGCTGTTGGGGGCTGACAAACTGATATGCAGTGGGAGAGGACACTGCATTTATCTTGGAAAATGAGAAGCACATGGGAAATAAAATTGTCAGGGTTTTTGCTTGGAATTGAAAATTGTTGAAGGTTGAAGTCTTTAATGTAGGGGGTTTATCAACAGAAGCAGAATCTGTGGTTTTTATCTGACTAGCAGTGAGGTCTGCAAAAGGTACTTCCTGCTGATGAAATTATATAGCTAGAGATTTTGGTCCAGATTTTGCACTCAGGAAGCCCTTGAAAACTTGTTTGCTGCTGTTGAACTGTGGGAATTAATAGATTTAAAATTAACTACTAACATATTTTTGAGGCAACCCAAAGTGTAACAGCAATGATCCCACTGCAAGTGGAACAGAGAAGTGTCCCTCTGTGTCATGGTGGGCCGGAGAGAGGACAGCCTTTCAAGCAACAACAAAGCTGCATTTTACATAGACGTGAGAAAGATCTATGGATCCAGGATTTAGAAGTACTTTTTGTACCATCGTGTCCTTTCTCCATAAATGGGTAGGACACAGAGATCAATCACTGTGCTCAAAATTTTCTAATATCACTTGACGTTCAGTATCCACAAAGAGGTATCTCAAAAGCACCCAATTATCAGACTCTGGAGAGGAAAATACAAAGAAATAATAGCCCTGTTACAATTATTTAGCAGATGCGTTTAGTAATAGAGGATCTCAACAACACAAAGTCTGAAAGGAAATATCCAAATCTTTATTTAGAGGGCTTTCTTAGCTAAGGTCACTTTACTGTAACTCATTGACAAAAAGCCTACAAGCAACTTAAACTCTGTAACTTACATATAGGCAGAAATTGCCTCTTCTTTCTTGCTATATAAGCAAGGGCAAGTTTAAAATACAATAAAAGGAGGTGTAAATAGAACTAAAGAAGTGCTAAAATCGAGAATGACCTTAAAAAATAGTTGTTGGAACAAAAGGATTAGAAAGCGTGTAACGCTGTCGGAATGATACAACATGAACATTGGCTACGATCCTGCTGCCTAATGAGGACAGACATTCTCAGTGCCTACAACCTCTACGGAGTTTGGTAAAAATGTTTCACTTCCCAGCATACGTCTTACTGGAGGCTCAAGTCCAGAAACTATGAGAGAGATAATCTGAAGGAGAAGAAAGATCCACACAAAGTGTTACTTCTCTGAATCAAAAAAATAGCTCCTTTCCTTTACTGGTGGCATAGAAACCGTATGGAAAACACGAAGGAAACATTTTCTTAAATGTAATCCTAACGTTGGACAGAATTTTTCAGTTCCTAAAATAACCTGAGTTGATAAGAGTGTAGTTAGGAGTTTCTGCTTCCAGGAAATTACTTAGCTTTATGAATAGTGCAAATGTTTCTCCTACAGGCAGGTATATGAAGAAGTGGATTGCTCCTTTAGGGCATGTTCTTGTCCTGAGGAAATCAATGAGAGCTTTGCTATTAACTTTTTTGGGAGTATGATATGGCCCATAATCTGATTAACAGCTGCTTTGAGTCTGTGTAGACCAACTTTTCAAAGATATACACAGATAAAAGACCCTTACTTTCATGTCATGCTTATCTTTCTTTGTTTTAGCATAAAAGTCTGTAAAATGTTACCTTAGTCCTAACTCACAATACAGCTTTTTCACTTATACTCAAAATAATTCATCCTACAAGGGCCATGATGGTGGATAATCTAGTTATATAGGTAATTCCACACATGCCTTGTGGCCGTTAGGGAAATGACAATTTGAGACTAGATGTTTTCCTTCAGGCATGGTTTATTACTGACAGAGAAGCAGAGCAGCACCATCTTTTCAGCCTCATGCTCTTGCTGTTCTCTTGAGGTTTAGGCAGTCATGAGGGGGGCAGGGGTAGACTGAGGTGGTTTATCTCTTGGGCTGAAGAGAGCAAAAGAGAAATACTTGGTGGGGAGCTGGACAACCAGGTCTACATCAGTTTTGTTACATCAACATAAATCACCTTACCACTGTACTGCAGGACTCCTTAAACAGTTGTACAGTACAGAATAGTACACAAATCCAAAAACTGATCTGGCCAGAAGAAGTTTCTTTGTGTTTAATTGGGTTATTCTGTGTTTAGCATCTTAAGTTAGGTGGTAAAAATCTCTCTGCTGCAAAACTAGGACTCAGTAATGATGGATACCTAAGACTCATCAAACATCTTTTGCCATGTTTTCTCCTCGTCCCACTTGTGCCTTAACATTTTAAATGGAGAAGTGAAACTCCCTTCCAGATTCTTTATAAACACTAAGATACTTTTATGATGGAAGATTGAATTTTATTTTGTTAGGAGAAAGATACAAAAGAGCAACAGAGTCAAACAAAAGTCTTACTGTAAAAAAAAAAAAAAAAAAAAAGTATTTATATTAACAGTGCTTTACTTCCTAGAGTTTGAAATAGGATTTTTTATTATATATTAAATGTTACACTTGTTTACAATTTTATTTCACTCTTATTAAAACTTCATCTTTTTCTGTAAAAGCACTAACTCTGGTCAACAGAAAAGAGCATAGATTTTATGATATGAATTGCCAGTGTCTGATAATTTTAATTTTCTAATTTTGACATTTTCAAAAAATACCTCTTGTTAGAGCCATGTGATTTCATTATAATCACAGGTTTCTTTCTTTTTCCTCTTCCTTCCTTCCTTCTTATCTTCCTTCCTTCCTTTCTTCTTAGATGTCTATTCTTCATCTTTCATCTCCTTAAAACCATGAAAAAAAATCAAAAATTATAGGAGCCCAGATGTCAAACGTCCATTAGAAAATATGAAACCTCCTTACAGTGAATGCTAAGTGCATTGTATAGAGAACATTGTGTCATATATAAGCCCTTTTCATGGTATTTCAGAGGCATTAACAATTATATGTTCTGGTTGGTGTAATTTATTACATCTGTTAGGGTATTTTTCTTTTAAGCCTAATATGCAAATACTGAAGGGCCAGGTTGAAAGACCTGTTATATGATTTATTGTAACACTAAGATTATAACTCTCTCCCCACACACACACTCTTTCCCTCTTTCCCACCCCAGAATATTTTTAAAGGACATCAGTTTGAGAGAACAGACACTTTCAGCTTCAGAACATTTCATTAAAGTGATTTTTTGTGTGGTCATCTTACCTCTTTTCTCTCTCTCTTTTTTTCTCTCTTTCTCTCTTTTTTTTTTTTCTTTTTTTTTTTTGTTTATTTGTTTTCCATGCATGCAACTACCATTCTTTAAAATTCTTTCCCTTCTGTGAGAGACGCTGAAGCCCCATTGTGGAAAGAGGAACAAATTCTAAAATTCTGATGCCCCTTGTGTCTAGGCACAGACATGTCTTCCCAGCTGCCAACCACGCACCAGGTCCAGCTTGCCCAGCAGTGTATGAAAGAGTTTTTTCCAAAGCTTCAAAATAACAGTTCCCATTTCTTTAGAGGTGAACTTTTTTCCTCTGTTGGAATAAATTGGTTCAACACAGAAACCATGCCCCTCACCTTTTGGGAGACTATCTAATTCCGACAGATCTCAGCCCCCAGCTCTCTCTTGGCAGCTGCTGTGAGTTTTTCTTCTCTTTCCTCACACTCATGCTCTCGTTCACAGTCCATCAGGTCTGGATCTCAGTCACAGTCCCTTTCACTGCAATTAGAAACATGTGGGAAACAAAAAAAAAGCTCCTGCAACTTAGTGTATGCAAGAAATATAAGTGAACTTTAAACCTAGAAGTTGAAAATTCCATTTACCCTGCATTTACTCCTTCATGGCACTGTGATGTTGGGCTGTGGATTTTTCCCCTTCTTTGGGAAGGTGAGTTGAGATTATTGTAAGGTGAAGGTGAAAAATGTCTTCTTTAAGAGGCCAACATCTCCTTAAATAGGTTTACTGACAGCCAGTACCCATTCTAAGCCCTTTTCAAGACATTTCATCTTTTCTATTTCCCAAAAAGTCTACATGCATTTGGAACAGCAGTAGGACTCACTTCTTATGAGAAGGATAGAACAGATTATTGTTGCCCCAAGGCAGATGCAAATTAAAGCTGATTCTTTGCCAGATAAAAACCTTCAAACCTTGCACGTGTGGTAATAGATTACACTGAGACTTCACATGCAAGTGTGGTGGACAGGTCTCCTGGCCGTTTTTGAATTGAAGTCCATTGGGGTTCCTCTGTGCCATCTTCCTGGCCATCATCCAGTTGCAAAACAAACATGGGGCCTCTTGTTGCTTCCTGTCAGATTATCTCTTTTATCTTGGGTTCTGCTGCAAGAAGGAAAAATTATTCCTATATCTGTTTTGCCTAATTACAAAGGTTTGAGTTTTTAAAAATCACAGAGTTCAGATAAGGCTGTTCCCACTGATGTCAGAGACAGTTCAGAGACTTGTGTCTCTCTGCATTCAATAAATCACGCAAAGTGACTGAAAGGAATTTGTGTTCCCAAATTCCAAACTGTGATCCTAAATTTTTCTTCCTAATCCTTGAGGTCACCCAGCCTCACCTCACCTCTTTTTCATTAAGTCACTTGGGTACTTAATACTACACATGCACAGAACTGCTTTTCTGGCAAGACTTGGTAGAACCATACTAGTTTGTGTCTAGACAGCTTCACAGTCTACAAGTTGCTCCTCTGCCTAGGTCTCATGAAGAGGTCAGCTTGGCAGGCATCATCAGAGCATTCCTTACATGAATCAACAGGCTTGAAAGCCCTGAAAGAAGGCTGATGACTACCACTTTGTGACTGCTGGACTTACCCTGGCATTTATATAAAAACCTTTAGGCTACATCATTTGTTTAAGCACTGGAAAATTTAAGTGTTCATTTCCTAATTTTGCTTCATGCTGTTCCTCCCAGGATATTTGTCTGTAGTGTCAGGGCCAGAAGATATTTAGCAGAGGAACATTCTACACTTCCTCCTGACATTGTACAACTTTAGCAGCAGAGAGGTCAAGCTGGCAGAAAAATTATGATCTTACTGTAGGGCTTACAGCATTCACTTGGAAGGAACATGCCAATCTTGTTGTGAGGTCTCTTTCCAATGTCATCTATGGCATTTTGCACTGATGATCATTTGGTTGAAAGCAGAAACCATCCAGCATACACAGAGAAGCTATCACAAGTCCCACCTTTTTCCAGAGTGATCTAATTATGAGGCTGCAGAAATAGTTTCTGCCTGGTTTGTTCTTCCTTTCTGTTTCTCTCCAACCTCTTTTCCTCCCCTCTCTATCTCTCTGCACAGTCTAATCACTCTGCTTCCAGAGGACAGGAAAGTCTTTTCTTACAACTACTTGCAGTTAGGTCCCTTCTCAAGAAGTGACTCACTTGGTAACTTGAAAGAATTTAGGGAGGTGGAGGCATTTTTCCTCATGTAAAATGAAGATTATACCTAGATTGAGCATCTTTAATGTAGACTTCTACATCTGAACTAGATTTCTTAAACTCCATTAGTAAGCAATGGAGTTATTTGTGCAGTGATTCATCTGATTTATTTTTGCAGCTATGTCAGGATATGAAAAATTATTCTTCACTGTTGCTTTTTTTTTTCTTCACTTGGTAACAACAGCAGCTGAGAGACAGTAACTCAGCTGTGGATGCAAAAACTACTGATATTTAAAGCTATGTGCCATGTATCTCACCCTTCACTCTTTGTGGGACTTTATTTAAGATGACCAACACAATGAATACATATACCTCTGGACTGAGAAAAAAAAATGGATTTAAGAACAGATCAAACTATGTACTCTGGAGTAATTTCTAGTCTTTATATATATTTACTCATTGTCTTCTAGAAAGTTTTCAAAAAAGAGTAACATCTAATCAACACTCTCCCCATTTCTACTGGTAAGAGACTATGGCACTATTATGATTGATGGCTTCACTGAAGAAATGTTATTGCATCTACTGAATTTCTTTCCAGAGGAGGAGGACAGAGCTCATAACAGGCTGAAAGATTCTGAGCTGAATGATACCTCTTAAGGAATGCTGACACATGCTACACTAATTCACAAGAATGTGAAAGCAATCTCCGGAACATGACAATTCAGTGACTGGCTGCAGTTAACAACTGATTGGGAACATGATCTAAAACTCCAGCATCCCATTTATCTCAGGCTAACTTTTGACTAAACTGTTTTCAAACTTTATAAAAGTCAGACACGTTGCATAGGCATTTAGGCAAGGATTTCTTCTCTGTAGCCCCTGGGCAACTTTGTAGTTAAATTGTTAAAGAACGCTGGTCAGAGAAACTACTGACATTCATTATTTTTGGTCATATGTGTGTGTGTGTGTAAAAAGAAAAAAATAATACATAGGTTACACATTTTAATCTGATAGCCTTACATCAATTTAGCTATGTATGCTTCAGTTTGGAGTTTCTAGTGATGGTGCCTTTCCCCCAAGACTACCGTGCTAACAACACTGGTTGCCTGACCATAATACCATAATAGGTTGTAAAAGGCTTTCTGGAGAATTTTGGTCTACTTTTTTTTTTTTTTTTTTTTTTTTTTTTTTAAGCATTTGTTACTACTTTTCTTGTACTACTTTGGTAAAGCATCTCACAGCATTTGTGATCTGCTGATAGGCAAAGGTGAAACTGCTGGTCTGAGAAGGTCAAGTGCTTCACAACATCCTCCATGAAGGGCTCAGCATAGGTCATGTACTCTGCTGCCTCCCAGCACACCTATACTGAGGTTGCATCTGATCAGGGTGATAGAACATAGGACCCTGCAGACAGAGCTTTTGTTGATCTTCTCATTTACTGACATGTAGGCAACACACTACCTGACAAGCTGCATTTCCAGCAGAGCTCAAGGTCAGACTTTCCAAGATCAGAGATGGGGTTATATTTTTAAGACTTCTCCACACTAGTAGTTCACCCAGCATATAAAAGGTCGGTCTCTGCCTTTTTTTTTACTTGCATGCAAAAAAAAGAGTAAAGAATTCTTACATCTGCAATAAATACGGAGGGAAAAAATCAATTTTGAAAGGAAAAATGCTGCAGACTGGTCCTGTCTAATGAGAAAACGTGAGTTCATTTACCTTTGTGTCTTTTATTCTCAGAAATCTACCAAGACTTTGTATGTCTTAGGAGACATAGGAGAGAGAGAGAGAGAGGTCAAGAAATAAAACCAATTCTGGATTACAGAATTGATTACAGTTTCTTCTGCATGCACACAGCAAGTCTAGCAAAATGATTTTACCACAGGTCCTGACACACAGTTACTTTAATCTGGCAGAGGACTACAAACATGTATTAAACTTTTCTTTTCACTTTTTTTTTTGATTTCATAGGATTTTCTTTCAGATTTTCTTTCTCTACCTTCTTCCAGGCTCCCATGTTTTGACAGTATAGCCCAAAGGCTGTTCTAACCAATACAAAGTTATTATTCTTATTTGAACAGAAAAGGAGACAGTCCTGTAGTGCTTCTTCATGCAAAATATAAATTAAAGCTTTGTGTTAATCATTTCCTTCATGAGCAGATCTCAGCTCCACTTGGAATATTTGCACTTCCACTCAACTATGTAAAGCAGTTTTGAAGTTTGGATCCTTAGAGATATGTAAGCATTTGAACTGATAGACAGCAGAGTGGGAGACCAATAGTCCCTGAATGTAGCTGTTAGAAATTTCCATTGAATTCCCTGAATTCCCTTGATTGAGTTATCTGATTTCTCTGATCAAACAAAATAAAAGTTTTTAAAGTTAGAAGAGCATTTTATATGTGCAAATATCAACATTTTTTTTAAATGACAATTAAAAAAAAAAAAAAAAAAGACAGAGGTTTCAAGTAAAACTTATTGAAAACTCATAATAATTGTGACTAAGTATTTCCACAGAAGGCACGAGCATGAGGTGTGATCTAATCTGAGTCATTCATTTAATAAATTTATTTACACGGGCTCTCACTCCAAGAATCAGCAACTCCTGACATTTAGTTATGTAGAAAATATTTAGTTTTGAACACAGAGAGTGACTGTGAGTGCCACTTATTGATATTGGTATGCACCTCTTGGGTTAAGAACTTGGAGACCGAATAGACATTACAAAACTGGGATGAGAGACTAAACCCTGATCTTTGCAGAACAATGCAGGGGCAGATTGCTTGTTATAACAATGACACAAAACCTGTCATTCAGATATAAATGGGAGGTATTTGGCTGAAAGGGTACTTTTGTTCCACTTCTGGGGAAAAAAAAAAAAATCAGTTAGCTTCCTGAGATATGAATGCAGAGGTACTGGGGTCTGATCTTTGAAGGAATTGATTCAAATTTGACTTCATTTTTCAGGTAAGGCTGAGTGGTAGCTCAGACAATGTCAAAACAGGCAATCCTTTATAGTAATAAACAATTTGTTTTATGATCATAAGATAATTCAGATGAAAGTCACCTAGTCTTGCCTTCTGCACTTTATGTGCTATTATTGAGTACTGAAAGTAGAGAAATGACCATAATTTTTGCTATAAAATTTTCCTATTTTTTTTCAGTGCTGATTTTCAGGTTCATGCCAAGTCATAAATCACACAGGAACACTATTTGCTTAAGCAAATAAAAACCATTGACAACTTGATGTCAAAACCTGATACATGTTGAGCAACTCTTTGCAAATCATGCTGATGATAAAATTGTTTTTCAAGATCTTTCACAAATCATTGGCCCTCTTCAAAGCTGGTTTTAGTCTGTAGAGTAACATCTACAGGAACAAACTCTTATTTCAAGCCCTATTTCTGTGTGATTCTTAATGCATCCAGGGTTTTCTTTCAATAATACAAATAAAATATTTGTTCATACACTGTATGACTCTATGACCCTCAGGAGTGTCTAGCTGCAGAAATACAAGAGTTTGATCATGTCTAATGTCTAAAAGAAGCAGTCCTTAAGGTAATGTTTTTGCTCTTGTATTTAGCTCTCGGTTTCAATGTTCATATTCCAAGTTTCCCCTTACCCAATGATACGTTGATATTACAAAAGAGTGACATTATAAAAATCTCAAAGCCCTTCCCAAACTGTGATGATTATTCTCATTAAAAGCAATTCTTATCCACAGGGGTATATAATTAAAAAAGAAGCAGACACTCTCGCTTACTGAAAGAGTTCATAGAAGCACAGGTCACACTGTAAAAATTAATAAGGAAAAGCAGTCAGGTCAGAGGTATTGATATAAGCAAAACTATCACTGTGGGAATAAATTTTAAAAAAAGTCACTTGAGGTTTTCTCTCTTTTTGCTAGAGAAGCAAAGCCTTGGAAGCCCAGTTCCACTTGGTCCGTATCATACATGTTGGCCTCCTATACAGTAGTCACATCAAACGAAAATCAGTGTTTGACTATACTAAGAGGTGTTATACACCTAAGACATTTCTTGCACAATGGAGCTTGCAGTCCAAATAGGAGCTCACACTGAAAAGAAAAAAAAAAAAAAAAAAAGTGTAATAAAACCCCAGGCAGAAAACAGAATCAAAATAGTCTGTTCCATATCTCTCATCCTAAAATTAGAACCACTGAGCACAATAGACCCTAGATTACATTGCCAAGTGTAAAAACAATCTCAGTTTACTCTAGTTTTGCAGCAAAGTGTTTTGTTCTGTTTTCCAAGTTGCATACACTGTCATCTGTATTGTCATTCCATGGCAGAAAGAGTGTGTAGGCTGAGCAATTTCTAACATCCTTTGATTTTTTACTTTTTTTTTTTTTTTTTTTTTAAGAAAAGTCATATACACAACATGAGTTGGTTATTTTACTTCCTTTTTTTTTTTTTTTTTTTTTTTTTTTGGTCAAACGAATTGTAATTCAGAGGGTCTGATTTGTTATGTTGTGCAATATTTTGAAACCATTAACCAGCCAGCATGTTATCAACTACTCAGTAATTCTCCCCGTATTTTTCCCCCTGCTAACAGGTTATCATCTTGCTATGCTCTGTGCTTTAGATTCAGTCATCTCTGGCACGCAAGGAAAGCCTGCAGCAACCAAGCAGGGCATTCCTTCAATCTGTATTTAACAGTTAATTGCAAACCTGTTCCTTGAAGTACTGCCACAATTCCTTGCTTCACTGCAAAGTCTTTGATATCAACCTACTGCTTTTGGAAAGATTACAACTTGTGCACTTGGCTACTCTGGTCAGATGTGCACAAGAACATCAAGTATGAAAGTAAAATTGCTTTCTGCGCTGCATGTGAACCCAACAAACCTCTCAATTGCCATGTTAGATATGCTTCGAACTAGTGCAAACCTGCCAGGGAGCTGCTTTGGGAGAATGGAAATTTCCAACAAGGAGGCTGTATTTCTGGATGGAAATGGAGGAAAGAACTGTACAGGGTAGCCACAATTTGGGGTAAATTCACATAGCTTGCCAGAATTGTTTTCACGTCAAATTGTTTTCACGATCTATCTTCACACCAGTAACTGAGCATCAAACACTGTTCTCATTTCCAGTAGTGCAAATCCAGAATACCACTCTTAAAGTCTATTCATCAAGAGGATTTTGATAAAGATTAACGACTTCCATCAAGAAAGAGATGTGGCAGACATTGAATGGGAATTTAAAATGACAGTTTCCAACTAAGTATTTCAAACTGTAAGTTACACCCTGTCAATAGTGAGTTAAATTCAGAACACCCAGAATACAGAGATCAACATTTACACACAGGATCAGCTGTGCTGAAGAATAGGAAGGGCTACATGACTGGCTATTTTATGTTAATACTCCGAGTCCACTAAACAGACATGAAATTATTTATATTTTGCATAGTCATATTTGTATAAATTCATTGTCCTCCATACTTCTAGTACTTCACATTTTAGTGGAGTCCATGTCGATATTAATGCATTGCCCCAAATGTATCTATAGTCTGACATTAGAGAGTCATGTGCATAAATGCTTAAACTAACTAGGTATTGATTTGCTCTTTCTTTTGTGGAAAAGGAGTTTGAGAAGAGTGGGGTCAGGAAATGCTGACTGTATTGGGAGTTTTGAGATATCTTTGGCTCCAGGCAGTCTTACCTTATACCTGGGTATGATCCAGGACTTGCATTGGCTGTGGATGAAGACATCAGTCCATACTGATTTTTTTAATTTATATTTTTTTAATACCCATGTAATATTTTGAATCCCATTTGACTATAAGAACCTCCTTATAAGTTTGCAGCTCCTCCATGTGTTTGGTGATTTTTTTACCACTTTTGTGCAGACTGGGAAATTATTTATCTATCCATATAGTTCTCTGCCTGCTCAATATATGTCTATTAAGTAGGTGCCAGTAACTTGTTTATTCCAGGCTAGACTTGCAGGATCTAACTTCATCCAGGAAAACATAGCCTTTATAATACTTTTCCAGCACCAATGGACCCTGTTCTACCCTGCACATATAGACATCAACTACAGGGTATATTGGCAGGGTTAGCAAAGAAAAGCCATGGACCTGAGAGCTACCAGTGAGTTGACAGGTCACCAGTATGTGTTTCCTCCTGCTCAAACAAGCCTTTTGCATCCAACTGAGAGCAAATGGTAGATCAAAATGATCCACAACAAACTCATTATTAAATTTTTTAGCTCTTAAGAGGCTGCTGCAATCATCTTGCATGAGTGTCTACAGCAGACAGACCACAGAACTTCACTAAGGAGTGAATATTTTTGACTTGGACCTAGAACTCAGCTTAGTCTATGGTATTCAACACTTACTAATTTGTCCACATCCTGTTTAAATATGAGTACCAGAAATGATAGTATTATTTTACTATCAATCTCAGTGATGTCATGTATCTGAATAACAGCAGCTTCAGCTGAACTCAATAACCCACGCAGATTGTATACCCACACGTATATGCTAGAATTGTATCATATGCCTTAACAATGTAGCTGTTTATATGTATTTGGAGGGTATACATATACATCTATTAAACCCCATACCTATGCTTCCTTGGTTCCAGATACATGTGCTTTATCTACCAAACTGTCAACAATGGTATATTCTTAAAGCAAAGGACCCTTTTCTGATAAGTTTAAATATACCTAAGTAACTGTGCTACCAAAACCTTTGGAAGGCTATGAGTAAGAAATCCATATTCTTCCTTTAATTCTCCTGATTGAGCACTACATCACTTGAAGAATTTGCTTAGAAAGTTGCTTTCTTCATACAAGTGTATTTTTTATTATTATTTTTAATTAATAATTAATTTTTTAAAGCAAATTAATTATTTAGAGGTATAAGATTCCAACAGGAGTTTTGGTAAAATGAAGTTGAGCTCTGCAGTGTTTCAAATCTATTTGAGTAATTTTTGTGTTCTTCAAGGCTATATTTACATGATAGTGGTACTTGCTGCAGATCAAGCGAAGGATAATATTCCTCTTTGCTTCTTTTTCCCATGTATGGTACCACAAATTGGAGAAACAAAAAAATATATATATGATTTTTTTTTTTTTTTCCATAGGATTGCGTGCACATTAGTAATTTTAGAGACTTCAAGCAATTGCATGTACAAATGTATAAAACTGAGAATAGGGAGACCTGAACTAAAACATTGGAACAGATCGACATGAAGTGTTGAGAGTAATTCAATTTAAAAACTGGATCCAGATATGAAATTTTCAAATGACATAATTTTGACTTCCTAGCAAGCAGAATACAAAGACCAGTAACAAGTTAAGACTGCATTTAGGGAAGTTCAAATACCACTGATAAATATGGGAGGTTGGCTTATTTCTAAAATGAGTAAATACCAAGACAGATACTGTAGGTTAAGAAATTTTGCTTTTGAGTTCAACAGGATCGGGTCTGTTGCCAGAACACCTTTGCTTCTGGCAGTATTACCATCAACATCTATTGAAACCAACTTATCAGTCATGGGTTTGGAAGATTGGCTTAAAACATATAGTCTTGTGCTTGCCTTCTGTCTCAGGATGTAAAAGAAAAAGCTCTCTTACATTACTCCTCACAGAAGAATAGTTTCTTTCTGCAGAACTGGCTTTCAATTTTCCACATCAGGACCTTATTCTCTTTATTGCCGAGTTTACCATACAAAGTCACAAACATATTCATTTCTCTTTTGCTAGCAATTAGTTCTTCAATACATAGGCAGATGTTACTCTTTAGCTGTAGCCTAAATATATGAGCTCCTATTTGCCATAAGATGTAATAGATCATGTTCCACATACAATTTTCAAATGACTTCAAGCCTAAATCATAATAAAGACTCAAGAGTTAACATTCCTTTCATCTACAGATTATTACTGAACATTTCTAATAATCTAGTTAAGTTGTATGAAAAGCACAGAAAGAGACATGAAACAGATTTCTCTTCTCATTTTCTTCAATACCGGGGAAAAGAAAAAGACAAATCCAGCAACAATATTTTTTTCCTTTCTCTTAGTGCTTTAACACAGTGATTTTCTTTGAAAGAAAATATGTTGCAATCAGCTGGGAAAGCCATTAAATGTTGTTCTTGTTTTCTGTGCCACCTGTGAAATACCATGCAAAAGATTTTAATCTTTGTTTCAGTATTTTTTCCTTAAATTCATTCATTTAAATGGAATTACAATTCCTTTGATCCAAAGAAAGAAAACTATAGCTACAAATTCTATTTTTAAAGTTTATTAAATAATAAATTATATATTTAAATAATAAATTATAAATTTAAAAGATATGACTTCATTGACAGGCTGGTGATATACCTTGGTAATTACATTATACTAGTGAATAATTACCATTGCCAATGACACCTTCATGCCTTGCCCCAAGGAGAAAGAAAAAGGAGAAATGGGGTGAAATGTTATTCCCACCCAGGTAGGAGTTTGTATAAGATCTTTTTACTGCAATTGTTTTTGTTTCTTGTAGAGTTCTCATGTTAGATTAAATTAAGGGACATGGCCTAAGAGGCTGGATATTGACTCACAAATCAAGAAAACGTTCCATGAGCTGGGACACGTGAGTTCATGAGAAATGTAGTTATGGCAAAGAACCCATGAAGAAACATTGAACATGACTCATCTAAACTACAGTTTCTCTTACTTTGCAACAGCATTGCTGGGAGTAACTGAAAGCTGAAGCGTTACCAATACATTTCAACATTTCTGACCTAAGAATTTATTAGATTTTTTTCTTTCCCCAAAAATCATTTTCTTTGAAACCAGACTGAAAATAAATGTTGACAGAGTGGAAATTTCTCTGTGTTGAAATTCCAGCCTTCGTTCTGATAACCCATATTTAGTTGGAACCATCGGACCTTTCTGTATTATTTATTGTTGTTTATATTCAAGGTGCCCTTTCCAAACAGACATGAAAATATTTGGCCTCTGCTATTTAGGTCTTGTATCATGTTAAAACTTAAAAAGCTAGTTCATTTAAACTGTTGACATATATAAAAATGATACTGATGTTTTAGAAAATAGTAGCGTTTGTCCTCCTTCACTGAACTTATAAAAAGTCACCATTTATTTTATTTTATTCAAAGTTTTGTGAGGAATAAGAGAGAGAAATTGAGACTGATACCATCCTCAACAAAGGTTTGACCGGGAAAATTTCTCAGAGTTCTGAAAAAGAGCTGAAAGGAAACAAGGTTGATGATGTGACTGGTAGGTCACAAATGATTTTCTTCTATGATAGAAGGGAACAAAATAGGGAAATGGTTGTTCATTCTTCTTCAAATCAGTTAAGCTATGTCATTTTGACTCTAAAATGTCTGACCTGTGGGGATCTGAGTGTAAAAACACAAAAAGAGTGAAGACTGTACTCTGACAGGCATGCTAATTTCATTTTGCCTCAGTTTCCTCATTCCTAAAATGGGCAAAATAAGCTTATGGGTTGCACAGAGTGTCTAGGGAAATTTTGAGAATAAAGAGCACTTATTACTCTTCCCCCATTTTGTTGTAAGTGCAGCTCTCTGTCCTCACCATCCTCTACCCTACAAGCCAAGTTGCCACCAGCTCATTTACAACCAGCTGAATTTCTCTGTAAGTGCCAGCTCTTAAATAAAAATAAACAAATAAATAGATAGACAGATAAATAAATAATACAAAATAAGAAGAAAGATTCCTTCTTTTGACCAAATCATTTAAATTAAGAGAAAGTGTTCAAAATAGGCTCTTGCCAGAACTGATGTTTAGGGACAGACTCTGCCCTTCTTTAGAAATGAGGTGAGCCATCAGCACCATTACATGGAGCAGGATTAGCACCAGACCCTTTGTTTCCCTGCCTTACTCACCAAACAACATTTCTCCATAGCTCTGCTCCACTGATTGGAAAGGCTGCAGCTTAATGGCCTTTCATTGCAAACTTCCTTTTAGTGCCCAGCCCAGCAATTAGGCCCCAGCCATGCTTCACGACCTCTGACTGCCTCACTGTGAGCTTTGATCAGATCTTTGCTCACTGACACACATCTAATAGCCCACCACCGCACCAACTAAGCTATCAGGTCCTAATTTATGCCTCACTCTGCATCCTAGGCCAAATAAGGAGTGTAATTAGCTATTATACCAGCCAGAAGTTTGACCTGACCTCCTGTTTGGAAGTTGGGCATGGAAAAGGAAAGAAATGAGAAAACTACTGAAAACGAATTTTGTGGGGCGCTGTAAAACAATACAAGATCCATACACAAGCAGTGGCCCTTCATCAGAGGAGACTGCACTGGTATTCACATTTCTGCTGACCACATAACATCATCAGTAGCCAAAATTTCAAATTTTATTTTTGCAGGAATCTGTCTCATTTTGGTAGCAGATAGTTCCTCTAAGATCATGCACTGTTGCTACCGACATGAGTACAGTTAAACAAATGAAAAATGCTAAGAAGCCCAACAGTTTTACAGTTAAATACAAGAGATGTGAAAGGCATGGGTTTCCCTGTCACTTTTTTTCATATGGCTTCTGATTTTATTTTGAAGTGACATTAAAAAGAGATGTGGAAGCAAGGCAAACAGCAGCAAAAGAAAAAGTTTCATTTCAAGTCTATTTTTTTTTTTTCCAGACTGAAATGAAATGTTTTACTTCTGAGCCCTTGGAAAGGATGTTTATTCTATTCTAAATAAAACTGAAGTATATTTTTAAATGAAACATCACCTCAAATTACTTTGCAAGAGTCCAAATAAAAAACATTTACATTTTTTCCAGAATCTTTTTCCCACTTTCCTACAGCTTTTTTTTTTTTTTTCCTTTTCCTTATTTGAAAGGGTTCTCTTCGATCTGCATGAATTCACAAAATATTTCAGCCAACTGACTTGTATCATTTCAGTGGGAAAATTTCCTACTTGAATCAATCATTCCATTCTGTGCGGCCACCTCTCATGAGGCAGAGAGAAAGCAGAGCCCTGGAGAGATGTTAGCTTTCCTGAGGCTACGGCTGCATCAGGGCACACTCTCATTTGGCACATGCACTCCAGCATACAGCTATCCACCCGCCAGCACAGGCAGAAGGTTCAGGTTGTCTTTTATTCCAGATGGACAAGGATGAATGCTTTGTGAACACCTAGCTTTGTCCTGCCTCTACTTCTGGTTAAGACAACAACCTTTGCCTCTCTCCCAGTGTAAGAGTAACATAACCTGCTGCAACCAGCATTCAACCCATCAACCAAGCTCCTTCCAGCATCTATGGACTTATTGTGGAACCTCTGACAAGACCAGTTAAAGGTAAGAAAATGTTGGATGGGGTTTTAGTTCCTGAAAGCATGGAGAAGAAACTAGAATTAAGGAACATTCTTGTCATGGGCTGGTGAGGTGGCTATGTTGAGCTGACTAGCAGATGTGTGAGGTTTAGTGTTGTTCTATTTTAGCTAAGTTTCAGATATTAAGTGATTTTCCAAAACTGTAGGCAGACTGATATGCTGAAGAGCTGACTTGACCATTTCTCTGTCAGTTGCTAGAGGAATGAAAACAGCTCTCTTAGGTGTTTTCATATCCAAAATGTATGGTCACAATTGTTATCTTTCCATCTGCTGTAACAGGTCACAGAAACCACAAGTTTTTATTTCCCTAGGATATTCTAAAATAATCTAAGTGACAATATCTCTGATGTATGGCTTTTTTTTTTTTTTTTTTTTTTTTTTTTAATGAGACATGACTTCTTTTAAAGCATCAAATCATACTTTGTTGGGATATTTAAACTTGTGTTTTAAGGTCATCTTTATATTCTAGATGTTTCAGAATGAAAAAAAAATCTAGCATAATATATTTACAAAATAACATGATCACAAATGTGAAAGCTGTTTTATCTTTTCATAACCACTTTTAATCTACGGTGCTATATTTCTCAGTTTTGTTCTGCTTGAAGAACAAACAAGCAAACAAAAAAAACCTAAAGTTCAGATATGAAATTTTTTACAGTGAGAGGATAACAGAGTTCAGGCCTCAGCCTATCTGTGAAGGGCCATCAAGGACACAGTCTCAAAATACCAAGTGACCTAAAACTGGTCCTGTCTGTCCCCTTGAACTCTTCTGAGAGCAACCTAGAATCTCAGCCAAGATCTCAGTGACTGCAAACACCAATAGTGTCCCACAGCCTGGGACATGCAACACCCTAGGGAGAGTTCCTGACATCTTTATACTGAGGAATACATTGACTATTTTTGGTTGCAAAAGTTCTGGCCACCTGAAATCCAAAATATAATTAACTGAGTCACAATACTCTGAGGATGTCTCCTTTCTTGATTTTCTCCGTACCTCCTTAGGTCTCCTTTCTGGCAGAACTTATGTTCCCTAGTTTGAATGGGAAGTCATTCAGGATCCAATTCACACAGGAGGTCAAAATTTCCAGATAGAAAGAATTCTTCTGGCTTGCTTAAAATGAATTTAGTCATGCAATACCCCTATCAGGATGAGACAGCTGATCTTTAGGAAATATCTCTGCCCTCACTAACAGACCCACTGTCTCCAAAAACCAGTAGCATTGGTCTTTCAAGGGAAGTTCAATAATCCAAACACGAGAACAAGTTTCATCAGAGGTTGACAGAACACCATGAGGAAGGGATTACAAATTTTAGAAATCTGTGTTGGACTGGTATTTGTTAACAATTTATTTGCCTGGGGAAAGAGATGTGGTATCTGGAACACCCCATGCCTTAGCTTTGGAGAGAATTCTGATGTGGGACAGTGCAGAAGCCCTGAAATGAACAAGTGAGTGGAGAAGGTCATTGAATAAAAAGTTATTTTTTTAAGCACTGTGGTCCTGAAATTATTATTTGACATTTTATTTTAAGCCAGTGCTGATAAAAGTATATTAGTAATATGAAGAGCAGAAGAGAGTTGAATAATTAAAAGGGCAAATCAGGATCTGAATCAAACAAATATTACACTTCAAACAGAAATCACCAATGGACAAGGACAGGGATAGTTGTTCTACCAAAAGAAGTTATAACATGATCCAAAAGGTAGAATTAGAAACCAAACAAACATGGGCTGGAACAAATCAGGGTAATTAAATAACGGAACAACTCCCTCCACCACTGCCCACTTTCAAATCTAGAGTGATGTCCTCTGAATTCTGGATCTACTGATAGCAACATAGAACAGTTAATGCAAGAATTACTTCAGAGAAGTCCCATGACCTCTGTCACTGAGGAGGTCAAGAAAGATGAGAAAATAAATCCTTCTGGCTTTAAAAAGACCTGAGTTAATATCCTTTCCAAAATGTTAAATGTTTAAGGCTGAGCAGCATAGCTATTGTGAAATGGATTAAAAGAGGGGTGGGGAGAGGGGGATGTTTTTGTTTTCTTGTTGTTTGTTGTTTTGCTGTTTGTTTTTAAGACAGAAGATAATTAACTTATGGAATGCATTGCTGTGGGATGTAAGTGGAGAAAATATCTTCAATTCATGTTAAAAAATTGTACACCTATTTAAATAACTGGTTAACTTGCGATCCAGAGAAATTTCCCTATATCAGAACACTTGATTAAACAAACTTAACGTTACTGTGATTTTCACAGCTCTGTTTAGATGCTATTTCTTTGCTTCAAGTGGCATGGTCTCCAAAAATGATGCCTCAGGCCAAAGGTACAGGCCTGTTTTTGAAGCAAAGGTTTTTGAAGGTATCATTTCCTCAAGAAATTTCTCTTTCATTATACAGAATAAATGTTGGCCTGAGAGGCATAAAAAAGGCCTGGATTCAAGACAGGATCTAATCTGCAACTGTTAGAACTATTCAGAAATATCCAAATTCAAGGCTCAATTAGAATACTGAAGAAAAAAGAAAAAAGCCAACAATTAAATACTTACCTTCACTCTGGCTCCTAATTCTTTCTTACTTATTGAAGAATAACTTGCTTATGTGATTGCAGCCCTTGGAACAATCTGCATTAAACAGAAATCACCATATTATATTATATAAAAGCTTTTTCCTGCCACCTCATAATCAAAGCCCTGGGAGAATATATATTGTGAAGTATGTGCTTTATATTTAAAAGGTACTTAATTTCAATATGGACATGGTTTTCTTTCAGGGAAGTCCTTTGCTTAATACTTCTTTGTAACATAGCATCTTATATAACATAATTTCAAAGCCTCCCCCTCCTTTTCTGTGTTTTTTTTTTTTTTTTTTCTCTCAGTAATTTTTTATCAATTTTATTCATTTCCTGCACACCTATTTAGCACTGTTCCTACTGATAGCTTTTTTTTTTTTTTTTTTTTTTTAAAAAAAAAAAAAAAAAGTCACAAGGACAGTTAGTAAACAAACTCAGATTTTTTTTTTTTTTTTTCATTTTTTCAGGAATGGTATGAGGCTGAGTCACTTTTTTCCCCCTGGAAAGTGTTTATGTTCAGAGGTGCTTGATTTTTAATAAGATGCTTCCAAATAAAACATTTCCTTTTGAACTATTTCAAAGTATTGAAATTAATGTCATTATTTTTTTATTATGTTTCAGGAAAACTGAGGTTTAAACAGCAGAATTTTCAGGGGGAGAACTTCTATTTCTAAGAAGAGAGGAAACTTTTTCTAAGATGGAAGGGCAAAAAGGCACTTTTTTTGGAGGCAAAGTATTCTATATTAGGACTAAATATGTGCATGCATGTATTTTCAGTGTTTCCTAATAATCAGGTATTCCGATGAGCTTAATTGTAGAAGCAGTGACAGGGATTTTCTCTTACACATTGTGCAGAACTGCTGAATCAGTGTTTCTCAGTGAAACTGCATGACAAGCAGTGCCCGGTGCTCTATTTTGGGCACATTTTTTTTTAGAAAAATGTCACTTCTATATACAGTCGTTTTGACATGGGATCTATGTGCTTACCTGATTTGATTTCTCTGTCAGTGACTGTCCTCCAGGAAAGATCTTCCTCTTTAACTCACTTTGTGGGGTCTGAAATTTTGGTTCAGATTTAGTGACATGCCAATACAAGTCTCTCCCTATTTATATATATATATATATTTATTTTTTTTCCCTAGAAACTTTAAAGAGAAGGAAAGTGTGAGCAGCCAGTCTCCTAACACTGATTTTTAAGGTACAGTTATACAAGCAATGGTTAAGATGTAGCTTGGATGTGAACTTTCAACCCAGTGGCTGTGTCCTGATTGCTGCTTGTCATGCATGCAGAAAAAATGTGAAGCAGCTAAACTCTCCACAAAGGAGGGATGAATCACCCTATGCTGTATGCTGTAGGATAAGAGCATGTCAGTGTACAGGTACTGTAGAGGAGTGAAACACTCTGGGTTTATGGCCTCTCCACTTGCCTGTAAGCCCGTACTCAGAGTCTGCACCAAAGAAGCACTGGGCATTCCCAACTAAAAGAGAAAATTCCTGAATTTATAACACAAATTAAATATTCCAGAGTGTAAAACCATCAATAATAAAATCTGACAGTATTTAAGAAACATCACAATGGGGAATAGTTGGTGATTTAAAGGATATAAACATTGATTTGGGAAACATTATTTATCCACGTAATAGCCTCCAAAGTATTTTTCCCACTTGCAGTATTTCAGCTTGCCCTGAGAGTGAGAAGCAATCTTTCTGTTGGCATCAAAATCCTAATGCAGCTGGAAGGGGCTTGATGCACTTGAAGATGTGATTATCCACAGGAAGGAGAGATCCTGCAGCCCTGGTCATGACAGGGTGGTGTGCTGACTCCGCAAAACGTCCCCTGCCAATTTGACAACTGCGTGGTTTGCAGTTTTGGAAATCCAAGCATCTTTCTGGGTATTAGTCTGGAGGCTGAGGGCAAGAAAGAAGCTGCAGAGTGGTGGATGAGGGATTAGCAAGTGCACAGAGGTCACGGTATTAAACAATATGTAAACTTCACGGTTTAGGCCCTGCTCCAGCAAACAGGGTTAGGAGTTGAACAGAGCTATTTTCTTCCATCACTGGCTGTCCTCAAATTAGTATAGCAATAATATTTGGTAGCTGACAATGGGGTCCCGTCATTATAAATTTGTTTTGTAAATACCTACGTGGCAGAGGCTGGTTACAAAAGAGCTCAAAACCCGAAAGCAGCAGACAGGCAAAGATTGTGAGCACAGACAGATGCAATCCAGGATGTTCTGCTCCCCTCTGCTGAGTTTTGGGGAGGGGAGGGGACTGTAAGTCTAATGCTCTCTTTTTCTCTGCTTACTCCTCCCAATAAATCCTTGGTTAATTTAAAGTGTAGGCAGGCCAGCTTTGCACATTTATCTGAAGTTTAAGTAGTTAATGTATACTGCTGTTTTACTGCTGAAAGACAGAACACAGGAGTGTTTCTAGTGCACATTAGTGGTTGTTTAAGCAAAGCCAACAGGGAGCTTAAATTCCTGCTGTTTCTGCTGTGATGATTCTCTTTGTGTCACAGAGAGGGGAACCATAGTGCAGAGGACTCTGGCATGTCACAATGTTACCACAGTTAATACAGGAGCAGGTAAACTGGAAGGGTTTACACCTTGCTGAAGGCTGCTGGTCAATACAGAAATAGCTACTGCCACAGCACGGCCTGTTTGGGTCATTACTTTTGAATAAGAAATGTGTCAATTATGTTTCAACATCTGGCCAGTGGTTATGAAGGGAAGCCAGCTGGCTACATCACAGCTGCAATGTTTGATGAGTCCCTTCCTTCACCGTCCCAATTGTGTGGGCCTAAGAGCAGAACTGTGGATCAACAGGAGGAAGAACACAAGGCCTACTGCTGCTTTTTCCTTCTCCAAGCGTTTTATTGTAGCCTGCATCCGTTCGCTGACTGAGCTGGATTAAGTCTCCATGACAGGAAGTCAGGAATGTAGATTTATTCAGACTTGTTAAAACAGTGGCACACATCCCAAGGAAGACAAATAGCCTTTTGTGAGATAATTTGCTAACACTGTTCCACCTTAACATGTATCTGTCCTGTTATCGCATGACTAATATGGACATAACCCTGTGCACTTTTATCAGACATGCATACATATGTCAGCCTGATTTGTGTCTCACTTGGATGGGTGAAGAAGCCAATGGACCTGTGCCCAAGCAAAACTCATTGAACTGAGATCAAAATCTGCTGTGCACTCTTAATTTGCTGCTTGTGCCTTTTTGCAGTAAGTGGCTTTAGCTCAGATGAGCATTTTCAGTAAGTCATTCAGTCATTTCTTTTACATATGAAGAAGAATTCATGGAATAGAAGCATTTGGTATTCACTGTCAACATTACAGTACTTTTTGTTAGTCACGTTATTCTTTTGGTTAAAAGAACAGTGGGCATCTGACCAGGAGAAAAACCTACCCTGTGAGTAATCCTATACCATGAGTAATCAGAACAGGATGTATCTTGTTCTCTTGTAGCATTTTAACAAATGCTAAAGAATTCTATAATGTTTTAATGACTAACCTGATGTAAATTAAAATCTGATTTAAATAATGTTACTACCCTCACTGCTGATAGGGAAACTGAGGCATGGGGTCATTCAAAGTCTCTGGATAAGAAGTCCTAGATCCCAATTCAGCACAAACTTCAACTAAGCTTAAACAGAAAGCAAAGAGGCCTTTCGGTTTCACTACTGACACAGGATTAGGGAGATCTGACTATCTCTGTCAGATATGTTGTGTGCATTTATCCTCTTTTAGTGAATGGCAGGTAGCAATACTGCCTTTGCAAACCATCTGGTTAGGTTGTGAGAGCTTCAGGGACAGGAATAATTCTTTCTTGGGCACTTGAATAGTGCTTACCATAAAGAGGTGCTCCTCCTGGCTTTGCTATTGGTGTCAGTGGTGAGGCAGAAGGCTGCCAAATAAATTGTGTGTTGAAAAATTATTTTTTTTGATTCCTCCGGATTATGTGACTAGACAAAATCAGCCTCCTTGGAAGCTGAACGCTACTGCTTTCCACCACAGACATGAAAAAGTATGATAGTGAGCTTTGGGACAGAGATCCATGCTCTCTCCATACAAGCAGCACATATTATGACCTGTTTACACTGAAATTTAGCCAAAAAAAAAAAAAAAAGTCTCTCAACTCCCAATCAATGGATAAACAAACAGCTCCAGTCACATCCTACATACAATTTCCAAAAGTACCTACATCCTTCTCTTCAGAACCAAACAAATCAAGAGATTCCACAAACAATTATCTGTGTTCATGTCTCACTGAGAGGTATTTGTGTTGGCTGGCACTGTTTTGCTGTTAACCCATGCGATCAGGACAGGCAGGTCCATGCTGGTGTTGCAATACATTCACAGAGGATACTGGCTTTCCTTTTACACCAGTAGGTGACTCTGCACTTATGCTACTGTTTCTCTGCATTTACCTTGTTTGAACCAATGGTATAATTCTGTCCAGGAATTTTGTCTTTCAGCTTCCTAGAGAACAGATGAAGCTAGGCAAAGAACTCCTTTTAAGCAAATAATAAAAGCTCTAGTACCATTAATGTGCTACTGAAGAAAGCCACAGGTACACGAATAAAAGGTGGACCTTTGACCAAAGTGATACACCCACTACTTAAAAGCAGTGATTATTTTTTTCTGAGAATTTTTAAAAGCATAATTTCTTTTTTTATTTGATAGATAGTAAGTCCAGATCAAATGAATACCTTAGAAACTACTCTTCTGCAGAAACCCACGAGTCTCTGCTTTTTCCTGGCAAAGCTGAAGTTAGCTTAAAATTCCTCAAACTTGACATTTTTCCCCTATCATAAAATGCTCTAGTCAAAATAGAAGCTTTGAATGAAACTGTATGATTTTTTTTTACCATTTCTACAAGAAGAAATATATATATATATTCAATTGTATCACAATGTAACATTTATATTTGTGTTTCAAATAATTTTAAAATATATTTATTTAACACAATATTTATCTAGAGAGGGGGAAAATGTAAAAAAAAAAAAAAAAAAAAAAGGCATTAAATGATTAGATTGATCTGATTTTTTTTTCTTGCTGCTTCATTTCAGTTCCTCAGAAAATCATGAGAGAAAAAAAAAATTCTATGATGTGATTCAGAACAGGGTCTCATTTCCAAATACTGGAATTCCCCCAAGACTGGAAACCATGAACTCTAATCACAGCTTTCCCACTCTCTGACCCTGCAACTGATATCAGAGTCAAAGTGTTAGAAATTATAGGGCAGTTTAATGCAGATTCACTCTTCCCATTTTACACACTTCTTTCACGGTGGCCTCTGCATTTTCAAGTACTCATGTACTCGTCCTTCCCATGTCTCACAGATTGCAACATCCAGGTGTTCTGGACATTCCCAGTGGGTATGTTGCCTCTCTATTTTTTAACAGTGACACTGTAAATATTTTGGTGCAGAGGGATAGTTGGCTTACGAAGCAAAATATTTTTAAAGCCATAGGTAATTTTGCTTTCTTGACTACATAGTGAATTGCAATTATTTATATCCTATGAGAACAAGTGACATCTTTTAACATTTTAAATATTTTTATAGTCCTTTTTTATATCTGCTTGTGTTCCATTTAAAAGAAAAAAAAATAATCAAATTTTGTAATTTTAATATCCAGAATATTTTAAGATTTAGTACAGCTCAGTTGGACTTTGCTTGATGCTCAGTCAGCAATATAAATCAAAAGCAACCTTACTGGTTGTCATTAGACCTCATTCACTTACTCTTAAACAGATGCAAATCAAGAGTAAATACAAAAATAAAAAAATAAATAAAGAAAAATCAGTAGCATTATGAATGGAAGAAGAACTGGTCCTGCTGACTCTGCATTTCTGCACAATTTGGAAGTAGTGACTGCACTGCCCACAGATGAAGAAAATTGTTACAAGGCAGAGCCTGAGCAGAAGTGCTTATTTTTAGCGTAACTTAAATCAGACAATGAGTCTTTCCAAACACCATTCACGCTTTTCAGTTGTTCCACACTACAAGGTGACATGAGAGTTTTCACAGCTCATGATAAATCATTCCAGGAGGACAGTAAGAGGGCTGGCATGGGGGGAGCAGGGGAAGAAAATACAAATTAATAGCTGAATTACTGTGAAATAAGTACTTTTACTGTGATGGATTTGATGTAGTGAATAGACTCAGGTACAGAGAAGTGGATTTAATTGTAATGCATGGATTAAGATAGACATGGAGAATGGAATCACTGTGTGTGGAATAACTTCTGATAGTTCAATTCTGGTGCATTTTCATTTTAAGTTACTTAGTTTTCTCTCCTATTTATATGTGTATGTATATGTGTATGAACATATCCAAAAGATCACAAAGTTGCACAAAAACAGGAAAAGCCCAAGCACAAAAATTACTCACCTTCAAGGAACATTGTGGCTTGTTTTTTTCTAAGACTATCCTTCTCTTCATAATGTTCCTAGAAACTAAGCAGAGAAAAATGTAGCTTTGAGAATTTCAGAGCACCTTGGACAGAAACCTGCAGTGTAACCCAGACAAATTATTCTAAATTAACATATTTCTGGTCATCAGCTCTCTACCACTGTGACTACATAAAAGCCCTGTGATTCCAATTTACTGGGGAAGTTCACTTCACTTATTTTTAAATATCTACATCCCACCTAATCTTCCTGAGATCCCTTGATAGATAGTCAAGGAATATGGTTCTATTGCCTATTCTACATGACAGTTTTATGATAAGGTGAACTTTGCCCTAAAAGCAAATATTTTCTTCCACTAACCACCAAGGAAATGTAACACAGACATAGATTTCAGCTGCTGATGGGTATGCAGAGCATAGATATACATGTATTCTCGGTACCTCCCATCTGGTTCCCGTTTAGCTGCAGCAGCTGAAGCCACACCAGGACCAGCTGTTCCTCAGGCCCTTAGCTGGTGATTATCTCCCTGATTGCAGAGATACCAGAAGCAAATTAGAATTAGATCCTTGGATACTATAGCCAGATAGCTCTATCTGGGAAGTTAAACCATGCTAACCTGAGGCTATGAAGCAGCAAAACGAACGGGCAACCTGGTTGTTTCTGTGAAAGACAACATCTGGTAGACAGGTGAGGCAGAAGACAAGGAGAGATGAGAAAGGCAGTGTCATCGTTATCATTAGTTTTATCAAAATCCAAAAAGACTCTGAGTCATAACCCTACTTAGGAAGTAAAACTGTTCTTGATGCGATCTGGAGTAATTTTGGTTTGCTGCTAGCTATGCTGGGAAGATACTGTCATTTCCAGCTCACTGAAGAATCAGATAGGTGGTCTAAGCTGACTTTCTATCTATCTGTTCAGTTGTTATGTTCTGGTCCAAGCATGATGCAACCACTAAAACACAAGGAAATCAGCAACGAGAAATGCTTAGTGCACTTAATTAAGTACTGGAACGTAATCTTGAAGAACAGGATGTGAACTGCCGCTTGGGGAAGAATGGGTGAAGGGAAGCCTGTAAATATATTTGGTTATGAGATTTTGCAAAAAGTACATGCCTCAGAGCTGTTTGTGGGGTTAATTCTGCTTTGATAGATTCTTAGCAATGGAGTACATGTAGTATGTCCATATGCAGCTTCAACTCTGACATTTGTGTGGGAAATTCCCCTGGATTTGTCTTTAAAGGAAAACAAAGGCCCAATTAATCTCTGGGAAGATTGTTCTCCTCTGGAATTTATGAAGCTGTCTGAAGCAAAGGTCTTTCCTTGTAGGCCCTTCCACATCTAACTGCAGAGTGAGTGGGAGTGAATTATAATTGCACGCTACAGGAAGTGGTTGAAGGAACTTCAGCAGAAGAGGCAGCGCCTTTTGTCCAACCTGAGAGCACAAAAAAACAAAACACATAATATGATAATCTGGGAGACCTGATTAAGGACTTACTATACGTCTCCTTGTCCCTATCACATTCTTCAAGGGCTTTTCTTCTATCATTTCATCCCTATTTAGAACCATCTACCTGATTTTTGCAAGTCCACCACAGTGTGACTATGCCTACTCTGAAGCCACACAGCTGAATTGCATCAGGTCATCATGGTGCCAATTGTCCAAGACAAAGCATTAAAATGAGATAAAATATGTCAAATTACATTTAAACTTAGGTTTTCATATGTATGTAGATATATTTTTATATATACACACAGTATATGTATTATTTAATATATATGTATATATAATGAACACATATTATGCAAATGAAAGTATACATTTATGTGTATTACAGGCAGAAATATACATGAGTACATATATACATGCTATATATGCAGTAACAAGGCAGTCTGATCATGTGTATATGTATACATAGAGTTATGTGTGAATTAATACACACACATATTTATATTTGGGTATGTATAGGTATAGCATGTATGTATTTGTACCTCAATCTATGTCCATAGGTTTATGCAGTAATAGCTTGTTTGTCTACAGCTATTCCAGCTTACAATCACATATGAGTACTTGAAAACTGATATATTATAGGGCGTGGGAAAAACAAAGGCACGTGAACAGGTTTACATGTTACAGTTTGTGATGGTGCCTAAATATCACACACGTGCATGCATGTCTTTGCATGTGTTTAGAAGCAAAATATTAATGATATTTGCATATTTGCTCACATCAGGGTTTTTTTTGCCAGAAAGCCTTCCTCGAAAGACAAGATTGTTGTTATTATTATTTCAGTAACAAAGCAGCAACAGAAGCTGTGAGATTTAAGCAGACATAGAAAAGTGTCATCTAATAGTCCATCAAACAGCTCTTGTCACACAGATAAACCTTTTATCTCTGTCTTCCAGATTCTAATCAAGGGTACAGTTTGCATGTTTCTTGTGTCACTGCAGCAACCAATTCAGTTGGGACTTCCTATGCCCTGGGAAATAAACTCATTTTGACCCAAATGAGCATTTCACTGTCTTGTTTTATCTTTTCACATTAACATTAACGATTATTTGTTAGTCAGGACAATAAGAGTGCATTTTCTCACCAAAGGGATGGGCTGCAAGGCACAGTGTATCCGCTTATTTGGAGATTTTTGAACACAGAAGAAAACCAAAACTCTTTCTGGGAAATGTATTCACAAGGCAAAGTTTTCACTGTGGTTACAAAACCATTTAAAATGCTCTGAAATCCGAAGTTTAAAGAGTAAATTATTTATTATTTTAAAATTCTGTTTATAGTTTCCACAATTTTTCTCATTATCCGAATATAGTAATGAGAGTATAAAAGAAATTGTGAAGTTTCAGATTCTATCATATTTTTACAATACTGGCATTGTTGCACATTCAAATTGTGTATTTCAGTTCGGCTGTGCTTAATCAGTCATCCTTAATGGTTTTGCACTCATAATTAATTGCTCACATTGAAATAGAAAGCAAGTGACAAATAAACCATTGCCTAAAGTTAAGTCTTAACACTAAAAATATAAAAAAGAATCTTTTATGTCTTGTTTTTATTGTGAGTCTTATAATTCTTGATGATGGGTTCAATAGTCTTGGTTTCTGATATTGTTTACATGAGCGTTCATTCATCTGATACTAATTTCTAGCTTGCGTGTTGTTGGCAAGTAGTCTGAAAAAATTGAGACCTTGGGCTATATCTCTAATAGTAAACTAAAAGCCAGGGAACAAGGCTTGAGCGGGCTGCTGGATGACTTTCATCCAGACAGCTACCTCTGCCTTGGGACATTTGATTTGCTTGTGGGAGGTCAATAAATAAAATTCCATGTCTAATATTTTTAACATTTCTTATTTTCTCTTGAGTATTTGAAAGTTTGGACATGCATCACTGAGCAAAACAAGCATAAAGCTCTGGAAAAGAAGAAGCGGTTGGACATTGCCTGATCAAAGGTGTCTCCAGCATTGCAATTCAGAGCTGATCTAGTTGTCGTTGCCTCTGCCCTTACATATGAAAGAAACAGGAACTTTTTGGCATGCAATTTTTTGTGATATATTTTCATGTTTACTTTTGGATGAGATGATGCCTGGTGGCACATCTCTCTCCTCCAACAGAAGAAGGTTAAAGCAGCCCAAGCTGGATTTGTTATGGAGCAGTAGCTTGTTACCTCTCCTTACCACAAGAGGGAATTTCCCTTTTCTCTTCTCCAACTGATTGAAGAAGTTTTTTAGGAATTTTCTTTTCCTTAAGCATTGTTCTTATTAAAAATAGTTCAACACCTTAGGCCATAAAAGAAATTCTCCTCTGATCAGGCCTCCTGCCTCAAGCAGTTAAATAAATAGCATCCATTTGATGTAGCAAATGTGAAAGCTCCATGTTTACTTCTCCACTTTGAAAAAAGCATATAATAGCAGCTTTTTTTTTTCTTCTTCCTGAGGTTCATGTGGTTGCAAAATAAACAGATGTTTGGAAAGAGAGGAGGGAAATGTATACATTTTAAATGTTTAAAATATACCCAGTCACCAGTGATTAACAAGCATAACAAAGGGTGATAAGGAAACAGAAGATATCAGAAGTCACTCACTGGCTTTGGTAATTTTTTTTTTGTTTGGTTTGGTTTATTTATTATTATTATTTTTATTTTCTACTGTAAAATGTCTGGCATTGCCAAAAATAAAAAAATAAAACCTGCTTTGAAAACCAGACATCTGTTTTCAGAGCCTTTGAGACTGAAAGCGTGAAATGTAGGAAACATAAGAAAAGACCCTAGCAAAGAGTGCATCCCCCCTCAGAACATGAAAAGCTACAAGAAAATCAAATCAAAACAAATATGAGAAACAATTTTATGAACCAAGGTTCCTCTTTAAAGCAAATAGTTTGTGTAGAATGGATGAGAACTTCAGTTTTCAAACCTGAGCTTGCTCATTGTGATTCCCAAAGGCCTTCTCAAGGGACTCCCAGCTCAGAATCTCCTGTGTGGCTGCATGAAGTCTTTAAGTCTTCTTCCATGCAATCACATTCCTACATCACTGTCCTGTCTAAGCATTGTGTAATGGGGCATTAATTGCAGTGATTAGGATTGATCACCTTATTTCCCCTCTCTTTCTCTCATACAATAAGGAAGCAGAAATAACAAGCCAAGGATGATGATCCCAGTGCAGACTCCTGTTTCAAATCTTGTCCAGTGTAACAAATCCACTAGAAATTTGTATCTGGGATCCAGATGGATATGCAGCTGGCATGATTGATGTAGGTCCAATGATGATCATGATCACCTACTGAAAAGAAAACCAGCAATGGCTGTGCCATTCATTTATTTTCTTTGCAAGGTGTTGAACTTACTCTGATGGATCTTTGAGGACTTGGTGCAAAACCCTGCAGGAGTCTACAGGCTTCCACTGTCTTTGGAACAAGAACTAAGGCAGTTGCACATTTCTGTGACCAGTTATTGACATTCTTGTCACATATGCCTTCACTCAGTCTTTTCCTAAGTTACTATTTTAATGCATACTGACTTGAATTGTCAGATTCCTTTCCTTGGAATTAATTTTTTGCTTGATTTTCCTCCCTTGAGTGGACCCAATTCCTATATGCAACATGCAGTTTTGCAGACATTAAACATGTGGCCAATCCTTTTTTTATTGTACAAAGTAAGCATACAGGTAAGAAGAGTTGTTCATGTTTGCAGGACAGCCCCACAATTCTGTTTTTCTTGCTGCCCTATTAATTCCTTAAATCATTACACTGTTTAACTGAATAATAAATGTTTCACCAAGTTTCTACTTTTTCCACAGCACACTGGTTCAATGATATGGCCAGTTACTGTTTTAATATTTAATTTATAATTATGTAGTTATTCTTTTTAAGCAGTTTTACTGCTCTTGAAGATTCAGGCTTGACTAAACAGAAGTGGAATTTGCTGCACTGAAAAGACCATGCTATTAAAAAGCTGAAGAATTAGCTTTTCCAAAAAACAGTGGTGTGAAAGCTTGAACAGGAAAAGATGATTTCAGCTTTTACCTGATTACCTGAATATTTGATACATTTAACAAGAAGACACTATGCATTTAATGAGTATGCTCCTCCTCAGTTTGAACACCACCACATCTGTCTGCTGTTGTGTCTGTCCTTTCAGACCTCAGCCGGCTACTATATTTTTCCACTTCACTTGACTAAAATACCTGATGATATTTAGATATCTAAAGTTTTATGTGAACTTTCCCTTAACTAAGTTGGCTATACAGGCAATGAAGATAGATATGTGTGTTTGAGGCCAGAAGAAGATTGCTTTATTCACCAAACACTCGAAACCAAGACTGGGAAAGCATTACCCTCTGACTTCTTCCAAATGTCCTCCTCTCTAATGGGTATCCACCTTGGACCCTATCTGAGGAAGGTTAATCTACTGAACACCTAATGTACAGATGTAAATTTGAAGTCACGCTTAGGCTGGGTCTTAAATAAAGCATATCAAAGAAGCTTTCTTAGATCAAAATCATCCCTATCTACTAAAGGATGGTGACTTTCACCTTCAAACAGCAAACTTTCCAGGTGCTTTGCATGTTTTATTGATATTTGTTTGTTTATCATGGAAGTTGCTCCCCTGAGAAACACCATGCCTATTTAAGATAGGCCACTGAATAAATCTCTATTAACAAAATGGTGAAAACATCCAGATTAGATCTCAGTTAGAGGAAAAAATAATAATAAAAATAATTTTACTTTATTAGTAAGATGTGAATCAGCTCTGATAGAACTGTAAGTATTTCCCTTTTAAACCATTATTCTTAGCAGTTTTGTGCAAATTTGGTATGTGAAACATCTTATAAGAAAATCTGAATCCAATGCTGCCTGCATTCACTACTTATCAATTACACTACCACAGATTTTGAATGCTCTGTGCTTCCCATCCACTGACAAGAATACAGGAATATGTATGCACAGAATTTATATTTTATAGCGATGAGCAGAATAATTAAAGGAAAAATAGAACTTGCTGGAGACAAGGTCAGTGAGGATGTGGGGACAGAAAATCCTTAAGGTTAGACTTATCCTGCTTCCTTGTGCAAACAGAAGAAACATAAATCTGGCAGCTGCCTCCCAGAGGAGTTTGGAGGAAGCATGATACGGTCTGCAGGTCAGCCAGGAGCATAGATGATGCCTCTGTTGAACTACATAGGCTTTGACAATATTAAAATATAAAGCTCCTGGAAAAGCTACTTCTTCATCCCCTCACAAACTAGTGAGATCTGAGGGTCAGATTCTTAACCTAAGTAAATTGTTCACATTGTAGTCTGATAGTGATTTGCACCCTTAAAAATCTGACACAATTTTGTCTTCATCAGTTGTTGCTCAGTAATAATTTACGAGTTTATGTTGTACTAGAAGTTTGCCTCTTTGGCTTACTCTCCCTTTACCTTAATTAACAGGAAATGTATATTAGCTATCCATATAAAAACATGAGTTATATATATATAAAATAAAAGTTGGAATGTTTTTCTTAAAAAATACACGTCTTTACAAATAGGAAATATACATATGCATGTGTAATACTGCATATTTAAAACTTATTAAAACTGTAATTTTTACATGCATGATTAATTGTTTTCAAGTGGAAATCTACCTCAAGTAGTTTAGGGTTAGAAAACTGGGCTTCAAAGGAATTTGGTATGCCTTCTTCACCTTTGAGATTCAAACACTGGAGCCAGAATTGAAAACCAAGGTATTTCAGGTGTCTGCATTTAAAAGACTTTGTTTATGTTAAGGCTTAGGTCACCTTAACAGGTATGTTTTAATGAAAACATTACCTCTTGGTGACCTTTGGGATTTGAAGGTGAAAATGCAGTCACTGGAAAAAGGAATCCTAATTGTCATGGATGAAATCTTCAGCATTAAAGACATTGTTTCTCATCCTTGTGAATGACAGTGCAACAATAATTTTGCTTACTTTAAAGAGCAGGGGACAGGGTGGCCTCTGATGAGTTGTCTTCTCTAGAAAACACAATTCCAAAACATTAACAGAATTAAGCAATGGCTTAAAAATAGTTCAGGACAGACCCTTAAAATGAGTGTGTTAGATATTTTGCTATATAAGTGAACCTTGACCTGTGTCACTCAAATATGAATACAGGAGTTTGTGTTTATATTCGTGTTTTACAGGGCATTACCTAGTTGTTCCTGATTTATTTTATTCCTGGTTCTTCAAGGAATAATATCCAGTCATTACAATGAAATAAGGTAAAGTCACATAGTAATAACACACTTTCTGTAAGCATAGTAATTTATAAATTATGTCAGACATCTGGGACAGAGGTTCTTTATGTCAAATATTAAATCTATTTAGCAGTTTATTCATAACATATTTGCAACTTCAAAAAGAAAGGAAGAAAGGAAAGAGAGCGGGGGTTTTCCTACATTTTTTGCATTAATGAAACTGACAGCCCTTGTGCATTTTCAATAAGTCAATTGAAGTAAATGACTTTTTACAACCCTTATTAACTTCAGTTGTCACTGGGATGTCATCAACAAGATATTCATTGCATTTCCAACTGGATCTTTTAAGTACAATAACATCAAAATTGCTGAAATCCAAAACTCTATTTTTTCTTGCAGGGGACAGGGAGGGTGGAAAGAATCTGTCGGTTTCCAAAATTCAGGTCAAGGCAAAGCGGGAGGGAAAAAAAGCTAATGTTTCAAAATCATCATTTTACACTAGTTTAAAAGCCTGAGTGATGAGCGAAATACATCATATTTCCACTCAAGTCTTGTGCCGTCTGAACAGAAAGATGGGTTTGTGAGCCCTTCTCAAGTTACTTATCTAAAACAAAATCCAAAACAAAACAGGACTCAGAAACACATATCTCCCGGTGTTTGAGGGAACACTGTTGTGGGAGGTGAGCAAACAGAGACTGCATTTCTCCCTGAACCCAAGCTCACTTTGTCAAGGCATTTCTCAGCTTGGCAAAGAGCCAGCCCCAAGCTGGAAGTGACACAGACCCATTAGTGCTGTTGAAAAGCATACTGTGGACACCAGGGATATGTCTGCATCATCAAACTCACAGCTCCCCTCAGCACAGCTCTGGAATAGTTCACTTCAGGGACTGCTCTAAAGAAGCAGTATGGATAAGATCACAGCAGCTTTGGATGTCTCGTCTCCAACGCCATTTCAGCAGGTCTTTGACCTGGATATCATGCCATGATGCCATGACAATAACCTTGGGTAGCTACAACACCCTGTCCACCTCTGAGGTTGTGTCCTCAGATCTTTTTGAGCAGTGTGATGTTACAATTTCTACGCATGCAAAAATAATTGGGCTACCATGGTTCCTCATCAAAGGAAACGTGGGCCATGGACTGTGTAGCATGGGCGTTTGTAGCCCATTGGGTGAAGACTAGTTTGAGCAGCATGGACAAAGTTCTCACTGTATCCCCCAGCCTGGGACAGGGATGGGTCTGTGGAGTGAATGATACTTGCACTATGGATGCTGTCAGTAATGGGGTGGATGGCTATATCTCTCCTACTGGTGGCTGGTGTATCTCTCCTACACCAGCCCCGTATTGCTGCTCTGATGTGCAAAGCCACCCTTCTCTGTGGATGTGGCCATGAGTAGATACCAGTATGGCACAGGGGTGCCAAAGTAAAGGATAATACAGTTCACCATGGCTCCTGTGTATGAAAACTAGCTAAAATGGGTCATTATTTTGGTGTATATTCCATCTCTTCTGTTGCCCTCAGCAGTCCTCTCTGACTTTTCAATGTTGTCACACACAGAGTAACTGTCTACAGTGACTCTCCAGTAGGAATTCCTAAAACCATATTTATAGTTGCTAAAAATAGGATAAATAACCAAGCTTTACAGGACACTTTTCTGGTGCAAACTTGAGGCCATTGGTATTTCCTCAGTAGATCACGGATGTGCAGATATGTTAAGTGATTCCTGGCATGTATATGTGATCTAATTTGAAGCAGGAATACTATCCAGTCCCTCTTTCTTCCCTATTCCAAATAGGTCTAATTTGAATGTCACCAGAACAGAAGAACAGTAGGAAGTGCTACAGGGATATTTTGAAGAAAAGGCAGTGATGGGTGACGGATGGATGAGCCATGAAGAGTGATCCTAATGGGTACAGAGGTCTAATGGACAAGGCTGGGGTGGGGTGGAAAAGCAAAAGAATCCCCCAGTATAAGGAACGTAAAGGTTGGTCTGCAAATAATTTTGTGCATGAAGCCATGGTTTTGTCCCATGTCCACTCCCCCTTGCAGACTGAGGTCATTTTGTCCGTCTGCAGTCCCTCTATACGGTTCCTGTTCTGCTCCACCTGAAACCATCTTGTGGGTGAGACAGTCTTTCTGCTTCAGTTTCTTGATCTGGAAAATGATCTTGTTTTCTAAACAGTTTCTGGGTCCTGAATGAATGCCTGCTTCTGCCATTATAGCTTTGACACCAGGAATAGGCAAGGTTCTTGCACTGTGAGTCATGGAAAGTAAAAGTCAGAGACTGTTCCTGCAAGGAGAACTGAAAGGAGGTGAAAAGGTAAAAGAACAGCTCAGACAAGGTTAAGATGTACCTACAGCATGTTTAGCTTGAAAGCAGCTTCCTCAGGCATTGCTGACAGCAGGGGGTTTAGCAGTTACAACTTTGCTCCTCCAGTATGTTTTACAATCCGGGCTTTTCTCTATGCTCTCCTGCATGCACTATGCCAACAAATTAGCTGGAATTAGCTCAGAGGTATCCATACACAGTGTAGTCATACCTTGTCCTGCTCTAAGTCACAGGAATGGAAAATATCTACAGCTACTTCCTGGAATGGGAAAAATAGCTTTCCCCAGTTCATTAAGGTCAGGACACTGCTGGAAGCTTAAAGAGGCAGGAAGTTTTAACTTTGAAATGTTTTTATACAAGGGAAAAGAGTTCTTTGTGTTTGGCTGAAGAATAACAAAAGTCTTTGCTTTAATAGCCTTCTAATAATATGTAATATTATATAAATTTGGCTAGCAAAATGCACCACAAATTGCTTTTATGTAGCACTTGAGACAAACATTATAAGGAAGGAAGTCCAGTGTTTGGCCAAATATGCAATTAGCTGCCACCTAAAGCAGGGTTTGAGAGCAGTGTATTATCTTTTCAGATTTAAAGAGGTTGCAGTAAAAAATAGGAAGCCATAACTAACAAGGAAAAAAAAAAAAAAAAATAATAATAATAATAATAATAATTGTGTTGAAATTCCTCACAAGGCACAAATCATTGTGCTTCCCAGATCTAAAGAAGCAGGGACGTAAAAATAACAAACCATCTGAGCTTGTTTGAAATCAGGCTGGATCTTACAGGAAAAAAAGGAAAAACTGAGTGACCACATGAAGTCGTATGGTGGTAGCCTGGGCAGAACTGCCTCCTTCAAGTGATTTCCATGATAGCAAGTTCATAAGTGCAGCCATTCTCTTTGTTGCCTTTCAAGTCAATTGTAATACTCCTGGAGGCTTCAGCAGCATTTGACTTTGTCTTTCATTTGAATCCACCAGCAATTTTGCCATCAGCCTTGGTGTAAACAAGATCAGGATCTAAATCACTGGGGGAGGTTTTCAGCCTGTATAAATTGCCTTCAATTTCACTTTCAAGGTGCAACAGTTTACACCATTGAGTTATGACAGTTCTGCCTTGGAGGTAGTATAAATTGCCCCATACAACTATGGCATTTTTTATCTGCATAAGATCTGCCCCTTGTTTTAGAAACTATCTATGCAGGTGGAGTTTGCGGTCATAATGCGTTAAGCACATCTTTCCCTTCAATTGAAACCAGCAGGGTTTTTGTCATTCACACGAGCAAAGATATTGCTCTTAATCAAGTCATTGAAGAAGATCTATGTGCTTCAAAAGAGAAAAAAAATAACAATCTATATAAATACTTTTGAAAAATATTCTGCCCTTTATTTACTGGTGATATGGTTACAGGTAGAAAGAGGGCAAGTTTTTTAAATGATTGTATATTAAAAAAAAAAAAAAAAATGAGAGAATAATAACAAAAATATCTTCCAAGAAACAGATTTTGAAAAATAAATAAATATAAATGGGAAACTCAAATAGTCATATGACAAAGAAGACTTCTGCTTACAAGAATAGAAGGCTGGTATTAGACAAATTTCACTGAATAGATTTACAAATATGATGTAACTTTCACAAGCCAGATTTTGTATCTTGACAAAGATAAGTTTAAGAAAATACCTTGTACACAGGCACATATATACATAAATACACATATATATTGTATATTGGGCTTAATTGTTTATTGCTCCAGAAAATTTATTGAAAGAGATTATGTGTCTCATATTTTCTCTGTTTAAAAATAGAGCATTTGTACGTGTTTTTCATTAGCTTGTTATAGGATTATCTTAATCCTGTCCAAAATATTTTACCACTTCCCCATAGTAAATGTACAACGGTAATCTGTTTATGAAGAGTAATATTAGAATAACTGTAAATAACTTTCTAACAGAAACCAAATAGTAAAAACAAAAACTGCAGCTTAGGGCAGTTTTGGTTTGCAGTTTGTAGAAAAGCAAGCTCAGTTAAGCAAACCCAGCAATGGATAACACTCCACATCATGTCACCGAACCATGAGAAGCTGCAAAGGTTGGGATAAACCAAGGAAACTTCTGCTGGAAAAATCCTGCCCTCATTTCATTTTCATGCATTCACATGGGTATAACTTAGGGTGATTTGGATCCTTATGTGGTTTTCCACATACATGTAGTCACTTATCTTAAAGATGAAATAACCCACTTTTTTTTTTTTATATATTTGGAGGAGGTTTTGCTGACCTTTTTTGAAATTATTTTAATATGATGCCTATTTCATAAGCCTGTGAAAGTCTACTGAGTCCGTGTGTAGTTCAGGCAATGGACATGGCAATAGACACAAGTACTCCATGTTGTACCAAGGTGTCCAAGTCCCCTCCCGGCCTAGTTAGAGATAGGAAGAAGTGTGTTTCACATAAACACACACTATTTAATCCACATGCACAGATTTCCTTCATATGAAAACTGTGGAGATGAAGAGATCTGTGTGTAGTTGGTCCCCATGTCTGTACAGCATCATGTCACAGCTAGGGCATCCTCAGATCTTCTAGACTAGATGTAGCTTGAATGCCTTGCAGGGACATATTGCCACATAAAAATATGGTTAAAATCAATCCATTTGGTGAATAAATAAATTAATAACCTTACCTATTTGGAATTGCAAGCCTGGTAATGAGAAGTGAGACAATCTTAAATTGTCCAGTTTAACAGTGAGCAAATTCCATTTACCTGGCTGTATGCTGAATTCCAAGAAACGTGTTTTTCCATTGAATCAAATAGCTATTGGACCATGACCTCTCAACAGTAAGCATTAAGCCATGAACAAGTAAAAACATGTGGTTTGTTTTTTTTTGTGTGTGTTGTTTTTTGTTGTTGTTGTTGTTTGTTGGTTTGTTTTTAACAAATTTAAATTAAATTTGTTATTAAACATATATGTATATATATATATTAAACAACCATTCTTGTTTAATTTAAGTGCATGACTTATTTCACATGATGTTTTGCCTTGTCGCAAAACAGTGCAGGGAACAGCAGTAGCTGGGTAGACCAGAGTTGGGAAAATGTATTTTTCTGTCTGCTTTTCATTCAAGATTAGTCTTTGAGTTCTAATTTTCATCTTAAGGAAATGCTGGTCTTACAGTGTCTGGACCTCAATATCTACATCTGCAAGTGGAGAAGCAAATATACACAAAGTAACTTCAGTGGATATAACAGAAACTTACAAAGTGATCCAAGTATCTTGGAGCCTCCATGGAAAAGGTGTGAGCCTCAGACCTCCCCATGTGAGGACAAACTGGAGGATGTACATCTTGACAAAAGTCCAGAAGCCAGTCTCTAATTCTGGAGCCACATAGGGACTTAAGGTGGGAATCAGAATACATCCAAACCCACCTCTGTTTCATTGCAGACTACACTCAGGAAGAGACTGGACTGCAGCACTGAGAGGTCTCGCAGCACAGGCAGTGGAAAGATGCTTTCAAGTAGGAAACAGCAAGCATGGGGCTGAGACTTAAGCCAAAGGTCTTTTAAAGAGAAAAGGATATTTTGGTTTTGGATCTTTGAGGCAATTGATAACATCTGCACTATAATAAATATACAACTCTACCTCCTTTCTTCACATATCCTTTTTTTGTCTACATTTTATAAACTGGTTGCCACTGTTTTACTACAGACCTGAGCCTCCACAAATACCACAAAATTAATATATATAATAAGGGTTTTTTTGGTCTTCCATGTGCTGCCATACAACCAATAAAAAATTAGCCATCATCATTTTCTCAACAGTGCAATTAAAATCTTCCTGAAAAGGAAGAATTTAAAATATACTTGACCAGGGAAAAGGATGAGAGATAAAGGAGGGGTAAAGAAATGGTGGGCTTATTAATCTGTTCTAATAATAAATCCTTATCACTTATGCATTCCAGTTACTCCTTCAGCCTCCACATTCTATATTTAAATGCATCTGCTTCACACATGCTTTGCCAATTAGCTGGTGATATTGACTGTTCAGCACTATCTACTAGCAAATGGCAATGCCGAACAGCATGAGAAACAAGCTTGACCAGAAGAGATAGTCATTCATGAGGCATACATTTCTCTCTATAACTCAGAAGTAGGAAGATAGAAAAGTGGCAGAGCAATTGACCTAGGTTGTACATCAAGGCTAAATAGACACAGAGTAAATTACAGACAAGTGAGACAAGCTACTAACTGTTCCTTGAGCAGCCCATAATGCCAGTAACTCTATTACAATGATTACTAGTTATGCAATGCTGTTGCCATGCAAATTTTTCTTCTTTTTTTTTTTTCATTTTTTTTTCTTTTTTCTTTTACTCTCTCTCTGTCTCTATCTTTCTGCATTGTAAAATCTGTAGACTGAATAGATATATACAGGGGCCAGCAAGGGTCATTTTGATCATATTGCAGAGCCACTTGCAAGCCACGTAAGTATGGATTATCCCTGAGCAGATTCCTCCTTTGACTGGAAAGCAGCATCAAAACAGTTTATAATTGTTTATCATGCCATAGAAAACAGTATTGAAATATCTGCATGGTTTTAATCTCTTGTACTGTGATAAAGTATTTGTTGTTATTGTTGTTGTTTTTGTTTGTTTGTTTTCCAATCTGAGACAGATAATATTGAATTTACACTACAATAACAGCTATGTTTAGATATCTGAATTAAACACTTGGTCTTCATTAGTTAGCCTCCTCTTCTCCAGGCTGTACAGTCCCAAATCTCTCAGCATCCCCTTTCTAGAAAGATGTGGGTCTCCCCTAGATTTTGTATCACTTCTTTTGCTTGATGGTTCAGATGCCATTTGTCATTTCAAGTGAAAAGCAATTAACTGAATTTCCAGTTACAAGGGGAGAAGAGCCAGCATATTCCCCAGTTAAAGAGAAGCCGGGTTCTGGAGGAACAAATTGTGGCAATGGAAATAAGCTTGGAACAAGGAAAAAAGACATTAGATTTCTTCCCAGCCTATCACTTATTCCTTATAGGCTAATGGCTAGGTATATTCACTGTTCTACTCAGTTTATTCATCTGTCTGGCTGATAGACAGTGGTTGATAGAATGGATGTGGATTTTTTATTTATTTATTTTTTTATTTTATTTTATTTTATTTTATTTTATTTTATTTTATTTTATTTTATTTTATTTATTTTATTTTATTTTATTTTTGAATGCCAGTTTGCTGTCTCTTCTTGGAGGGCATGGGAGAGCTCCATTTTTGGTCAGGCTTGGATTAGGATTCTGCAGATCACTTTGTTGCTGGTTTCCTGAAAAGCCTTGGCAAGTCACTAAGGGCAAGATTCATCCTTATTTTGTAGCCATCCACAGGCTTAGATTAGGTAAGACTGAATGACTGTATAGACAATTAAAACTAAAGGAAATTTGGTAATGAGTTGTCCTTTCCTTTTTTTTTTTTTTTTTTTTTTTTGTGTGTGTGTGTGCGTGTTGTTGTTGTTTGTCTGCTTACTTTATGACATCGGGAGATGCCTTGTGCTGAAGGACATTCCCATCAAAGCAGGTGCACTGTATGGCCGTGCTCTGTGCAGTCTGGCTTCTCTTTTCCTGTTAGACAGGGCACAGCCGACAGCAACTGAGAAAAAGCCATGCTTCAGCTAGAGACATGGAAATAACTGCTATAAGACAGGTTATTTACCCAAAAGGTGTAATTCTGTGGTAGTTTTAGCCTTCTGAGAAAAAAAAAAAATAAAATAAAAATCTGCCACTGAGGTGGCAGAAATCAAAAAATCTGCCATTCAGGTCTCTCTTCCAATGTTGAGCTGTGCTAGCCTGATGCTAACTCTTTTCAAATCATAAAACTTTAACTGCCTATCACAGTTAAAACACATACCCATGTCTTCATTTAGTTATTTTTTTCAGGCCCCAAGAAACCCAAAGCCTAAAACAAAGAAATGACCAAATTATTATTCAAACAATCAAAGGGAGTGAAAATTAGTTTTGATTCCATGGTGAATTTAAAACCAAGAAAAAAAAAATTGTTTTTTTTGTAAATGTTGGATTTTTTTTTTTGTTTTGTTTTTCTTTATACTTATTGACACAATATAAAGATACATGAATTTGCTTGGAGGACTTGGCAAATGGCAACCAAGCTTATTCTATTTGTTTAAATTACTGGTATGCAGAAAGCTTATGAAGAAATAGGAATATCAAACTTCCAAGAATTGTTGATGCCTTCTGATGACATTAAGGAGCTTGTTTACAAACAGATGGGTCAAGGTTGCCTAAACACAGGCACCTGTGCTGTTTGAGTACCCTGGAGGAGCTAAGAGATATCCATGATTTGCTGGAGGATTTATGGGAGACCTGTACCCCTGCAGTCACAACAGCTGTTAATATTGCAGGAACTCATATGTGCCCAAAGTGCCTATGTTTGTGCAAATAAATTTTTGATTCTGTTAATACAGTATGTCAAAATCAAACAATAGCCACTATAGAATCATAGAATCACAGAATGTCCTGAGTTGGAAGAGACTCACAATAATCATCAGGTCCAAATCCTGGCTTCACCCAAAAATCAAACCCTATGTCTGGGAGCATTGTCCAAATGCTTCTTGAACTCCAGCAGGCTCAGTGCCATGACCACTGCCCTGGGGAGCCTGTCCCAGTGCCCAACCACCCTTTTCCTAATATCCAATCTGAATTATTTGGAATTAAAAGTTATTCTACATATGTAGAATAGCATCATGAACATTATGCAATGTCCATCAAAGTGCACAATTGTGCAAATTGTGCATCATGAAATGTAGAATACATCATGAGCATTGTGCAATGGTTGAAGCACAATGGAATATTTGCCTTTAGTCATAAAACATTAGAAAATTTACATTACATATCTTTAGATAGCTGTACTAGAAAGCTAATCATTGTGAACTCTCCGTATAGCCAACAGAAACAGAAGTGCATGATTCAAAGGGGAGGCCTGTTCCATGCTCTAAATGATGCTCTTGGGAATCTTTTCTTTCCTTGGGGCTACAAAGGAACACAAGCAGACTCTTTGCATCAAATAGGCTCTGAGCTAGATGGCTATGGTCAGACTGTAAATAGTGGCCCTCCTCTGATCTGGAAAAGTGACTTGTTAAATGATTGAAGCCTTCACAGATGTTTACAGACCTACACAAGGAAGATGGTCCTTGGTGTTTTGAACTCCTAATCCTAAATTTGACGCTGCTCCTCCTGTACTGTGGGAAATTCACATAAGCACTTATTGCTGATTTGTAAAAAAAGGTGACTGAGCACAGTTACCTTCCCTGTCAAGTTCTGGCAAGGATTAGAGATACAGTAACTTAAGAACCCTTTGAAGTATAACCAAAAAATGTCGTAAAAGGGATAAGACATACTGTTAATGAAAGTGGTCATGGAACATGTTGTAAGAAGAGCTACTGAGTCTTAAGTCATACCAATACACTTCATAGAGCACATCATGTGAACTGTGCAGCCCCGAGTGAAGCAACCCTTCATGCATGATCTCTACTTATATGCTTTGGAAAAGGTTTCAGATAATTGGCTGCAGGAAGCTAATATGTACAGAAATGTCCGTCTACTGGGTCTTGAAGGTGAAAAACCACAGCACATTAGGGGGAATTCAGGGTACATGCATTCATCTGATATGGTAGCTGTCTGCATTGTACCTTTGAATGCGGGAAAGGACACTTGCAACTCCAAAACATCATAAGAAGCCTTTAGGATCTAAAAGCCCTTGGAATCGATGCAGTTTTAATTCTTGAAAAATGGTTGATCAGCTGGGAACATGAGGAATCCAGACTGAGAGGTAGTCTTACCTGATTTCCAGACATCATTTATGATAGGAGTGCACCACAGACAAAGATGTAACTATGTCTGTTTGGGAAAAAAAAATAAAATCATACAGATTACCTCAAATGAGGTTTGTGGCAGAGATCAATGCAGAAAAATTTGATTGGTAACCTCAGAGAATGTAAGTGTTATAAATGTGGCAAGTGCTCAGAATAAAGTGGAAAATGTATGTCAAAAATAAGATCAGACCCATAGTCTCCTAAGTGAGAGAAAAGCATCTACATTTTTTAACATGCACTTTATAAAATTTTGAAAGCACTCCTTTTTAAGTTTTACATAGGGGTTAATCTGTATTTTGTTTTCAGACAACTTGATTTCCATTGCTCTCTAGAAGAGGACTCAGAACTAAACCTAGTCTGAAGCCCATGACAATGGAAGGATCACGTATTATATATAGACACACAGTAGTCCCCTAATACCCATTTGCCCCTTTTCAGCAGCTCCAAGCTTTGCTTAGGTATGAAGGTAGAAGCAGATTGACTAGGTCTTTCATGAAGTACCTGGGACTGATGACTTGTGGGAGCCCATGTTGCACTGGAGATGAGGATGAGTAATCTAATGGCAACCTAGACCAGCTGGGACATGCTATGACCTGTCACATGTTAATGACCTGGTAAACTGACGTAGCCATGTCACTCAAGCTAACACACACATTTTCAGGCTCTGGATGAGAAGAAAGGTGAAAAGTCTCCAACTAGCTTTAGACCCATCTTCCTGGGATGTGACACATGCCCTCATCTTCTCTGTTGTTCATCTTATGAATTGAGGGAGCTTTTATGGCAAACTTGGGCATTGTGCAAGATGCAGTCCAAGTGTATTTGTTATCATCCATTTCCACTCAGTATGTTTTGAAAATCTGCCTGAATTAAATACTATTAAAACATAACTCCTTCTTAACATATTTTATTCAAAAATCTTTTCCATGCTTATATTCCTAACAATGCTTTGTTCACTCTTTTTTTCATAAAAGTGTAATTCATTATTACTGTATATAACACCAGTGGCTAATCCCTTTGTTATCCTTCTTATGGGGACTGTTGGAATGATAATTAAGCTACTTTGCACCAAGCACACCTGTGAAGCAGGTAAACTTTTATTAGCTCATTTTAAAAAATTAATTAAAAAAAAAAAAATGTTTGTTGTGTTCTGTGCACCTTTTCTTTTCCTTGAAGGCAAAGAGAGATGAAGCAACCATGGCCCATATTATGAAATTAGAATGCAATTATTGCTTTAAGTAAAACAAAGCCCAGCCTCACACAAAAGGTGTGGAAACTAAAATTGCTAAATGATCCAATCGTAGTCACACTTGGTAATCAGCTCCAGTGTTTTTTTGGCAAGACCCTGCTATGAATTATGATGGGAAAATTAAAAGACATGTCTTGTCCCATGCCGTTGCCATGTAAATGTATGCTTCATGCAGAGATATAAACACTGGAAAGATCTTGAGTTACGTTGCCTGTGAGTAATTGCCATCTCTATAAGCAGGCTGTTTGGAGTTGTAAGAAATAGCAAAATTATGCCTTTTGTTCAAGATTTAACAATGTAGAAGAGCCCTGCCAGACCTGTCTTGTTTAATCATGTTAGCTCAGCAGCAAAATGAACAACTTCTTTTAAAGCGAACTTCAAGTTCCTGTAGGAGGAGGTTGTAATTCAGTGCATGCTCACTCATAAGCTTTTTGCACTGTTATGTTGTTAGCATGAAGAGCCTTGAAAGGATTCCAGGCTGCTTCATTTCGAGGAGAAAGCAGTCTTTTAGCCATTGTGTTTCCAAGGCACCCATATGTGCCTTTTTATAGTCAGAATATTAGTCCCCTTACAGTTATCTTTTGTGCTGGGGTTGTATGTACTCTCACAGATCATCCTTGGACTGAAGAAATGCAGAGAAATATTGCTATCTCCATAGGATGCCTGGGGGTGTAAGACATAAAGATATTGATGCCCTCATGGCCCTATAGCAAGTTGATGACAGAGACAGAAGGCAAACTAAAGCAGGTTGTGGTGGATGGCTCAGTGGGAATTTACCCCAAACCCTGTCCAGTTACAGGTTGTTCCTTTCTGCCACATCCAGCCGGGTGATCTTTCCCCTTTGTATGCCTCCCCAAGGATGTGCCAAAAAACGTGTCACAAACAGATGTCAGCACATCTGGGATACAGGGAGTGTAGGTAATAAAGTTGAAAAATCACAGAATCACAGAATCACAGAATTTTCTAGGTTGGAAGAGACCTCAAATGGACCAAAGATATCCAATCTGCACCAGAAATACAATAATTGGCAATATATATTTGATATATATTGATATATTGTCCATTACTTGCCTTCTCCAAGGCAGCTGTAGACCATTTTGCTCATTCACCTCCATCTGTATAGTCCAGTTTTCAGAACTACCAGATACTGGCTGGGTTTATGGTTTTCAAGTACAATTGTGTGTGAGGGAGAAAGTACAGTGCCTGACATTTACTCAAAGTTTTCTTCCTGATCCCACCACTTCATCTTTGGCAGAAAGTGTAATCAGAGAGGATGGAGGACAAGCTACAGGCACTATTTGCCACCTCTGCTCCCTGTAGAAACAGGGAAAGAAAAAAGGAAAACCGCACAATCAACTTGCATCCAACATCCTCTACCACTCATATTTCCTAGATGAAAAGGCATTCCCTCACAGAAAAAAGGTACTGAAAGTCTCTTGAGTTGCTAATGGATACCACATAGCCCATGCCATAACACAGTCTTAAATTCAGTTTGAAGGTGAGCATGTTCTTCAAAATAAATAAATAAATAAATAAATCCTTATTTTTAAGTGCTCAGCAATAGAAGATAAACATATTTGGAAGCTTCAATTTACCATTCTGATTGTTAAATGGGTTCATGGTTAAAATCTGCTTCTTTTCCATCTGAATTTTTCTGTCTCTTATTTTTCGTTATTGGACACATTTCAGACTACTGGCCTAAGAAAACTGTCACCAAATGTGTTATTGTCATATAGGTGTATACAAGCTAAAATCAAATCACTGTGCAGCTATGATACTGTGCTCAGCTCCAGGGCCCTCAGCAGAAAAAAGACAGCAATGTTATTAGAACAAGCCCAGAGGAGGCCACAAGGACAATCAAAGGGCTGGAGCCTCTCTGCTACAGAGCCAGGCTGAGGGAGTTGGGGTCGTTCAGCCTGGAGAAGAGAAGGCTCTGGTGAGACCTCACAGCAGCCTACCAGGGCCTGAAGGGGCTGCAGGAAAGCTGGGGAGGGACTCTTTGTCAGGGGGTGTGGTGATAAGACAAGAAGAAATGGCTTTAAACTAAAAGAGGGTAGGTTTAGATTGGATATAAGGAAGAAATTCTTTGCCGTTATGATGGTGAAGTCCTGGCACAGGTTGCCCAGAGAAGCTGTGGATTCCCCATTGCTGAGAGCGCTCAAGGCCAGGTTGGATAGGACTTTGGGCCACCTGCTCTGGTGGGAGGTGTCCCTGCTCATAGCAGGAGGTTGGAATTAGGTGATCTTTAAGGTCCTTTCTAACCCAAACCATTCTATGATACTATACTAAAGCTAAAGATCGAATTCATCTAGTCTTTCATGACAATGCAAGTCTTTGTTTCAGTATTTCATCACTCCCCTGAGTGACCAAGTTATGAAAAAAGGGTTCATACCTGAAGGGAAAAATCATACCTATAATGGATGCACACCCATAGATTTAAAATTGCCTAGCCCATGATGCACCCTGGACAATCAAAATCGATGTAGGTGCTATGACTCTTCCCCACACACACTACCTTTCCCATTGATGCTCCCTAATGCACTGTATGCCCCACATCATGTTATGAAGGGGAAGTTGTCCAAATTCTTCACATCAAAGCAACATCTAGCCTTCAGATTTATGGGTATCTGTGTTCAGTAGCTGTTCAATACACTCTGTCAACTGAGTCCTGCACATCAGGACAAGATACTGCTCATGGCTGTGCTGTCTATGGGCAATGTCCTCAGAGCTCAGAAAGAAAAAGAAAAAAAAAAATCTGCAGGTTGGTTGTTTCAAGGCTCTCTCTTGCACTTCCTCCTTACTCTTCTTTATGTTCTGGTATTGCTGGGCTTTTTTTGTTTGCTCCTTTTTTAATATTGTGCAATCATTTATTTATTTTTTTTCTTCAAGATTGAAATACTGAGTTCAGACCAAAATGACCCAAGTCTTCGAGTCCTGGCCCAAGCCTGTGTTATGTTCTGTTTACTAGAATATGACTGATCTGTCAAACATTGTTAAGAGAATCTAAATTGCACCAATTTCACTCTAAAACTAATGAGGAGTAAGGAAGCAGCCTACCAGCCCTCTTATACTATCTGAATAATCCTGTCAGGTTTGCCTATGGACTTTCACATGTCATCAATCTCATTGCATCCACTTAGCATTAAATCAGACAGGCCAAACATCATGAAACGAAGCTTGCTCATCTTGGTGGGAGAGACCCACCCAGAACTAATGAGATGCAGAGCCTTGAGTGAGTTATAAATTATATAGACAGTAAAACCAAACATATACACAGTGCTCTTGCTGAGTGTTCTCTGTTAATGACATATCCACCGTACATGGCTAACACTGACTTCTACACTGCAGTTTAATTCAGCAAATTGAAAATATGGGACACCTGCACCTAGTCCCTAACACATGCAATCATACAGATACAAAGGAAAAAAATTCAGAATAAAAGGAATCATGTATAGTACATGAAGGTTCCAGTGTGGAAGCAGCTATGTATCTATCAAGTAACAGAATCCATGTCTCAAAGCATTTTCTTCTCACAATTTATTTCTATAACAGAAACAGAAGATGCTGAGGAAGCAAAGCATTCCTGACAGTGGGATGCTGTCTCAGGGTGGTATTTGCAAAAATTTCACAAGATCATTGTTTTTTGCTCCACGCTGGGCACTGAGAAATACATGGACCCTGTGTTGCCTATCTAAGAGAAATGTGCATGGCCACTACTTTCAACAAGCAAAGAGAAAAACAGACAAAATCTAGTTTGTGGATTTTGTGCATCCAAAGAATAGAACTTACTAAGTTTCTGGTGAATTTGGTCTGATCAGACAGTTTGTATTTTTTAAAGAGCATTTTTTTAAAGCAAGTATATTTTAAAACAATACTCTATGATGTTACCTAGCTATTGGTTTATCAGTGAAGTCTATGAGATACCTTCATAGCCATTGTACAGAAAGATAATTTGTTTGCCTTGGGTAGAGCCTTGCCATATTTCACAAACTCAAGGTCTTAGCTTATTTCTTTGATTTATAGATTTTTGCACAAAACTCTTTCATAACTACTAGAATGTATGTGACCTTCCCAGAAGTCCATTATTTACAGCTTAAAACATGGATTTTAAGAAGCTGAACTATTTTTACAGTTTTGTGGACAATTTGCTTGTATATTTACCTAATACCTTTTGCACCATATCTCCATGTCTCTGATCTTCTGAATCTTGTGTTTTCTCTTTCTTTCTTTCTTTCTTTCTTTCTTTCTTTCTTTCTTTCTTTCTTTCTTTCTTTCTTTCTTTCTTTCTTTCTTTCTTTCTTTCTTTCTTTCTTTCTTTTGTTCCTTCTTTCTTTCTTTCTTTCTTTCTTTCTTTCTTTCTTTCTTTCTTTCTTTCTTTCTTTCTTTCTTTCTCTTTCTTTCTCTCTTTCTCTCTTTCTTTCTCTCTTTCTCTCTTTCTTTCTCTCTTTCTTTCTTTCTTTCTTTCTTTCTTTCTCTCTTTCTTTCTCTCTTTCCTTCCTTCCTTCCTTCCTTCCTTCCTTCCTTCCTTCCTTCCTTCCTTCCTTCCTTCCTTCCTTCCTTCCTTCCTTCCTTCCTTCCTTCCTTCCTTCCTTCCTTCCTTCCTTCCTTCCTTTTTTTAACCTAATGCATCTGTTTTATAAAGGATAAGTGGATGTGTTAATGAAGCCTGTTATTAATACTATACAGCACCTCCTGTTGCAAGACTCCTTTTCTGTTGCTTGAAATTATCTGTAATTTTCAAATTTTAACTGGGAAGGCCAGAACGAGTTATTAAGAAGTCACTAAGCCATTACTTTGGCAGCTTTAGGTTGGTGGATCCTGTTTATTTTAACCCAGTACACTGAAATGACAGAGTCATTGCTACGGCTCAGCCTATGCTGAACTGAAATGGCAGGGAAGTAGATGGTTTAAGGTTGCCAATGTGGGGTCTGTGGGCTCCCTGTTATCCCTACAATGTCTTCAGTGAGTTCAGAAAGAGAAAGGAGCAGAGACTTATGTGTGCCATCACGCTGTAGGCTCCAACAGCTGTGCAGGCTGGATCTCCATTTACCTGGCAAGATCAAATACTTTGCCTGGAGACACCTGCACACACACAAAAAAAAAAAATAAAAATAGATGCCTTAACCTGTGAGCTGAAGCATATTCTTCCAGCAATAGGTGAGAAGAATCCCACGTCAAGTCTCTAAACCATATAAGTGCTGAAAAATCAGAAGATTCTGAGAAAAAATAAGAATAATTGCTGGAATATATCCAACTTTTAGTAAGGAAAACCAAGGAAAAGCCCAGGAGGAAACCAATCATTCTGTCATCAGGAGGTAATAAATAATGGTGGAGGGGACCACCCACTGAACAATGAAGATAAAATGCAATTTTGAGAAGCTCACAGAACAAGTAGCTGCAAATTTGTAATCTGGAAAAAAAAAAAAAAAAAAAAAAAAAAAACACTTTTTGATTATAATACATGTACAAACAGGGGCAGAAAAACTGACTGTAGATTTCTGTGGATTCATGTAAGTCACAGAAGCCCCACTGCTACCTCTCCAAGATAACTGTTACTGGTGTACACCATAGGATGACTATTTGTGGTCAGCAGTATATTGATGGAGGTATAGAACTTCAGGGCCCAGTTTGGCTTCTTTCTGTCTGGCTCAGATGGACAGAGAAAGTTCAGTTCTCTGTCTACCTGTTCTTTATACCTGTTCTACCTGTTCTTTTCCCACATCTGAAAGTATTAGAATTGTTCTTAAATGGATTTCTAGATGGAATCATAAATAAGATGAGAATTTTTAAGTCCTTAAGCTTGGACTATGTCTACCTGCAGTGCAACTATTAAGGGATTTAAAAGAGACACAAGTGATACCAAAATTAACCTAATGCAAAAAAATTAACCTAATGCAAAAAAACTAACATAATGCAAAAGGTGGAGAGAGGATTGTGTTTTTATGGTGGGTACAGCACACAACATGTAATCTGTCTCTTGTTGATTTTAAGGAGGAATCACACACACACAGAATTTCTAGGTTGGAAGAGACCTCAGGATCATCGAGTCCAACCTCTGACCTAACGCTAGCAGTCCCCACTAAACCATATCCCTAAGCTCTACATCTAAACGTCTTTTGAAGACTTCCAGGGATGGTGACTCCACCACTTCCCTGGGCAGCCTGTTCCAATGCCTAACAACCCTTTCAGTAAAGAATGTTCCAGTGACTTCAATAATGTTCTAGCTTCTTAAATAATTGAAGAGTAAATTAAATCTGTGTTAAACTGTGGTTTTATTGATTAAGAGAAGTCATATCACTGCTTGTTAATGTAAATTACAACAGGAATAATTGTCTGAGGGCAATAAAAAAGCACAGATGGGCCTATTTGAAGTCTGCCTCATGCAGTTTTTGTTATTAAAGTCACTTTGCTTAAGTTTCTGTTTGTAGGTTTCCTGATAGAAAAAAAAATAATTATTTCCCAGGTAAATCAGGTATATTTAGCTTGAATTAGTACTTTATATCAAGTGAGATTAGCATTGATGAATTTTCATAAATATAAGTATATAAATTATATGGTTATATATGTGGTTATTTCATGTGTACTTAATATCTTCATTCTATGTATTTTACCACAAAAATTAAGTGAAGAAAAGCAGTTTATATGTCATTCTATTAAAATCATTCCTACTTATTCATTAGTGGTTGTTAACAAACCAGCTTTAGATGTTTTGGAAAACTTGAACATAGGCCAGTGGAAAAAACAAGAGACATCTTGGCTATTTCTTATTGTGTATACATTGGCAGTCAGATGTATCACATCGATACAATCAATATGTGCACTAACTAAATACCATGTAGGACTCAGCTATATTGTTCCTACAGCTACTGTGAGAGTTTTGACCAAGATCTGGGGGTCCTTTTTGTCTGAGGTGCAGTGGAGGTACAGAAGATGATCTCTGTGTGATAAAATCTCTAACTTAATAAGAAAAGTTCACAAAAAGTGGAAGAAAGTCTGATTTCTGGTAGAAAAAGTGAGGAAAACAAAAAGCAAAAACTGGACCCAGTGCCTAACTGACAGTGTTCAAGGTCTGGCTTTCCAGAAGCTGCAACATTCTGTAATAGTGCTTAGTACAGAAAATAGCTACTTTGGAATCCAGTCTGTGCATTCCTAATGAGTTAAAGTCCATTTCAGTGTTCTTATGGTTTCTTTTCAATGGTACTTTCTAAATCTGTATTGCTTCCATTCTTCTTCCAATACTCTTCCATTTCTGTTAATTCCCTCTTTGGTATGTCAATTTAGCCAATTTGTCCAAACATTAAATTATCTACTGCTGTTATTTCTTATGTTCTTTTTTCTTTGTATTTACTGTGTGGGTTTTTAATTGTTAAGGTGGCATCTTCAACATGGTAAATAGTAAATCATTCACCAAGCTTTTCCCTGCCTTGGGTCTCCTTTGTAAACTTTTTCCCTCACTAAATGTGGGTTTCAGGACATTGTTTTACATTTTTGAAATGCCTCTGAAAATATGGACAGCAAACCCTGTATGTTATATCTTTTCAATTCAGAATTACATTACTAAGAAATCTAAACTTGGGGTGAGGTTTCTATTGGTGCTGGGTTTCTTGGGCAGGTTTGCATATCTCAGTCTAAGGCTCTTAGCATCTGGTTGCACCAGAAAATATGTTCCTTATGTCCAGAAAAGTTAATTCAATTAATTTATGCTACCAGAGAGATTAAGTCAAATGTGTCATCTGAAAGTAAGTTTGCTTTCCAAATCTGGTCTGTATTCAAAAATAAAATACTGGTTTAGGTAAAGAATGAGCACCTGAATGGAATTCTTTGAATAAAACCTGTGAAAAATGAAACCACAGCTGGAGTCCCCAAAATCACATTCTTCTCCAGCTCCCAGATGTGTTTGACAGGGAAGAGACACTCCATTCAGTGTGTTTAATGCATACAAGGGATTCTGATGCCTGACTAGTGTGTGAGTTTTATACTAGTGGAAAAATACATGATTTCTGAACTGAGCTCAGCATGGGCCCCAACATGTGGATTGCATCCTAATGCACTCTGTTCATACAGGCTATTTGTACAGGAGACACACACCTACTTTTTAAAACTTCTGATTCACAAACCAAAAAAAGGCGTCAGCACTAGTCATAAATCCATCATTGTGGTAGCCAGTGATCTCTCCAGCTTCCTTGGCATTGTGGCAGAAAGATGAGAAAAAGAAAAATATTGCATGCTAACATTTTTTTTTTTTTTTTTTGTAATTATTATCGTGTGCTTCCTTTGGCAGAGCAATGGCAGCTCTAGGGTCCATCGATCCATAGTGCAATCTCAAAGCAAGCCTGTCTAGTTCTCCAAGGTGATGTCTCAAGCAGTTGTCTCCCCACCAGGCAGATCACCAGTCACAGGATGTCAGCTGCAATGGCACTAAGCCCACAGAGACTCTGCACATGGCTAAACTCAAGAGGCTATAAGATGGAAGCTCACACTCTGTAACACTGAAATTTGTCATGCTACTGGAAATGCATATGTGAGAAGTGCTGGAAAGTCTCATCATTTTGGTAGTTGTGGACCTCCATGTAGATTGCAATGACAAAAGTGGTGAAATAAGAAGTAGTGCGTTGTATTGCTCCCTCTTTCTGCTAACAGCTCTTGTGCCCTTGCAAAGAGGCTTAGCTTCTTCAGGTTCATTCAAAAGTGAGCAGTAAAAAAGCTAGTCTTGGGCCTGGCCATGCCACAGACTTTCATTCTGACCATGTGCTAGTTAGAAGAAGGATTCTGCCAACCTGTCAGTCCTTCTAGATTCACTGTCTGCAACTGAGCTAGCCCTTTGACAGGGTCGAGAGAAAGAAATTTCTTCAGGCAGAATTCATTGTAATTCACTTTCTTGGCTGCCCTACTAGAACTGAATCAACTCCCTGTTGCTGAATCAGCTACCTGTAGCTGTTGCCTCCTCTCTAGAGAATAAAGAGAACAGCTAAGGTGAGCACTTTAGGCTTAGACATCCACCTTTTTAGCTTTGGTAATGTCAGCCATAACTCTCTAGTATCTCCATTCTCATTTGTTACTTCTGTAATGGTATCTCCTTTCTCTCGTTCTTCCCAGTCATATTTATTTTGTTTGTAAATATTTATTTAATTTTAGGCTTTTTATTAGATTCTAGGCTGATTAATTTGTAGATAAACACTGTATTATGGATTTCTAAGAGAGGGTAAATGTGCTTCATTTGTTACATCTTTGTAAGAAAGTGCAACGAGTCTCTAACCTCAACTATAAACTGTAATAACAATTATTATTGTTATTATTATTACAAGTAACCATAAGCTTATTTATGCATAGATATAGCTGTGATTTAAAGACTAGTCTTGCAGTCAAAGTGACGATAAGCAATGGTCTTTATCAACACCCATAACACCCTTTCTAAACATATAGGTTCTGCCAGCAATAAGTAGGGATTTTCAAGCATTAGAGCTGCAATCCCTAACTCCAGCTTCAGTATTTATTATTATTATTATTTCTATTATCCTGAATTACCATGCTGATAGAAAAGGGAGGGGAGATTAATTGTTTTTGAAAGTCTGTCTCTTATGTCTAGGCAAGATATTGATGTGTAGACCCAGACAGGAAATTTCATGGAATTCAAAGGAAGGATGAAAGGCAGTCTCTTCCCTGCTGGTTTCTGAACTTGCATTTTCTGCAAGTTTGGGTATTTCTAAAGATACATTCAGAGCACTAACACATTACTTGCAGCTGCCATTTAATTGATTAAAGACTATGTTTAATTAAAATGTGTCACAGGAACAGAGAGATGGAAAGGTGAGTTAAAAGTACATTTCAGCCCACCTGAAATGATGAGGCTCAGAACATATACTCTAAATCACACCACCAACTGGGAAAGCATTTTCAAGGGTAGATCCAGAGCCTTTCTAGAAAGATCCAGTTGCCATCTGTCAGTATTACCTACGGATCCTTACCTATTACAAAGGATATGGGCTGCAAATGCCCTTCAGTATTTTGGAAAGGAGTGTGCTAAGAGAGCAGAGTTAAAAATCCTGTGGAAAGGATTTACATTAGTGTGCATAGATTAATGAAATGTTCACATTTAAAACATAACTTTAGCCCTTTCAAAGTAACATAACATCCCCCCATGCCATATCTTCAAAAACATCCTAGCTTTTTTGGGTCCCCTCTTTTTTCTTTTTCTTTTTTTTTTTTTCTTTTTTATCAATTCTTTCATTGCAGCTGCCCATTTCCCTTGTCTCAGGACAGACACTGCTGTCACTAGATCAATTACTAGCATTCATTTCGTCTCTTGCTATGACCCAATGGACTCCTTGTTCTCCTTCTGTTGACAGCCAGAGAAGGCTCCAGGCAAACTGGCCATAAGCTACTGACCCCTCCACAGACAGCCTTATTAGAGTAATTGCAAGGCTGGAAGCAGCCGAGACTGGGGCCCAATTACACCTGTCCTTGTCCAATTCAGCCAGGGCTTAAATTACTTGGATGGGTCAAGGATGGTAGTGTGCTCAGGTGAACAAAAGGTTTTCTTCTATTCTTATGTCTTTCAGAGACAGGCATTCTTAATTATTCTTGTCATTGGAATATAATAACGCTGATTTCCTTAAACGACATCTTTCTTCATCAGGGTAGCCAATGTATTGTCTTCCTAAACACCACGACTGAGCAGACTATGGTTTTAGAACAAGAAGCCATATTTAGGATTTTCCTCTTCAGGTGGTTATTCTCTAGTCTGGAACAGAGAGAAGTTGTTGCTTAGCGTGTATTATGTGCTCATATTCATACAATTAATTAGTGACAGTGGTGACAAAAGCATGTAAAAATATGTTTCATAATGTTTTCCCATGACAAAGGTATGATCATGAGTCCATTAGTTTAATTTTGTTTGAAGAAGATGGTCATTTGAAGTGTTTAAATGAACTATAACACTGAGTTATGGACAAAGAACTTAAAAATAATGAGAGATGGGCTTCCAAACTTTAATTGTCTTGATGAGAGACTTTTTTTTTTTTTTCCAAATTTAAGAGCACTGTTATGAAAATAGCAAAGAAAGTATAATTTTTAGATTAGATGGCCTATATAATCTTATACAGTACTAAGAGAAGATCCAACTTCATCTATTACATTTGCCTTGGATATTTAAATCAATATTTTATAGGATTTTAATAAAATGTGATTTTAAGTAATTTATTTTGATTTACTGATTCATTTACTTCCTGTAAATCTCTTTTTGTTTCACACAAAATCAGGTTACAGGAAAGCAAATCCAAATGAATAATTAAACAAAAGATGTTTATAGATGCTGATAAACATCATGAAAAAATATACAAGAAAAATGTATGAGTATTGGCTTCTTTACTAAAATCTTTCCTGGTTTTCTGAAATCATTTTCCAGTAGGAATAAAAATGCCAGAATTTGTGTACATCTTTTTCTATTGGTTGTTTTTGGTGGTGGTACTTTCACTAATCAGTCATTGCCTGGAGACACAATTTCCAGATTTACATTTGGCATTGCTGGAATAAAAAAGCTCCTTGGCAAGGGAATTTATTGCAAATGTTTTATTTTGATTTTTCTCTGACTAGTAATGAGCTGTCTAGTAATGCGCTTTTAGAAGTTGTTTATTGTATGACAGTTGAAATGGGGATGGGATGGGATGGGATGGGATGGGATGGGATGGGATGGGATGGGATGGGATGGGATGGGATGGGATGGGATGGGATGGGATGGGATGGGATGGGATGGGATGGGATGGGATGGAACAGTCTTAATCCAATCTTTGGATAATTAATTTAACTAAAAAGGCCATCACTGGAAAGCAAAACATAAAAGTGATTCTACAAGTGTCCCTATTTGTTGTCCACTAATACTACTTGGAACCAAGTAGAAAATAGTGTACAAAATAGCTCAAACATAAATCTGTGGAGTACAGTTTCACATTGCAACCACCTTTTAATAAAACTAATGATTACTTGGGTGGAAATGTCATACATGTGCTCTTCTAGACCAGACTTGTTTTAGTAATCCTTTATCATGCTGAAATCACTTTGTCTGCAAACAGTGTACCAAGATCAGCAGTGAAAGACCCACACTTTAGCACATTTAAATAAGGGAAAACATATAATCTCACAAGAAAAACTCCTAAGAGTTGCAAGGAAATAGACAAAGTGAACCAATCTAGCAATCTGGTTCTGTGCTAGGTTGCATCACAGTGCATTTGGACTGCTTCCAGTTTAGTCACAGCATTCCTCTGCATTCTGTTTGATCAGATCTGGCTTTCAGTATTAGTAAGCTCTGTTTTCCATGACATTGTGTGTTTTGCCTTGTGGAAATCAGTTATGAAACCATCTTGCATTACTAACCCAAAGAATAAACTCATTTAGAACTCTTAGGTAGGAATCCATCTGCCTTAAAAAGACACTTTGAAAGGAAGAGATTCCTCCTGTTCTAAGATAGGTTCATGGTTCAAAGATAGGTGAAAACAATTTTGAGTCACTCTCTGGAGGTACACATTTCATCAATTTTAATGGCTAAAATAAGGTGAAGTGAATCCTGTCAAATGGAGTAAAAGCAACAAACATAATAAAAACAAACATATTACTAGAAACAAGATGTGAGATTTCAGTTTCCTTCTGGGCTGAAGAATTCATCTACATGGAGTCTTGATGTTACTGACAGTTTCAACATTGAGTTGAAACAGCAGAACTATGTATTGTTTGCTGCCTTAGCTTGAAGCTGCTTTTCTGGAAAAACAATTATAAACACACCTATACTTAAAATTAAAAACTATAGCCTCATAAGACACCACAGGATATTAGTTATAATGACTTTTCACTTCAGCCAAGGACCTAAATACACTTTATAAACACCATTTAAATGTCATCACTGTCCATTATTAACCACAAAATATATTTCCCTATTCTCTCTGGAGACTTTCTAATTTTCTCTGCCCTTCCATGGTATACAACACACACAGTGAGCAACAGAAGCTCTGTACACAGAATGAAAAAGCACAGGAATAAGAAGATAAATCCATCTTAATGACACCCAAACCAAAGTAGTGCAATGAAAGAGAAAGATTTTGCTCCTGCTCACTTCTGAGACCAAGCAACTTAGATTTTCATTGCATCCTTTTCCCATTATGTTGAAAACTATTTAGATTTTTTCATGTACAAACTCAGCATGTGATCCAGCTATTTTAAGCTTCCATGAGCAGATGATGCCCACTATTGTGAAAATACTCAGTTGAGATTCATGTCTGTAAACACCACCTTGCAATATCTTTTAAAAGATCTCTGATTCTGGAACTCCAAGTCACTGTTGATTGCTAGGCCGCTGAGGCACCTTTGCTTCTGTTTGCCCTGAAGGCCAACAAGATATTTGCTTATGTAGACAACAGGTTAGTGGGGAAACAAAAATAAAAATAAAAATAAAAAAGTAAGGAAAAATCCACCTGAGAATGGCTTAACAATTAGGGCATGTGCTAAAAATCTGATTTTGTTCCAAGTGAGCAGAAACAATCCTGAATATGAATTTTTAATACCACAATTAAGTGCCCTAGCCCCTCTTTATTAGTGGGAAGGAAATGCAGATAAATAAATAAATAAATAAATAAATAAATAAATAAATAAATAAATAAATAAATAAATAGGGGTTTTGAAATTATAGCTCTTAATTCAGCTGCTGTTTTTGCCAGTAATGTGATATGCATCATCTCTTGAATCTGTGATGCATCTATCAGTGTAGTATGAAGCCACCTTGTACGCAGATGGGAATTACATTATCTGGGCCAGATCAAGAGCAAATTTTGCCTTGTTATAGTGTGCATTTCAATTTGCACTGGCATAACTTAGATCAGAATCAGCCATGTGAGTATGGAAGTGAACATAACTCTGCTTCCCATTTAAAACAGCTTTCTCAAGTGGGATTAAGGGATTAGGTTTTGTGGTTGTCTTCCAGAAGCAATGTCACGGGGTGGTTTTACTATGGAAAGATCTGGTGTTTCGCCAGTGTAAAATAAAGTCTGCTGGCAACATGAATGCAAAATCATTGAGACAGAATCTCAGCTCAGCTGCAACAGCACAACCCCAAAGTTACATGAACTCCAGCTCTCCTGCAGCAGTTGATTAAAATTAGATGGTGAACTTGTGAAATTCCACTCTCTCCATATTGTCCCTCTTCCAAGGTTGCTGCTCCACTGAAGAAGTGTCTTAAAGCAGCATCTGAACAGTTGCAATTTGCATCTCAGTGCAACACAATTTGGATTAATTTAAATACATGAGGCTGAACAACCAATTTTTATTTAAGTTTCCATTGGGTCAAAAAGTGTAGTAGTTCAGGAGCTGCTTAACAAACTAATCATCTTGCTGGCAAGTCAACAAAATGGGGACAACAAACACAACACTGACCTCAGCTATCCAATTTCAAGCAGCTGCCATATGTGGGTGAAAGCCATTACAGCCATGGAGCCTGATCTCAGTGCATATGAAAATAAAGAAACACAGCAGAGGTGTTATAGCATCCTTCAGTTCAGCAGACTGACTTCTTCAAATGCCAGTAAGAACAAGAGTTGCTGGCCAACTTAATTAGCACAAGCTGGATGATCACTCCCCCTTGGACAGAAGCTCCATCCACCTTGAAAAGGAGTCTTGCCTCTCTGTCCCCTCTCTTGTGTATCTAACACTTCAAACCCTAGTGCTGAGTGCAGTGAATAAAGCTCTTTGCATGCTAGGAATAAGCCAGATGTACTTCTTAGAAGTCACTGATATAATGATGTCTACAACTTTGAAGACACAGTGGCAGTGTGGTCATGCGGAAGGACATTGGAACAGGCTGCCCAGGGAAGTGGTGGAGTCACCATCCCTGGAAGTCTTCAAAAGACGCTTAGATGTAGAGCTTAGGGATATGGTTTAGTGGAGGGCTGTTAGCATTAGGTTGGAGGTTGGACTCGATGACCTTGAGGTCTCTTCCAACCTAGAAAATTCTGTGATTCTGTGATTCTGTGACATACTGTGCCATGCATAAGAAGCTGGTATAAGGTAGTTTCCTCTAAACAGTGCAAGATCCCATGCTGAGCTTGCTCCTCTCACTTCACTGAAGTGATGAATGTATTAAAAGCAATGTCATGTTGCATGTGGACATGTTGTGGTGTGTGTGTCATGTTTGTTGCAGCCAACTGGAGGTGTAACTCCAGCTTTGCCATCTCCTCCTCTCTTAAATAAGCTGTTGCAGCTACTGCTAGAATTAGAAGTGTGTGGACACCTCGTCTGGGTCTCATCCACAGCCCAAATTATCTGTTCTCTTGTCAATAAATAGGTGGCAGCTGATGGGAACCATCAGCTACCATCCAGACCCCTCTGCGGGTCTCCAGGCAAACCACAGAATCCTGATGGACTTTGACAAGCTCCTGGCAAAACAACACAGCAGCTCCTCATACAGAAGTCCCAAGGATCCCCATTTACTGTGCCCATTTCTTGAGAGGGGACTGGAGGTTCCCTGTAGGTTTCTAGTAGGGAAGCAATGCCATTTCCTCTTCTAATAAAAATAGACATTGTCTTGGTGGTGTAATCTTATTATCTGCATTCCTAGGAGGAACTTGTGGCTCAGTTTGAGGACACTTTGGTCATGCCACAGCAGGGATGCAGGGTTGAAGGTGGTGAATATTTTTTTCTTTTTTTTTCTGTGCTGTTTCTCCACCAAATCCAGGTAGATTGTTAATTGCTTGTAGATTAGAGAGAAACACTGAGATGAGAGTATTTTGGAGCATAACATGTTTTTCAGTTTGATTTCTCCTGGGTTTGATCTGAGGTTCTGTACAAAATAGTCTTCTCCACTGCAACAACCGAACTTCCATAGGACAGTAATTCTTTTATTTATTTCTTTTTTTATTTATTTCTCTTTCAGGCACATCTTTGATGCACTGGAAATACAATTTACCAGCATGTGATCTGAACCTCTCTGACAATATATCACCAAGATATGAAACATAGAGAGGGACACACACACATAAAGAGGTTCTGAGTTTTGTCCTTGTATTCAGAAAAAGCATGGTGTCAAGTGGTTCTGACAACTGTGTTGATGTCCCAGGTAATACTTGGAAGAACATAAGAAAAGGGAGACTGATTGCTGCACTTGCCTCCAAAAATACCTGATAGTTATTGAAGACAGGATTGAAATAAAAATACAAATAAAATTGAAATTATATTAAATAAATAAATAAATAAATAAAATTGAAATGAAACCGGATTTGATATAAAATTCCAACATTGATTAATAGAGTTTTCACTTTTCTACTGAAAATCTTGTTTGTTTGTTGTTGTTGTTGTTGTTGTTGTTTTTTCCCTTGAAGACCTACTATCCCAATACCACTTTTGTTTTAGAGCTGTTCTTTCAATAGCAGTCTTGTCATTTAGGCTCTGAAGAGGTGAGCTGGATCTGGGAATCTGTGGAGAGAGAAGAAGACAGGGAAAGAACACCATCACAGTTTGAAGTACAGATTTAACATTAGAAAGTGACTATTTACACAGGCAGATAGTGATAGGACAAGGAAGAATGTTTTTAAACAAAAAAGGGGATATTTAGATTGGATGTTAAGAGGAAATTCTTCACTCAGAGGGTGGTGAGGCACTGAGCAGGCTGCCCATTGAGGCCATGGATGCCCCATCCTTGGAAGTGTTCAGAGCCAGGCGAGATGGGGCTTTGGGCAGCCTGGGCTGGTGGGAGACATCCCTGCCCATGGTAGAGAGGTTGTAATTGGGTGGGCTTTAAAGTCCTTTCTAACCCAGACCATTCTGTGGTTCTATGATCCATGTAGGTCCTTTCTTTGATCTGGTCCTGACTCCTTTATCAATGTTTTTGTAAGTGTAGAGCACAACATGCTTCATGTTAGTTGAAGCTGAACTGTCGCCTTTTGAATATAATGTACCCTTACATTAATTTTAGTGGAAAGTTTTCTCTAGGACTGTTTTCACTATTTACCTGTATCATGTACTACACAAACTCCATTCCTCTCCCTTTCATTGAAAGGAATAAAGAGATTCCCAGGGATCAGAACTGGAATGCAGAACTGGAACCGGGATCCCAAGTGATTTTCTCTTTCCATTTTATATCCTCTATAAATCCTTTCCTCCAGTTTTAGGGTTTCAGGTTAAGGGCAGGGTACTAAAATCTACTTCTCTTGTGGAACATTCAGGGAATTTGCAGACTCAGCTTGGTAGAACCAAGCCCTAGAAGTCACCAGAGCTGCATTGCTTTGACTCACCTGCTGAATACAGCATTTCTTCTGCTGTGTTGTGCTGTGTTATCCTGCAGATATCCCAGCACAGTATTTAGCACTCCATGGTCTTGCAAGGTAGGTTGGCCAATGGCATTTCTGTGCTGTTTTTTATTAAGCCATAGAAATATGTGATTTCCCCTCTTGGGTAAATAAACATGATCTCTGCCTTGCACGGTACCTCTCTCCCTCCACATCCCTCCTCTTACCCTTGGGGGTGACAGATTCAGATTTGCAAATCTGTGCCCCTGAAAGTGAGACTTCATTGAGGTATTTCCATGTCTTTCCCCCTTACCCAATGGTTTTCCTTTTGCTCATTTCCATCCTTAGATTGCTACTCCTCTCCTGCTCCACAGCTTTGTGTGCTTGACACAGCCAGTTGACCTTATTTGCAGGCCACCCCAGCAATGCATGCTTACTGAGACACCACAGTGACCACGCCTCTCCTATGGCCTACCAATCTCAACACTTTGCACAGCCTGACATTCAAAGCTTAGGAGATCTGTGCTAACTGCACAGGGTGATTATATTTGCAGGAAGTTTCTCAAGTGTTACTACATTCTAAGCTCTTTCTATGTCTCAGCAAAAACGTTTCACCTTTTTGTATAGGCATTACTCTACACACTGGACAGCTGTGAAGAACTGTGGGTTGAAGACTGTTTGTAATATGCTTCCAAGATTAAAAATAAATAAATAAATATAATTTAAATTAAATTAATAAATAAACAAAGTACAGCACCTTGTCTATTGCTAACACTGAGAACATGCTGTCACATCACAACTCCCTGGCTCCCTTTCCATGAAAGAAAGAATGACAATATGAAAAGAAGCTTCCAAGAGTCTTTTATGGAAAAATACAAAGAAGAAGTGATATTAAATACATATAAATCACAGATATAATTACTGCCTGGAAATCTGTCAGATAAATTTTATAGTGAGGCTTGATGAGGCTTCCCCTTTGGGCAATGTAGAGACCATGAAACTCTTTTTCTTACCTTTCCCTAGGCTGCTCCATGCTTTCACTTGTGACAGTCATATGAGGCTGATATAATTTTTGCTGTCTCCTAATTAGCACCATTTCATTATCCAACATACTGTATATATCAGTTTTATTTGTAGTAGCATGTAGTATATGACAGTTACTAGTAATTTAAAAGATTATGATAAGTCACCAAACACACAGTCTTCTTTGCAGAGTTATTACCCCCAACACTGGTGGAATAGAGGGGAAAAAAAATCCATGCAAAGAGATTTCACAACCAAAGTGACCCCCAGATTTTAAGCTTTTTAACGACCACCCAATTAATCTACTTGGTGCTGCTCTCAGTAAATCTTTTTAATAATGCAACATGATTAAGTTATTCCCTGATTTTTCATCTCCAAAGATTTACGAAAAGTTACTCAAGAAACACCTGTGTGGAAAAAAACATAACCCAATCCATCACAGTTTGATGTTTGCCCATAGGCAATTCTCTTCAGCTGAACTAATGGCACTGTGTCAGGTGAGAGTCATATCTTCACACCACAGAACTATTTTGCCTGTGGGAATATACGGATTTATTTTTTTATATATACTTTTTTTTTTTTTTAAGATTATTCCTAGTTGTTACCTTTGTAGCAATGTATTTATCAAACAGGTGATACTCTGTAGTTGAGAAGTAATTCCACTGGAAAACCGCATTATGTTTAAGGAATCTCTCTCTCGTTGCGATGGTGTTTTCTTCCAGATGGATAATACTTAGTATTTTCAGGCAGGAGCTTTCTTCCAGTGACCTCCAGAGACATTGTCGGATATCACAAATTTGTGATATCATTAGCGTGATTCATACAGTCAAGGAAGCATGCAGAAACTGTGATCACATATTTCCTCTGATCACTAACTGGATGTCCTTCTGTTTCAGGACACTGAACTTAAGATATAGAGAGAACTACTGCAGAGGTAACCTGGGCTCTTCTCCAGACATTTCTCCTAAATCTCCACATCACTCATCTCTGTATTGCAATGGTATAGTCAGCTATTACCATCTGGCTTGACTCTTGGGTATACATTAAAACATGAGAGACCAAGCTTATCTCACTTGCAAAACCAGTCTTGCATCTTCTCATCATCCCCAAAGGTCCAGATAAATTTTGCCAGAATGATACAAGAGACCAAACAACTTCAGAAGAGTTATTTCCAGGACTATTTTTTTCCTGTAGGTTCAATGGTATTGGCTGTTACCAAGGGTCTGACACACTTAATTGAGTTGGACTTTACTGACAGCTGCACTTCTTTGGCCCTTTCATCCAGGAATAGCTGCTTCTTCTTCTATCCATCAAAACAATTAATAATCAGTCAATTTTTCCAGTTTTTCTTTCATTTCAACTGTCTTATCCAACCTTTTTAAGGCATAGAATTTAAGAAAAAAAAAATGAAAGAAAAAAAAGTATATGTAAACAAGAAAAATCTTATTATCAAAACCATTTTTTACATTTTTTAAAAAAACAAAACCAAGTCATGCCAAATAACAGGGGACAGATGGGTGGTGTCAGGCTTCTGTGGCTTCCATGAGAAGTGCAGACTTCTGTAATGCCTAGCTGCACAGGGATGAGAAACAGCTGTATTTCTTTGTTCATTGAACCAAATGTCCAGTCAAACAGAACACAGATGAATGCTGGAAAGTCAGCAGCATGATGTAGAACTGGACTAACTAGTGGTGAAACATCTACAGCCTTAAAAAAAAAAAAAAAAAAAAAAAAAAAAAAAAAAAAGTCTGCAAATATGGTTCCAGTTGTTACAGTTTAATTGCAAGCATATACATGCATGCATTTTCACACCTGGATTGTTTCTCCACCCATTCTGAGGACTAGCCCTAAACATCTCACTGACACACATAAAAGAAGAAAACAAGTTGATTTGCAGTCTGTCCTTGTGGAGGAAGTCTCTAGGCAAAGCACGGAGATCTGGCAGGCCTACAAGAAGAAAATATGATAGGAAAACGCACAAGGAGGGATTAGCCACATTGCTTTTGGCCTCCATATCTTACTCTCTTCTATTGAAAGAAAAAGGTAAATCATTAAAACTAGTAAACTTGAAAGGGAAAAGAAAAATGGGTCTGTTTGGGTCTAACGTTTAGCAAAAAACAGAAGGTTATGCCAAGAAAAAATAGAAGCTGTTTGGTTACTTTGACTGTTTAATCAAAATTTAAATTGTCTCTTTTTATTTGGACTTGCTTTCCCAATCATATTCTTCATTTCTACTCATCCTGCTATTGGCAGAACAGCAAATGTACCTGGTTTAACTGAATCCCAGAGAAAAGGTGAACCCTATCTCCTGATTCTGCAGAAATGAAAGCAAATCTGATATTTTAAACCTGACAGAGACCACTATGAATATCTAGGCTATCAATCAGGGAAAAAAAATAAATCACCTTGTGGGTCCTATTTGTATGCAGTGGATCAGAATCCCCTGGCACTGACTGATCTGTTCTTCAGGTTGCACATGGCTATAACTTGTTCTTTACTCCCTGATACCAGCTGTGGTGACAGGGGCTACAAGTGTTACTGTTAGTCCCCATCATGTATGTACAACGACTCTAATCTTCAATGTCAGTGAAATGAGAGCAGTTCTCAAAACCTTGCATGTCAGCTCCAAGTTAGAGGTAAAGACTGTACAGACTGCCCTAACATCTATAAATGTAAACTAGAGTGAGAAGGGGCAACCACACTGTGGCATATCCAGTCCTGAAGTCACTAGTGGGTTTGGTACCAGACCTATGACACTCTAAAAGCACCTGTGGCTTAGAGAGAAATGTCTAAAATTCACTTCTTCCATGAAAATTATGTGGCCACAGATCATATTTATTTTCTACGCCATCCCTCCAATTGCCCAAAACAAAGTGAGAGACATGGAAGATGAGTGGTTTTGTTATATAGCAGTTTCTTGGTAATACAGCATCCACTATGGTAGTTCTCTTCGTGAGCATTTTTTATTATCTTGAACATCTGCTTCTCTGTCCAAAAAAAAAAAAAAAAAAAAAAAAAAAAAAAAACAGGGAAGAGGGGAAAGGAGCAAGAGGGGAAAAAAATACAGCAAACTGAAAATGTTTTGAGAGTAGCTACCCTATTCTCCTAGGAACCAAATGTCAGTGGACTGAATAGGTCTCCTAATGGATATGAGCACATGCCAGTGATCACAGACAATCACACTAAATTTCCCTTAGCAATATCCAACAGACCAAACTGTGATCAGTGATAACTGAGCCCTTAGGGACTTACTTGTAGCCCATTCAAAAATGTATATGCCCTCAAGGGAAGGTTTGCCTTGTTTTCCTGAGGAAATTAAATAGACTCTTTATAGAATTAGCAAAAATCAGCAGGGGTTCAGATTTCCCATAGTCTTTCACGATCTGCAGTTTAATAGCGGGCTTAAAGTTAATGTATATCAGATACATGCATTTTCATTTTCCTCTCACTTACACTGAAGAAAAGACATTGACTTTAATGAGTTATTCCTGATTTCCATGTTAAGTGAAAGGACGGAAAGGGTCACAGTGTTCAAATACCTTTCTGAAGAAGAATATCAAAAAATTACATTGTTTTTTCTGGGATAGACATACAACTCATAGCACCAAGCATCCATTAGTTTGCATTTTCAAAGTATTATTGTTTCAAAGTATTAGTGTTGTAGTATAAGTGTTAGGTCAAAGTCACAGGTAATTATTCTACTGCTTTGAGATTTTAGCTTGGAAAAGTGCTTTGTCTGCTTTCTGACCAAGTTTTACAATTCTAAGGGAGGAGAAGAACCTTTTTTCCACATTAGTTTAATATTTATATTTACATATATATGTATATAATAAAAGAAATCTCATGAAACTGATAATTCAGTTTGCTACTTCCAAACAGCTTGGGCAGAAATATCTTCACCAACTCTGGATATTTGTTTTCAGAGACCAGATGTGATCTGAGAGAACTGAGCTTCCCAGTATTTTGTTTCATACACTCTATTACTGTGGCAGATTGCAGAGACCGGGAAGATCTGAAGTTCTTCCTTTTCCTCCTTCTCCTCCTATCACGTATGTGATCCTGTTAAAGCTCTCTCCATTGTAAAGCTCTCTAGGAGGAAATGTCGTGCCTTTACATTTTGGACTCCCTCAGGCTGATGCAAGCACTGTGGTTTGCAGCCCAGCTGGAGAGAACCAGCACCTTCAGTTCAGTTGCTCTCTGACTGACACCACTCTCAAGAAGCGAAAGCTGAGATTTCTCAGCACATCAGCCTTTGAAAGCTCCTCATTCTGGGGACATGAGACCATCAATAACAGCAGCTTTCTCAGGAGGGAAACTCTTCTGCTTTTTAGGGCATAAAAGATGAATGTGGGCTGAAAAAAGCAGCAAGACATCAAGCATGCTTTCTTGCCTCAGTTTCCCCAAATACTCTTTTGCAAAACTAATTGTCCAAGGACAACATCTCTCTCTCCTCCTCTCTTGAGTCTCTTCCTATGAAGGCTCTAGAGGTTTGTTAAAATTTATAATAGTCAGATAAGAAATCCTCTATTTTTTCTTTTTTGTTGTTTTTTTTTTTTTTTTCCTATCTTTTTAAAAACTCCAGCTTTCTTTGTGGGATCTTCCCCTTATTGTTCCACTATCTGATCCACATTTTTGGCAAACTTTATATTTTTAAAGCTTTTTTTTTTTTTTTTTGGAAAACTTCTAGAGTCAAGAGCCTAAGAAAACTTGTCATTTAAGGGACTGTTGGTCTTATTCTCAGCTGTGAGGTCACTAATGTCACATGCATGCCTCACAGCCCCACTTAGGAGGACGTTGCTTCTCAAATATATGCAGAAAACATCCCAGATTGTTACTGGTGATAATATTCCTTGCTAGTTCTTTTTCTGCTTTCCACATCATTGGAACGATAATTTGCCCTTTTCCTTTCAGTACCTCTCTTAGGAATACACACTGGAGCAAATCACGTTCACCTGTAATATAAAGGAGACGGGATGTAGCTAATAAAGAACAAGGCAATTCAAACTTTTTTCCTGAGCCCTCAGGAGGAATACCCAGGTGTGCTGAGGAAGATATGCTTGGAAAAAAAAAGAAAAGAACCATTCTGCAGTCAATCTAAAAGCACTAGGCTTCCTTTCATGAATTGATTTACCCACTGGGTGACATATTGGCAATTTTCTGTTACCTACCCAGTGATATGACTAAGTAGATGAAGCTCAAAGGCAGGTCAGATAAAAAGACTTTAATCTAACAAAGGCAGCCTGAATTTCACATGTCAAGGAAGATGATTTAACAGGGAATAGCAGCCTAAACGCGATACTGAATCAAGGTGGAGAATCCATAATTAATGTTATGCTGCAGAAATGTTTACTGAAAAACAGAATGACAAAAAGGGTTATATTAGCCTTTCCTATAGGAGACCCCAATTCAGCACAATACATCACTGTGGTCTTCATGTTAAACATATGCCTCAATGTCATCTTGAATCCGGACCTGCATGGGAAGCCTTTGAATTCATGTCTTTACAGCCAATGCAAAAAGGGTGAAAATCAGTCATGACAGGTTTTAAAATACACAGTCTGAGTACTGTTATAATTCTATGAATAAACAGACTTGGCAGAAATGTTGTTCAGAGACTTAATTAAAATTGTTTTCTCTGAGGAAGGAAAAGTGTCTTGGGAGAAGCAGTAATATCATAAACAAGTGACATGAGACTTGTTCAAGTATTTTCATGCCCAAGGGGTAAAATGCCCCAAGGAGCAGTTAGTCCTTGAATAATGTATTTATTTTGCAGTTATGCTTCACCATTTTCCTACCAGGGTTATTTGAAATTCCTAAACAGCAACCAAAAACATAACCTCAAGTCACTAAACACTGGTGCTGAGGAAGAGGAAAGCCATATTCTGCTCCCCTAAGTGTTTTATTTGTCCCTTCCTTTCTGATGACTTCTTCTTTATGCTTTAAAATTAAATACGTGCAGTTTCTGTATGGTTGATGTATGTGTACTAAGTGAAGCAGTCACTGTCTGCAATCCCTCAGCTGAACAAGGACTGCCCAGCACTTTGCAGAAGGAACAGGACAGGGCCAACAGCTCAGGCTGAGTTGGATGGCAGGATGGCTTATCATTGGATGGCTACAAAACCATTTTTTGTCCTTTTACTTATAATTTTAAGGTTTTGAGCAGTCAAAAAGACTCAAGTAGCCTTGACTTTGCTGTAGTCAGGGCCTTAGATGAACTGTGTCTGGGGCTACTATAATGTTTACTTTGCACCTCCTGCAATCTTTTTAGGCCACATCTGGTGGATGAGGGAGTATCTCACACTACCCTTAACACAACATGACCCTTCATCCTAGTTAATGACCATTTTGATCTGAATTAGTCCAGCATGAAGAGACAGCAGTCCTTGAGGTAAAGTATTTGGGCCTAAACACTGGTAAGCACCCACACCACAGCCTGAGGCCCACTGGAGGTGGCTCTCAGACTGCTCATTCCCCTGAAACAGAAGGAAAAAAATTAAAAAGATACATTCTGCGGAAAGCCCTTGATTAATTATCTTCATTACTCAATATTTTAACCCACCTTGTCAGCCCTTCCCACTCTGCCTTGCAGAAGGAATAAGACTCCCAAACTGCCTGGAGCTAACAGCAATGGGGAAACCACACACAGACCAAAGTGCTGACAAGAGCAAAAACCTGCTCCTCCATTAGCGCCCCCGAGTTCTGGCCAACCTCCACAACCTGGGTTTAAAAATATACACCAGATCCTTTTCACTTAGCTCTGGATTAAAGATTGTGTCTGCTTTTTTCCTAGGTGGACAGGCAAGATTCTTCTCCACCACCTGAACAGAGAGGATTTGTTCACAGCTTTTTCCCCCTGCTCTTGCACAACGTGTTTCTAGCATGATCAAGCACATTTTCATGTCCTCTGCTAAAAGGCTGTGAGTCACAGCTGAGTTTTAGCTTGCACAAATCTCTGGGCTCTGAGCAGAGGCATCTTGGATAGAAGGCATAGATGTGAAGAAGAAAGACTTTGTCATTTGGGAAAAGTGAAGGAGATGTTCTTCTGTTTTTTATGTCTAGATACCTACATTCCAAATGTGACTGGTACAGAAACTTAGGGGCATGCAGTTTTGAAGCTAACAGCCCCACTCGGTTGCTCTGAGCTAATGGGTAAGGGCTGGAACTGATTTCCTCAATGTTTTTGTTTAATCTCTTGTAAGTCTTATTAGTAGTTCCCAGTGGTTCCCATCATAATTTTCCCTTCCTCAAAACTTTCCCACTGTCAAAATCAGCCTGCGTTTGCCTTCAGACACATTTGTCTAAGTTCCAGTGCTACGGTAGTATCTTCATGAAGAGCCGAACCCACCTTGCAACAGGACTGAAACCCTCCAAAAAGATGTGGGTATGAGAACTGTTGTATTCAGTCCAGGGGAAACCACTGAGGCACATCCTCCAATATTTCATTGTTAAATGAGTGGTTTACTCATTGTCTTTCTTTAAAGTAAATCGGAAACTATCTGTAACTTACTCCATATACCGCAGAGCAAGTGTTAAAAAGATTTAAAGTGATAGGTTGAAGAGCATTTTTTTCTGCACTGTCCTTGACTACAGCTAGGAGTCTTAGCCTCTGATTTTGTGATCAACAGATCTATCCTTGAGAATAAGATTACACAAGGGGAAAAGAAAAAAGGATCTTGGCTTAATTTTATTTTACTTGCCACCAAATTCACTCTAAACCAGGACGAAATGGAGGCCTTTGGAGTTATTCTAATGATGATAAATTTAAACTCCACCTCACTGAATATAAATTTGATACAGCTCCTTGATTGTTTACTGTTTTTTCTAAGCTTATCAGCAAATAAAAAAATCAAATATTTATGCCACAACAAGCACAAGAAAATGTATCCTCCCTATATGGGAGGAGAATGGGATAGATTCATATCCTCCTGTGTAAATGTATTTTCCAAAATAGAAGACTTGATTTTTTTTTTCCAGAAAATATTGTTTTCCTGTGACTTTTTTTTTTTTTTTTTTTTTTTTTTTTTTTGTAATTATCCTCCATAGGAAAAGTAAACAAATGAACAAGGAAACAAAAAAACTCAAGGTCTAAAACATTTTAGCTTTTCCCAAAATAAATAAATAAATAAAGTGGGACAGGATAAGCAGAAAGTGGGAGGGAGAGGAAGAGATTTGGCTTTGCAGCAAAGCTGCTTGCCTGAAGATGTAAGAACATTTTCCCAGTGAGCTCAGCATTTAAAGCCAGGCAGCCAGAACATGCTTCACAAGAGACAACCTCCTGTGAACTCCTCACCTTTGTAAGGTAAGTCAGTGTTCACAAGGAAATACCCCACCACACCATTCCCTTTGATGTTTTCATTCTGCAGAAGAGAAGGGTGGTCTCTTTAAAGAATTCACAATAGAGAGAGAAGGGGAAGAGGAAGCCCTTTGAAGAGAGCAGAGAGCCTCCTCTCATTTTGTTGCTGACTAGAAGCCACCCCTTTTCCTTTGTGCCTTGCACAAAAAAAGATTTGCAAGCCCACTTCCCCCTTAACTAGACAGACATTTTCTGCAAATACCATACTGAGAGGAGGTGGCTTTCCAACACACAGAACAGAGAGGGGGAAGGAACTGTATGGCTTCACACATCAACCATAAATCAAACCTCTAGAAACATTTGTGTAAAGTTTTAAGGTGCATAGGATCTGGTGGGTCTTCCAGCAAGAGCACACATGCAGGTCCACATGCAAAGACCTCAGGAAATCCCATGTCTTCCTATGTTCTGCTTGAATCAGAATGCAGTTAATACTGCAGTTTGGAAAAAAAAAAAAAAAAAATGTTTTCAGCTGGAGCTAAACACACCTAAAGACAAAATAAGTAGAAAGAAGGAATTTCATGAACATGCAACTGGAAATTTAGAGAAAAAAATCATTTATTGATGAATATGGGAGACAACATTGGAAAAGATTCTATGGAAAGGGTTGAATTACTTCAAGACATTTTTGCCTCAGTCTTGACAAGTAAAGTATGGTCTCAGTCCCCTGATTCCCACCAGCATGGCTCAGGAAGGAGAAAGATAGTGAGAGAGCAAGTAGTAAGGAAAAACTCAGATATGCTGGATGAATTCAAACTCTAGAGTCAGGTGGGATTCACCTCAAGGTACTGCGAGAGAGTAGGAGGGTACCCATCTTCTGGAGGGTAGTAAGACCCTGCAAAGGGACCTGGACAGGTTGTGTCAATGGGCAGAAGCCAATGGGATGAGGTTCAACATGGCTAAATGTCAGGTCCTGCACTTTGGCCACAACAGCCCCATGCAGTACTAGAGGCTTGGGGCAGAGTGGCGAGAAAGCTGTGCAGAAAAAGGATCTGGGTGTTGGTCAATGCTCACCTGACCATGAGCCAGCAGTATGCCCAGGTGGCCAAGAAGGCCAACGGCATCCTGGCTTGTATCAGGAATGGTGTGGCCAGCAGGTGATCATACTACTGTGCTCTGCTCTCGTGAGGCTGCACCTCAAGTGCTGTATTCAGTTTGGGCCCCCCACTACAAGAAGGACATCAAGGCCCTGGAACATGTCCAGAGAAGGGCTACAAAGCAGGTGAAGGGTCTGGAACACAACTCCTTTGAGGAGCGGCTGAGGGAACTCAGGTTGTTTAGTCTGGAGAAGAGGAGGCTCAGAGGAGACTTTATTTCTCTCTGCAACTACTTGAAAGGAAGGTGTGGGGAGCTGTGGGTTGGCCTCTTCTCATGGGTAACTAGTGATAGGACTAGAGGAAATGGCTTCAGTTTGTACCAGGGAGGTTCAGGTTGGAAATTAGGAAAAATTTGTTCTCAGAAAGAGCAGTCAGGCATTAGAACAGGTCACCCAGGTGGTGGAGGAGACACCGTTCCAGAAAGGTTGGACATGGTGCTTAGTGGTATAGTGGGTGCATGGTTTAGTGGGTGATATTGGTGGTAGGGTGATGGTTGGACCAGATGATCTTGGAGGTCTTTTCCAACCTTAATGATTCTATGATTCTATGAATATTCTGTGGCTGACATGATTGTAAGGTTGCTGTCTACCATGACAGTTAGGGCCAACAAATCCTTGATGATGGAAAATATTAATACTATGCCTAACTGTAGTTCTTCAGTCTCACCTAAAGGCCTGGGAAGTCCTAGGAGCACTTCCTCCTGGTATTTACTTCCAAACTACTGAAAGACACAAAGAATCAAGAGTAGTATACATAGCTTTGTCTAGGGCAAATCATATTTAATCAACTTGGTTGGCTTCTGCAATTAAATGGCTGGCTGTAAAGACAAGTGAAGAGCAGTAGATATTACATATCTTCAACACAGTGAGGATTTTGTCAGCCATAATATTATTGCTGGGAAGTTGAAGAAGGAGTAAACTTCTAGAGAAGTTGAAATTTGACTTGGGCTCATACACTTGTCATAAGTGACTCAATGTCCAGTTAGGAGTTGGTAAGAAGCATATTGCAACTAATTGACAACCGGAACAGTAGAGCTTCAAACCAGGAAGGTTTTTAGAAACTTAAAGATTGGAATAGCAGAGACTTCATGAAGATCAACAAAGATAGTATAAATTTCTGCACCTGGAGTGAAATAACACCACGGAGCAGTAAACACAGGGGACAGGCTGAATAAAGCCCAGCTTCAAAGTAGATACCAAACAGAATGTGAGACAGGAATGTCCTCTCATCGTGACTATAACAAATTTTTTGCTGGGTTATGTCTGGACGAGTGAGACCAGAAGGTTAGAGAAATTATTATCAATCTCTGTTCAGAAGTGAAGAGGCTGCACTTGAAATCCTTTGTCCTGTTTGGGTTCCACAGCTCAAGGAAGATATTAGAAAACTAAATAGGGCTTATCAGAAGACTAACAAGGTGCTTAGGGGTTTATATCACATAATGTACAAGGAGAGGTTGAAGGAGATATGTTCATATAGCCTTCTCAAAGGAGAAGTTAGGAGTTGATTTATTGAGTTGATCATCCTACAAAATGTGACAGAGAGTTACAAAAAGCAGATCTCTTCTTGTTAATGGCAGGTGTTAAAAGCACAGATTGTGACTTGGAAGGTCCAGGCTGGTAATTGGGAAAATCTTTTCCTCTAGGAAGGCAATGCAACAGCAAACAGGGCCACTCAGGCTGTGAAATTTCTATCCTTGTGGGTTTTCAAGACTCATCCAGACAAGCCCATGTTTGACCTGCTCTGTGTTGGAAACAGGACTGCTTCAGCCTGGAGGTTGGGCTGCAGACCTCCAAACACCCTTTCCAACCATCACATCTGTTCCAAGAATGGAGGTCTTAAAATCCCAATAGCAGTGAGGAATCTAGATCACTGTGTTGCTAGGCAAGAAAACTAAGCAAACACTACATAGACCAACTTCTTTAAACCCTTTGTTTGCAAATTATCTCTTAGACAATTTGGGTTTTTACCACAATCAAGAGCATTTCTTGTATTTGCTAATCAGGCCAACCATTGACATTTGAAAATGCATCCAGCTGACTAGACGTGGCCTTTGTGACTGTAGAATTGGCTAAGAGAGTAGGAGATAGGTTTGCCAACTGCCTCGTGTGTGGATACTTTTATTTTGCATGGCAAGCCTTATGCTCACAACATAACAGCATAACAGCTGTGATGCTTTGAGTGTCTAGACAGCACCTCCACAGTGCTTTTAGAGTCCATGGTAGCTTGTCTCAGCATGAGGAAGAGGAAGGGGGCGGAGGAAAGAAAGAGAGGTTATGCAGATGAAAGTGCTTCCAAGTCAACACTGATTAATTTTGAAAACAGGCAGGTACTCGTGGGCGATATGCAGCAGAAAACCTGCTGAATGGTGTGTGCCTCCGCACGCAAGGGGAATAAGAAACATTCAGGTCATCCTTTCAGACCCCTCCCAAGATATATTAGCCAATGGACAAGCCATCCATTATGCACCAGGTGCTTTTCCTGACCTATGTTCTTCATGACAAAAATCCACCTCTTGTTCCCATGAGTTGTATTTTATACATATGGTTGGAAAAATGAGTATCATAACATCCAGCATTCACATGACAGCTGGTCTGGAGAAAACAGGCTAGTCAACATGAGACATACTCATCTCCCACCCACTATCCAGAGCAGAACAGGTTTATAGCTCTCCAGAATAAAATGGAAGAGAGAAACTTTGATGAAGCATGAAGGTGCAAGTGGAGGAACGATACTGTGCTTTATCCCTGGTTGCAGCTACGTTGATTATTGAACATCAGGCAAATTAAGTGTTGTCTGTTTTATAACTGCCTTCTGAAAGCATGCCTAGAACAATAGGTGGGTTCTTTTTCTTTTTTTCTTTCTCTTTTTTTTTTTTTCCTTCTCCTCTTACCACCCCCTTTTTTTTTTTTTTTTTTTTTAAATACGATAACAAATATCAAGCTACATTAATCTTTGTAATAAAGTAAATAGCTATAGCTGAGATGGAAGACTTCTCAGCTGCAATACTGCTCACTATAAGAACAAAAAAAACCCTCATACTGGTATTACATTATTTTGCACATAAAGTCATTGAAAAGGTTGTCTTCAGAGACTATAATACTGAGTTATGAGATTTTTTTGGCATGAGGACAAGGTAAGATATTACTAGACAAAGAAAATACTTATAATTCAGTTACTGGCTGGCAAAGTTATACTCTTCTGCTGCTAATTAATTTTCCATATTTCCAGCCAAACAAATGGTGAAGTCCTGTATAATCACCCAGGACAGCAGTCAGAAAAGTTTTAAAGCATCCTTAAGTTAAACACTGTTCTCCATTAGATGTTTTGCACCAATTCTGCTGGAGAGGATAATTTTCTAGAACTGGTATTGACTGCATGCACTACCAAAAAGTGAGGAAATGTATGGGTGAGGGTAGCTAACATCCCTTAAGTCAACCTCAAAACGTTTCTTATGAGTTTTTTTGGTGAAATTAGAACTAAAATTATCTCACTCTAAAGCAAAGAAAATATTTTAGCTCCTTTTCAAATTTTTTGTTTGTTTGTTTGTTTGTTTGTTTGTTTTTCTAAAATCACATTGGCAAAAATTTCAAAATAAATGTTTAAGAACCGGTCTTTTCAATTACTTTTTTATGTTTGGATTTGTGGGGGAATAATTTTTGTGTTCGCTCATTTGTTTGTTTGCTTGGTTTCTGTTGACGTGAATCTGCAAGAATTTTTGGTACAAAAAAAGCTTTTGCCTTCAGAAATAAAAATGCATGTTATAGAATTTAGTCCTTCATCTCTGTGAACTTAAAAATGTATAGATCAGATTTTCATCCCTCTCTGTCAAGAATGTAATGTCCTATGGAAGATTTAACACTTTTTTAATTGATCAGCTAATGGACTTGCACACGACTGGACATGATATGTTATGGACATTAAAACTTTTTAAGGCAGAATTATTCTCTGTAGGGAAGATTTCAATATTCCAATGGTAAAATTATTTTTAATTTAAAACAAACCTCCTATTTTTACATTTTAGTGATATCTCAGTGGATCCTGAGCTCTTGGACAGTCAGATGGTTGGGTGGATGAAATGAGAAATGGTTTCTTTCTGTCTCCTTTTCCACTCAGAAAGAGATATAAAAAAATTTAACAAGTATGTTTTAACATTTGCAGGTTCCTGATTCCATGCCTGCAATAGCCCTGATCATGTGCTGATGTGCTTCAAAGGGCTTGGTTCCCACCAGGCCATGGCATCTTGAAAGTCTAGTCTCCAGTGGAAATCTAGTCACTAGAGGTTAATTGTACTCAGCTTGGTATTTGTCATACTTGAATCAAAATTGAACGATCTCAGCAAAATGTTTGAATTACTACGAATCAGCTTTTTCAATTGGGAAAATAAACATTCCACTGAGGAGTTTTCAGCCAGTTTTAGTGAATCCTGACCTTAAAATAGATTGTTATGTCTTTCTACCTGGAAAATTTGGCAGATATTTAGTGGAATATGTGACAGATAACAGTTAATATTTCCAAAAGCTGTTGGTAAGTGTGATCTAGATAAGAACTTGGAGTAAATGGAAACACTAAAAAATAAATAAATAAAGTAGGAAAAGGACTAGGAAATAAAAAGCAGAACAAAATTTCTGAAAACAGGAATTACTAGCTAAGAGAGACATTCTTTCTGCACATGTCCTTCACTCTACTCTCTCCAAGTGACAGACTAATCTATCAATAACACAAATTCAGTGCTGATCTTTTACAGGAACTATGGAGCACATGAATATAGAGCTGTAGAAGGCACAGGTATTTAAGTAGTTATTTTTGGATGCTCCAATTCAGATACCCTGAAGGGATTGGATTTCCTGAGAAGGTGTTCAGCATTTAAGAAAATTAGATGCCTTTGAGATATTGAAGATTTGGCTTTCTCTGAAAGCCCTGAACTTCTGCTTTCAGAACATGTGGACTGGTTAAAAACAGCTTGTGTAAGATGGTGGGTACCTAGACATGACTGAAATGTTGGAAAGGATAGCTAAATCTGTATGAAACTTGCAAAACCTCAATTTTTTTCAGATTGAAAATTCTTGACTGTCCAAATAGAATCTGAGGAGTGTTAACCTTTAAGAAGAGCTTTAGCAGCAATTTGGAAGCCCACTGAGGCATAGTCAACGCGTACTTAGCCGAGGTTTGCTTTCCTTTCTGAGGCGTGGACCAGAAGGTCAGCTTGATGAGCAGTGCAAGATTCCATCCTGTAAAACATCTGCTTGGCTATGACTACATCTCTGGGTGTATTAAACAAAATCCTTCAACAACAATTCAATTTATTCCAGTTCTGGACACTCATTCCTGTAAAGGAATGCCAGAAATGCTGCTTGCAGCAAACTGGCAATTGTAACACAGGTATTCACTGGGTATCACCCAGCAGCAGAGCTTACCCTGGCACGGGACAGATCATTTCTGCTCCATGACTTGCTGAGTACAAACCTATCTAGGCCACGTCGTTTTGAAAACCATGTCTCATTCCACCTCTCCTACCAAGATTTATGACAATTAGCTGCTGAATCTGTAATTAGCAAGTGGTAACAGATCAGCAGATATATTCAGTTCTGGTGACACCTCTGACAGATTGACGCCGACTCCCCAAATCCCTGCGAGGCTTCATGTTTTCCCTGTGACCACTCTCAAACAGAGTTTTGGCAAGGTTGTCTCAGCGGGGAGGAGAGGGAGGGCTGGGGAAGAACAAGTTCTCACAAGCATGACAGGACCCATGCAGAACCATTTGGCTTTGCAATTAAAAACATGTTCTGTCTTCCTCTGCATCACTGAGGGAAACGTATAAGTAACAGTCGCTCTGCAGGCTGCCTGGGATTCAAATAAACAGGGAGGTTTGGGTTTCTGCGTGTGGGTTTTTGTTTGCTCAGAGGAAGCAGGATCTTTTTTTCCCTTTCCAAAGAAATATTTCAGGAATCATTCTAGGGGGAAAGAGGGAAAGGAGGTGGGAGGAAGAAGAGCTGTGTTTGTATTTGTGCAGGAACTTCCACTCAGCAAATGCCAGGCTCAAGGTGAGAACTGGAAGGGAAGAGGCCATACCTGCATTGTTCAAAATCCATGGATCTGTAATTCCTTAACTCCTGTAATTCTGCTGCTCTAAATGTCATCCAAAGTCCTCTGTGTCAGCTTCACATACCCACCTCTGAGATGTGCAAACACTATAAGCACGTTATGGGGGTCTTTAATCTTTTGCAAACACTCAGTGGTATATTTGGCCTTTCTAGGCAAAGTCCCCCAGATTCCTTACTCAGTTTTTTTCAACCTCAATCGTTAATTTCAGGTCTCTGTGTACCTCTTATCTCAATGCATCCCTCGCTAGCAGATGTTAACTGTGTGCATCTTTCTCATTTGCATCTGTAACCTTAAGTACAGACATTCATTTTTCCAGTCCTTCTGGGTACAACATTTGAGAGAATCAAAGAGTTGCATTTAAGCAGTTCACCATTAAGGAAAAAATAAAATATGAAGATAGGGCTGAGATTATATCTCATGTCCAGTGTTACTTGGAGTCTGTGGCTGATACCATATTCCCTGACTTTCAGCATGGCTGGCTTTGCTGCCTGACTGATGAGAACCACATTCAGGTCATCTTCCATGACTTTGTAACAGAAACTTCACAGCTACTCATTACATTGATTGTGTTGGAAGCCTGAGTTTCCCATAATTACCCCAAGTAAATATGCCATTTTTTTCTGGATAGTAAAACTAATGATGTGCATTCTGAATTCAGGCCTGGGTCACTTTCTCTAACAATGTTTTTTATTTTGTTTCTCATTTACAATTGTACCTGCTACAGGGTGACAGCTATGCAAAGGCTGTTATACAAAAGCCAGTTCTCCTTCAGAAGTCTCTTGCAGTGATAAACAGGGTGTTTGGTGTTACAAGCTGGTATCTGGCAAAACACATCTGTGGCTGTAAGAGAGCCTAAGAAAACAATATAATAGTTGTTCAGTGGTAGCAGCAGCAGCAGCAGCAGCAGCATTAGTAGTAGTAGTAGTAGTAGAAACAGTAGTAGTAGTAGAAGCAGCAGCAGCAGTAGTATTGTAAGCTGCTGGAATAAGTGATGTTGATATTAGGAAATTCCCAAACAATGTGTTGGTTGTTTTTTGTTTTTTTTTGACTGAACCAATATTAATCAAAGTCTTTATCCAATAATGGTCACAGTTCTGCTGCTTGCCAGGGTGCGTTGAGGGAACTCAGTGAAGAATCCTAATTAATTTTTAGGTTAGCTCCTACTAGCATTGTCTCAGTACATTTTTCCTATGTAGATAAATAAATAAGACAGATAGAAAAACACCAAAAAGAAAAAAGAAAAAAAAAAAAAAAAAAAGAAAAAAAAAGAAAATAGAAAAAGCCTACTCTTTCATCAAGTGGAAAACAGAACATTTTTTCTATCTGTTTCTGTTTCATTTTCTGATCTCTGGTGCTATTATAAGCCACATAAGGGCTGGATTGTCTTTCTGTATGTCTGGGCCTCAGGTATTAAGTGCAACAGGGTCAGGACTGATTCCTCATTGCAATACCAAATCTCATTCTTTTCCCTCTCTGTAGAAGATTTGTCTTGCAGTCTGAAACCAAGTCAGGCAGACAGGTGACAATTCAACAAGAATAATCAGAGTCATGCTTGATCTGAGTCTGTGACCTTCATTTGTTTAGAAACACAAAGGTAACTGAAATGTCTGCCCCCCCAAAAAAAAGCTTGCACATGCTTTTTGATCTTACCTTAAGCCTGAAAGATGTTGTGAATATGCACAATGATCACTGTCTTTAACAGACTGCTATATGACTCTAGATGAAGATCTGCAGACATATTTAGAGAAGAATTTGCTTTCAAAGGAAGCTGGTCTCTTCTTTTTAATGTTTTGGCCCCAATGGCCTCTTTTTACTTTTTTAAATATGTTGAATGCTTTGAAAATTCCAGGTCACAGATGCACCTAAATACTTTTGTAGATCTGGGACTTGAGAGCCCAACTTCAGCTGCTCAACTTGACAGCCCTGGCCCTATCTCATTAGATCTAGAAAAAAAAGAAAAAAAAATGGCAGAAATATTTCATGACTCTGTATATATAACAGGGGGAAAAAAATCACATTTCTGTAGCAGGAATTCTCTATATTAAAACTAAGACAGCACAGAACTGGTACATAAGTCTGCCAAAAGACCTCTTCTTGGTTTCTAGTTACTTATGATGTGTTCTTGCTTGTTGCAAGCTTTTCTCATCCATCTTCTTCCTTCTTTGCCATTATACATATTTATTACCTTATCATAGTCAAACCTGAGTGAAATACCCTCCCCCCAAAGGATGATTCTTATATTTTGCAAAGAATTTTGTTCTACAGAAACAACCATTGGTTTGTTAAAGGAGTTGTTTGCAAGATGACTAGATTAGATTAATTAGTTAATGTTTGTAAAGTACTTTGAAGATTAAGAACACTATATAAGTGTTAAGTATTATTGTTATTATAATAGATAGAGAAGGTAGATAGCTAGATAGGTAAAGAGATACAGCAGTCAGATAACAATAATTATAATACTTAGCATTTCTATAGGGCTTTACATCTTTTGAGTGTTTTACAAACATTAACTAATTAATAGAGTTAAGAAGAGAGATAGTAGATAAAATAATAGGTAGATTGATAGATAGGAACAAATTTTGCCTTTGGATATATGAATAGTAAAGTCAGTAGAAGTTTTAAGCCATTGATGAGGGCAAAATTTGGTCCATAGACAAATTTAAATTATTGAGTTATTTCAATGGTTTTGTTGTTTGATTATTTGTTTTCCAAACAGTCTGTCTTCCCAGTGAGTAGATTTACTGTGAGAACAGAAAGTAAATAAACATAAACTGTAATACCGAAATTAATGCATCGAACATGTACAAATGTTACAGTGACATATGGAATCAAAGCTCATCCTTAAGATCAGTCACATCACAGTGTCAGTGACTCAGCTGCAGAACAGTTGAAATGATACATCACATTTTGGAAAGCACCTTCAAAGTGCTGGATGAAATGGCATTATCACTGTGCTCAGGTACATCCCGATTCTTCACTTGTCATTGTGAAAATACAGAAATATGATCTAGTGACTGAGAAAAAAATATATAAATTAGAGACAGACATATGTATATCTTATTTTCATTAAATAAATCTGGTGTTAATTAAAATGCAGAATTTATGTAAAGATACAGAGAATTGAAAAGATGCTAGTTTCCTTTAATCTGTCTCTCCTTGAACAACGATTTTTCTGCAATAATTTAACCCTAAACCTATGCAAGAATGCAGAAAACTAACTGTTCCTTTTTGAAACGGAGTTCATTTCCAAAATGAATGAGTGTGCCTTTGGATGAGGTTCTACCGCCTCTTGCACATCTGTATTGTATAAAGGAAAGGAGGAAGAGTAGCCTCAGCTGGGTTTGAATGGGCTCACTCTGGAATGGTGTGCTATTCTGTGCTTGAGTTAATTACCTTTCCTGGTGACCTCTAAGATGACTGGCTGATGCATCAGTGTTACCCCTAGGTCTTGAGATAGTATCACTGCACAGTGTTGTTCTGTGATACCAGACTAGGGCTCTCCTCATTGCTCTGAATTGTGTGCAACTGGTGCTTCACATAGCTTTTCTGCCACCAGGCATGTGCAAAACCATCTCAGGTCTTCAGGATACTTAAAACTACAGACCACAATTAAATTTTGGTGAGATAGTAAAATGAAGGAAAAGGACTCATCTAACTTAATTCTTGACATCGATGGTGTAGATACCTACCTCTGAGATAGACACTCCAGGCTTCTTTATAACAGCTGACAGAGATGTAGATGCACATAAAAGATCACTTTCATCTGCTTTGTATTTATGTCTACACTAGAATGAGATGAACTGCATCCTAGAAAGTCCTTTGTCTCTTCATTGATTGTTACTGAAGCCTAGATATTTAGCTTAGATAAGGCCAGCTCCACAGAAAATATTTAAAGAGAGATGTGACAAAACTCATAGTAAATGTCTTCTTACTTCATCTGCAAGGCCTAACTACTGGATTTTCCAAAGTTCATCTACACAATCAGCCTGATTAGGATTGATAATAAGAAGGTGATTAAGATTGATAATAAGAAGGTGATTAGGACTGATAATAAGGTTTACCTGGAAATTGGTTGGAAGACCATTGGATGAAAAGACAAGTCAAGTCTACATGCTCATCTTTACTGTTTACTTGGTGATATAACTCCACCATTATCCCTGCTCTTCCTTGTTAGGTTCTCGTTATCTCTGCTCTTCTTTGTTAAGTGCAAGATTCAGTTGCATCATGACTGGAAGCCAAAAAGATGCAAGATTAAGAATTATGTCTTATCTCCCTCTCAGTCAAAACCTCTATGCCATGATGCTATCAGCAACATAAGTTTCCCTTCAGTAGTACAGTGGTGCTTCCAGTGATGGGAAAGCTTCTGTTACAAAGACAACACAGAAGGCAATAGGCCATCCATCTGACTCAGCAAAAAAAAAAAAAAAAAAAAAAAAGCAACTTTCAAACATAGTATAGAACATTGTACAGAACAAATACACCATTCATAACACAACAGTCCTTTGATCACCTAAAGAAAGAGACATAAAAAATTAAGCAGGCAAGCAAGAGCAAGAAATAGTGTCAATGCCCTTCTTTTTAGTAGAGATGGACAGTACACACCTTGGTAATTAAAACACGTAGCTTTCTTCTCAAGAACTCAAACCCAAGTCTCAAGTTATGGGTGAATATTCACAGTGTAAGGTTTCAGGACAGACCTGTCTGAAGTTCTCTTGCTGGAGCGGTTTTACATGTATTTGTATACCATATTTCACTATTTCCTGGGTCATAGGGAGAATGGCTTTCTAGTTTAGTGGTTAGAGTATTCACCTGGAAGGGGAAGTCCTCAGTTCCTGTGCTTGCTTCAATTAATGTTTCTGTATTTTTTGTTTAAGTATTCATTGATGTGGATAATGGAAGCCAGGTCTCTGGTCCCAAATGAAAGACTATACCATGTATATAGATATATAGTCATTTGCATAGGCTTGCCATCTTCCTGTTCCCATGAATATTTAATTAACCTATGCAAAGTGAACTGGTTTCAATATGAGGAACTGAGAAAGTCCTGCCCTAAAATATTCTGTAGCCTAGTGGTTGGGGCAGTCAGGGAAGTGGAGAGACAAGTTCAAATCCCCTGAAGCAAAAGAGGGAATTGAACCTGGATCTTCCAGAGCTTGGTGGGTATTCTCAACATAATGTTACTGGTGAGAAAAAAAGTAACATCCATGCTTCCTTTTCTTGCCTGTGCTACTGGGACACCCTGCCAAAATGCTTATCATACTGAAAGATCATCACGGAGTGTGACTGATGTAATCTTTATTAGAAAACAAATGATTTCATGATAAACTTTGCAAGAAATGGAGTAAATGATGTGACAACAAAATGGCTTACCACAAGGGAGCATACTCACACCTGTATTATTCACCATCTAGACAAACAATCTAACGATTTGTAATGACAGAAGGAGGTTAAGGCTGCCAAAAAGCCTAGTCTCCAATTCAAAGACTTGGCCTGAATGAAAGCCATGTTAACATCAACACTCTACCAGATTACAGAATATCATATGAAAAAATAGTGCAATATCCCCATAAATACAATGCTACCAAGTAAGTCTCTTTCTTCTCTAAAGTTCAAGGCCCAATAAACCAAACAGAATAATCTCAAAACAGATATGACTCAGAATCCAGACTACATTGAACTGACATTGGACTACTTGCTTTTCCTTAGGGCACAGATAGAAAAGACAAAGTGCAAGGTTAACCCATGGTATAAATTACAGAAGAAAAGTGAATTCCAAACTGAAGGTCAGCTCTGCATTGCTGTAAACCATGGCACTTGCATTCTCTTATCTGGTAGATAAATATTTATGTCACACATAAGAAAGCACTGATATATCAGTACCTATAAAGAGATATGAAAGTGGATTTTTTTTTATGCATGCCTTAGGCCATCTAGGGAAACAATCTGTATCTCCTAGCTGGGATCACCTGACAGGGGAATAGATAAAAAGAAAAAAAAAAAAAGAAAAAAAAAAAAAGAAAAAAAAAAAAAAAAAAAAAGAAGGAAACAGGGAAGGAAGGAAGAAACAAGCTTTGAAGTATGCTTTTAAATGCCCAAAGCCACTGAATGGTGGACTGGTAAATTCCAGATTAATCTGACTGATAAATTTCCATTTCCTTCTAGTTTCAATTATTAAGAAAAAAAATTACCTGCATTATTTTCCACTCTGTTTCCATTAAGGTCATTCCAAAAGTGAAAAAGAAAAAAAAAAAGAAAAGAAAAAAAAAACCAATATTGATAACTTTCTCTGAGGACTTTGCTTATGGAAAAAAAAAATATCTGTGTGATTCAATGCTCTGTATAGACCGTGTGTTTCCTTGGTGTCAACCCAGCCTGAATACACTGAGTTCTCAGATGGCTTTGCTGTAGACTCTCAGCACAAGAGGTCTTTAGGTGAGAACATTTTCATGACCAATCAATTCATATCACAGACAGATTAAATGCAGAATGCATTAAAAAATAAAATAAAATAAAATAAAATAAAAAAATGCAGACAGACCAATCTTTGTCAATCCTAGTGCAAACTTTACTGAGGTGTTTTAAAGCAAACATTCTTGGAGTGCAAGCATGGGCTTGCACAAATACGGATCTTGTGTGTTTAGATTATGAGCTCTCTGGGGCAATGACTTTCTCCTCGGATGCATATATCCACTTCATAGCACCAGCCCTACCATAATAACACTAATAATAGTAGTTACGACAGCAAAATAATAATAGCAATAATAATAAATTCATCCAGGATGCTGCAAAGCATAGAAGAGCTGAAGGGCAGCAGGTGTGTTGGGGAAATAATATAATACATCAAATCCTATGCAGTGAGCACATGAGCATGTGATATCAAAGACACTACCTATGAAATTAATTTACCAGTGACACTGCCTTGCCTACCATCCCTGGGCGTTGTGAGAATTAATTAATGCTTGCAAATCGCCTTGAGAACTTCAGAGGAAAGACGCTTTACGTATGCAAAGCCCTGCTGCCTTTCCCTGGTGTCTGCTGCACACCTGTGCCCATTGCATCATGTGCTGCCTCTGTCTGGTCGCAGAGTGCTTGCTATGTACATATGGCCTCAGCATGATTGATGGTTGGATTCGGGTGCCGACACTGGAAGCTCTCCCCTGTCAGCAGGGAGCTTGCCCACACATGTCCGTGCACCATCAGCCTCTTTCCTCCGGCACAGTTGTCAGGTTTCCCAAAACAATGATTACCTTGCCCCAGAAACAAACCTCCATCCTGACACCTTTCCTAGCTGTTGCCTTATAGCAGGAGGCCTCCCTTTCAGGGGTCAGTTCCCTACCTCCCAGGGCTCTTGTGAAACTTCATTCCTTCATGTTTTTAAAATATGTCAAGAGGACGACGTAAAAGTGTGAGAATGAGAGAGCAGTTTGTGCTCTTTTTTTATTATCATTATTAGCAAATAATTATAACCATGCATGCAAGACATCCAACTTGTACCACAAATGTCCCTATATTCCCCCAGGGAAGGACAACAGAGTGAGGCTTCTCCACCTTCAAAGTGGCCAACTGTAATCTCAGAGGACCTGAATGTACCTGGAGGTCATAGCAGCTGCTCTGATGGGAGCTGCAGGCACATTACGTCTGCAACCCCAGTGCTGAGGGGACTCCAGGTTGCCAAATTCTTCTTACATCGAAAGTGAGTCTCGCTCACAGCAATTAGTTATTTCCAGTGATGCAAAATATTTGTTTAGATGGCTTTTTCTTATTATTATGTAATTAATGCACTGTTTTAAATTATTAGCATCACTTGCTTCATTTATTTTAATTTTTTATTTATTTTTTTTAATGTACATATTCAAGCTCAATTTCCAGGTCATCCTTGACACCCCTATCTCAGCAGACCAGCTATGTTTACATCTGCTTCAAAAGAAGGGGTGGAGGATTTTCCTTCCTGAACAGTGGTCCCTCCTTATGATTATATATATATATATATATGATTATGAGTGCTATACAGTATCTCTATAACCATTGGAAGGCAATACCCTTCTGTTGTTGGGTGATTTCAAGCAGCAAATGTTGGCACTCATCTGCCTTGCCCTGTTCCAGCTGCAGCCAGAAATGCACAGCAAAATGGAGGGGAAGAGAAAAGAAACAGGAGAACATATTGGAAGGAGTCAAGGGTATTTTCATCTTCCACCATCCCCTTTCCTATGCTTAAGGAAGAAATGGTGGACTCACTGCATAAACCTCCAGCCTTTCTTAGCACCATAAAGAGATGAAAGACAGAGTACAGACTCAATGATTCCAAGACAGTAAGTATCATAAATTCAATTATAACCTATCACAAGCCTAATATGATGAGATGTATTATGTTACGCTTAGTCTCAGGATTTGTTCATGCAGCACTGTGAGAATCATAAAATCATAGAATCATAAAGTGGCTTGGATTGGAAGGGACCTTAAAGACCATCTAATTCCAATCCCCCTGCCTCAGGTAGGGACACCTCCCACTAGACCAGGTTACTCAAAGCCCTATTCAGCCTGGCCTTTAACACTTCCAGGGATGGGGAAGCTTCTCTGAGCAAGAGAAGAGAGCAGACATCAAGCTAAGGACCATGTGAGGAGTTCCACAAAACAATAATCAGAAATTTTCTCTGAGCTTCGCATAATGGTCATGTGGACCACAACAAAAGAGATCCATATGGGAACCCTCTGTTTGGCCAAAATCTTCATGCATGGGCCATCTTTTCATAAGAATAGAATTTTTGGTAATCAAAGATTTTACATGATCACACTGAGAAGGGAACTGATTGATGCTAGTTGTGATGTCTCATAAGATTTTTCCAGAGGGCAACAACTTATGAATTTTGCTTTTTTATGTTTACTTCCATGGTTGTTTTCTGTCAACAGCTTTCAAAGTTAGTATAGAAACCTGAAGTCAAATAAGCATGTTTTGGTTTCTTCCACCCTTGCTAAAAATACTTCTTTTCTTAGTACACTGCCCGAAATAGATTTTGAGTGAAATTAATGTTTTAATTTTTTTTGATAATCAAAATATTTTATTTGGATTGTCTGATTTTCAGATAAAAGATCTTTTTTTTTTTTTTTTTTTTTTTTCCTCCAGAATAGATATCTCTTGCAGAAATCTTCCATTTCCATTAAGAAATTATTCTGATGGATAATTGCAGTTTAATTTCTCTGACCAGCATCCTCAAAGGCATTCAGATGCTTTCTACTCCATCATTCCCATTTCACACAAAGAGGAATGATAATCCTTTCCCGGTCTTGGAAAGGTAAGTGTTGGAAGGCTGAGTCCTTTTAAAACTGCTTAGTGTCTGGTTAAACAGGGCCCTAAAGGGAGAACCATCAGCACTCAGTGCAATCTCCTTTTGGCTTTCCTCTTCACCCTCTCTCCTCATTTTCCATGCTTTGCATGGGTTCTTGGGTTTTGCCTCCTCTGAAGAGCTTCATCTCAGCCCATTCCATACCCACAGGCAACTAATAAAGGTCAATCTCAGATATAATGAAAGGGGACAATGAGTTTGCTCTGGCCACTCCTAGTTTTCCCCACTGCTTCTCACGAGCTCTGCAGGTTCTTCTGGTTCCTCCACCAGTCCTGAATGTTAGGGGGAGGCTGTTCCCACCACCATCCCCAGCTGTTCTTCAGCCATCCTGTTCCTTTGAAGATGTGCATAGTTATCATGTTATTACAAAATACCAAAGGTCACATTACCTTTTCTTTTCCCTTCCTCTTCACTGGAAAGTAATGGCAGAAGCAATTACTGAGTAAACAAGAAGGAGTGGGTTTGCAAAGTATTGCAGTGAAGCTCCAAGAGACTCAGCCAGACTGGTCTGTTGCATCCAGAACTCCCTTCTCCCCAGCTCTTCATGCAAATTGAAGCTTCATGAGCAAGAAAATGGCCCTAGCACAAAACATTTTCCCTACACCTGGGCTGGCCCATTTATCACAGAAAATCTGGTTAAGTGTCCACGAAAGAACATCCATGATTCAACACAAAATGTATTTTTTCCCCATTTTTACCTGAAATGCTGTGCCAAAGTGATAGAACTGACTTTTGGAGACAGTTTAAAACCTAGGAGACATTGAAAATCACACATTGAACACTGTGGGAAATAGAGATACCTGTAGACCACAGAACACCCCAAATTCTTGATGACCCTCTGCCAAAATAGGAACAAGAACTGTCTCAGGGCTATTTTAACTTAAATTCATCCTCTTCTAACATAGTATGCAACAAGGCATCTACTAACTTTTGCTGTGATTCCTATGAGGTATGTTGGCCCAGAAGGATAAGAACTGCAGTTCTGCCTACTAATTACATCATGTAAGTAATAGGTCTGCCCCACTCCCTCCAGCTCAGCTAGCTATGGGCTTGGTAGAGCTGAGCCCTTAAGAAATACTTTTATGGAACTTGTGAAAAGCAGGTGGTCTGATGAACAGAAAGTACCTTAGCACTAATGAAGATAAAGAATTTCACAAAAAGATAATTGTTTGCCTAGCAGCTGAATTTATTTTCATTCTCAAGTTGTAATTAAGGGAAAAGATGTAGTTAAAAATGCAATATGTTTTTCCCTCTCTTTGCTTCTTGCCTAATAAGCAAAGCAAAAAGTTGATTCATTTTTATCTGTAACGTAAAAGTGTATCATTTTACTCATACCTGATTTGAGTACACAAACTTTACTGAAATGAATGAAAGAAAGATAAACAGCTGGAGAAACCTGAGGGGAAAAAAAAAAAAAAAAAAAAAAAAAAGAAGAAAAAAAATGAAAACAATTTTCCAGAATTATGCATGTCTGAAAAAGAAAGAATTAAAAAGAGGAAAGGAGAAAAAGGAGAAAAGGAGAAAGGGAAGAATGGAGAAAGAGAGAAAGAGAGAAAGAAAAGAAGAGAGGGAGAAAGGGAGAAAAAGAGAAAAGGAGAAAGAAAACTGGAACTTTCCCACTGAAGTGGAGAGTTCCCACTGACTCAGGAGAGTCAGTCTCTCATTTTCCAATGGTGTGGAAGGATGAGCAAGTTGAATAGACCAAGATGTTCTTAGTGGTGTTATTATTTAGTGTCTATTATTTACTATCTGTATGTGTGTAATGTTTAGGAGTTGCAAACTTAGGAGTCCAGGAGTCCTTAAGCATGTCATAAATCAAAGTTGGTCTCAGGTTGCTGGATGCTAAAAAAGAGAAACAGAGTAAAAAGGAAGTCTCAGTTCCAGAAAGCTTGCAATCAAAGCAGAAGACAAGTGGTAATGAAAAGGCATTCTATATGGATACAGAAGGAGCAGTACAAGAACAGGACAATCCAACACAATGGACAGTTGTCTCACAACAACAAGACATAAGCCAAGTCAGTTTCTTTTCTATGTCTATAATGCATGAATAAATTTTTCTAAATGACGACTATGTTCTATCAAAATTGGACAGAAAGTTGATTTGATACACACAGAATTACAGCCACATGAACATGTCTCCATATAAAATGGAATATAAAATAAATTGCATCTCTGCAATGGCTTGTCATAGACGTGAGCAATTTAAATTTTAATTTTGGATTTTGGATCATTCAAGATTAGTTTAAAAAATTAAAAACTTTTTCTTTTTTCTTTTTTCATTTAAAATAATCCGTCAGGTTTGAGCACAGACCTCTGACTGTGTTTATGTGTACAGATTAAGTGGAGATACATCTTTGAAAACATTTGTGAATCTGGGTTTAATATTCGCTCTAAGTTGATGATCATCGAGACAAAGGTCATTCTCCTGCAGGACAGTAAACACTGAACTCCTGGATCAACCTTCTAGTTTATATAGAATAGGATTCTTTTCTCTATCATTGACGAGGTCCAAAAGTGTCAGAAAAAAAAATTATAGCGACTTTCAGGAAGGAAAACTATCCATCTTTTCTTTTCTTGAAAACCTATTGTTGATTTAGCTAAGTAAAAATAAGTTTAGATCTCAAAAAAAAAAAATTATATATATATATATATACAGAGAGAGAGAGAGAGAGAGAGAAGCAAAAGAAAACAAGAAAGGTATATATTTCCTTCCCACCCTTCTTTTTTTTCCTTTTATTGTCTATATTTCCCTCTCATTCCTTTCCCTTCCCCAGCTAACTGGAAATACTTCCAACTATTTCTTGGAATCTTTCTGAATTTTCAGTATAACAATTAATCAGAAAGAGGTAGCCTGTGAGCACATCACAAATGAAATACATGCTAAACATAATCTGATGAGTACTTCTACTGATTAAAGTCATTTATTATTAAATGAAAATTCTGGTAGTTATTTATTGTTTTCCATAGATACTCCAAACAAGAAACGAACTCTGTTATAAAGATTACCTTTTCCTCCTTCCAACCAAATTCTTCAGGTATTTTCTGTTTATCTTTCTGTACTTTCAGTTCATCCATCCAGAGCCGCAATTTTTGGCACATCAAGCACATTAGATAATTATATGTCAGTTGAGAAACTCTCAGCTTCTTGTCACTAGTCTATAAAGCTCTCTGTAATGTTGTAATACAGTATCACTGATATCTCAATGAGATAACATGTTAAGTGTCTACTGGCTATATAATTTGAACCAAAAGTTAACAAAGAGAACTGATCTTTCAGTAAACATATAGTATATTTTTGTCATCTCTTCCTGATAGTGGTTTTGATAAGCAGATTTAGATGTAGTATTATCCTCTGATTGCTTTTGCAGCATACTTGCAAGACAGGGAACTCCCTCATAATTCCTCAGACAGACAGTTGAGAGGAATTTCCCAAATACCCGCAGATCAAAGATTGCTCCCTGTAAATAGTGATGGTTACTGATATTACAAATCCACCCATACATTTATTCTTCCTCATTCTAAAAATCCTTTCACTTTTCTCAGACCAATGTGAATTCTCATTAGGTGGGGAAGAATAATTTTAAACCATCAAGAGGTAGTATGATAACCTTAGATTGCTCATTAAGGACCAGATTGTGCATGAGGTGTAGATGACAGAGGTCTAAGAAATCAAAGAGGAATGGAAATTGACAGCAATTGTTCACTGTCTCTTCCAAAACAGGAGCAAGGGGACATCAAATAAAACAAGGAGGAGGCGGGTTCAAAACAAACAAAGGGAAATGATTCTTCATATAGTGCATAATTAAGCTGTGGAGCTCCTTGCCACAAGATGTTGTGGATGCTGTAAATTTACATGGGTTCAAAAAGTAATGGACAAGTTCATGAAAGAAAAATTCATCAGGAACTATTAAATACAAAGACATTACCTCTGGCTCTGGAAGATGCTGAAATGCAAATCTCTTGATGTTGCGAGAGTGTTCCGAGGAAGTCTCACTTGGCTCTATTTATTCTTCCCCAAGCATGCATTCATTGTTGGGCCCTGTCAGAAAGAGGTAAATGGGTTATATGGGTCCTTGTACAGCTGATACAACTTTTTATATGCCCTAACTTCATACTGCTGTCTTATCCAGGGAGTATATCAAGTGATGGCTATTGGTAGACCTACGTACCATTCCCTTCTTAATGTTCTTTGTCTGAGAACAGTAATCTGAAAAAGGGTGTACTGCTACATAATTTTATTTTGAGACAGTTTGGCTTCCCAATTTTTTGCCTGGAAGGTACAGAAAATTGAAGCTGGGTGGCTGGCTCTGGGAGAGTATGGTGCTGTGGCCTCCCAGAGTCCTTTCTCTTCATGGTGTTCAGACTGGTGATGCAGGTAGGCATGTGTGAAAGAGGTGAGGTGCCAGCCTCAGCTCTTTACCTCTGTGAGCTAACTAGCTGCCCAAATAACCACACCAGTCCTAAATATTTAATGATTCAGGAGTAGAACACACACATAATTTGGGATGCTTGGCTATGTGAAAATTGGCTGGGAAATCCCCCAATAAAGCTTTTTATCCAATTACTTCTGGCATTTGGCAAGCTTAGCAGTGCCTCCTCAGCTAGACATTAGTCTGGTAATGAGGAAAAGCCAAGAAAAGTCAGTAAAAAGTGCCTCCATCTTGCAAAATACATCTTGGTGCTCTAAGTGGTAAATCCTCCATTTGACCAAGCCTTGGAGGTAGAAATATCCCCCTTCACTCCTACTGATTTGTAGTGGCCAGGTTAGAGGAGAGTTAATGCAGGAACAAGTCCTATCCTGCACTAGAATACTCCTGCATCTGCAAAGGCTAAAAGTTTTGTTAGCCAATCCCTTGGTCCCTCAGGCTTAACCATTTTTCTGTGCTAAATTAACATAGTGGTGGTGGGGACTCAGAGAGCTACCACAAAATTAAGTCTAGCTGAGTGATGTACACCCCCAGCCCAAGGGATCTAACAGCTGGAGAGGAAGTTTAGCTTCAGGCTTATTGCAGGTATCCCATATTGGTCACCCCAACATAGTGGAGGCACTCAAAAAATGACAATCTCCACAGCAGGACTTATCCTGGGGTTTCAAAAGCCATTTCCCTTCCTTCCCAGCACCTCTAAAAAGCCTTTTGGGCAAGGAAGGCAACTCTTCAGGCTCTACAGGTGTTATTATTTGGAGGCTTGCTTTGTATTCAGAGTTGGCTGCTCCTTGAGTTCACCTAAGCATTTTAGCGCATGCATGCCTGGGTGTATATTGAATGTGCTTAATAGCTGCAGTAGGTGGAGAGAGAGGAAGCTGTTCTCCAAATGATGGGAACTCCTGGAGGGAGTTGTCTTGCCACTGGCATGCTGTCATCATGCCAATAAATAAGAAAGTTTGGATGATCAGAGGAAGCTCCCCTAAAAAAAAAAAAAAAAAATAGGGTGGAAATTCAAGTCTGCATGGTGATCAGGCATAGGAAATACATTCAGTCGCCATCCAGTTTCTTCCTGTGGTTCAGGTCTGATATTCTGTGAATCGTGAAACAACCAGGAACTATCTCTGTGCCCCCAAAAAAGCCCTGTGGCTGCTGCCCTTTCTGTCATGTAATTCCTACTGCCAAGCAGCACTCAGAAGATTGTTAGTGCAAACTCAGAATGAGGTGGTTCAAAGGTATTGCAAGCTCTTTCTGTGTAGCTTTGCAAACATTGAAATTAGCCACTGAGCAAAACTATCATGATTTTGGAATGGAGAGGGTCATTTCGTATGGTGTTGGAAATCACTTCCAAATTTGTCAGTGCTCTAGGGCTCCAGATCTTGGCCTCGCACAAGCACAAGCCTAGATTTCTATGACTGTGGGGAAATCAGCATCTAGAGGCAGGGAGATAGGGAAATTGTTCAGTTATCTTCTTAGCAAAGGCTGCTTTGGGCAGGTAATCTCAATAGTTGACTGATTAAATGCATAACTGGTCCACGAATGACCCCAATTCAAAACCTCAACATTCTTAACGGGCAGGGAGGGAGCTGAACAGAGATCTTTCACCTCCAGAGAAAATACTGAAAATGAAAATGCAGAGGTTAGTCTTGTCATCAGTAGCTTCTGAGCTCCTTCTTTGGATGAAATATCCAAATGAGACAGAGTGTCTCTGTATTTTAATTTTTAGTCCATTCAAGGGGGAGAGGCAGACCTTTTCTAGTAAAACTGTGAAGATCAGAAAAGAGACACTAAGATACCAAATGTTTTAAATGGCTATTGGAGACATAGTCCATGGACTGATAAGCAAGCCATAAAACCTGAATGAAGGATGGTATCTCCATCCAATCTGGAGCCAGGCACCTGCCTACCTAATGAGAAGAGAGCACGAAGCCTCACACCTATCCTTGGCTTTTCCTCCATCAGACTGGGCTTTTGCCTTGTGCTGCTACGTGCTAAACCCTTTCTTTAGATGCTTGATTCTCTTCCTCACATATTTCATGAGAAGCTTACATGTTTAAATTGGGCAACACACTATCAACAAAGATCCTGAGAATTAGAAGCTACTAAATTCAGTTCTGTGATATGTAAGTCTTTTGGTAGATGTGGATCTTTGATACCACACTAGTGAGAGAAGAGCTAGAATAGATTAGAATAGAAAATAATAGAACAGAATAGGAGCTTTAATCCTTATTCATTTGTATCCAGGATCTTTAATATCTGCAGCCTATCTGAATCAGTTTACTTTATTTAACCCAGCTCGCATACATTTGATCTACTAAAGCTGGCAACCTCCTTGTTCCTCAGGCGTGCTGTTTATTATCTTTTACAGATGAGAGCTCTGCTGTCTGTCTGTCTCTACCCCTCACTCCCCCAAGCTGACATTCAGCTCTTCCCAGGGACTACTTGAATCAAATTGTGTTCAATCTTCCCTCCTCTTAAGCATATTAAATATGCCCAATCAAGTACCTTAAACATAGTCATAAGACTTTTGTATTCGACTACTAACCCTCAAAGCTATGTGCCAAGGACAGATGTTCCACAAGTAAACCAGGCTTCCTCTGATCAATTGGTGGTATTCGCAGACTTATCAAGAAGAAGCTGAGATTTATGTTCAGTAATGATTTTGCCAAAAAAAAAAAAAAAAAAAAAAAGCTACAAACCCCACCTAAAGTACCTTCAGCTTCACCAGGTTTCAACAAAAACTATTAAAGGTCCTCAGTGATTTATGAGGGTGGGAAAAAAATAGCTGGCATTGCATATTTAAAGACAACTTCACTTGGACATTCTGAACATGTACAACCACAGCCACTTTATGTTTAGCAGCATGGCTATAGATTAAATGACATAGAGGAGGGCTACTTGGATGATCAGAGAGACAAAGTGAGTACTTCAAAAGAGGAGACAAAAGGGAGGTCTAAGGGGCAAAGGAGAGAGGGTTTACATCTGGTTGAACTAACTCTGGTGAAAAACAGAGAACTGACATTAAAGTAGTTATAGAGCTTGCAGAACCCCAGATGATATCACCACAGTCCAATGCACTATCTTACATAGGCATATCAGTTATTTTCCATCTGTCTTTAGTGTCACTATCAATTTGGCATCAATATAACATGTCTGAACATGGCTTATTCACTTAAAAAAAAAATGCTCAGCAACAAAGGATTAGAGATGTTAGAAGTACACTGTATAAATACATTGATAAATAATCAAGGGAGAGTAAGAAAAGCTCCCTGAGCTAATGGCCAATGTTGTCACCACAACCAATAGGATATAAAGGCTGTGAATACCATTAAATCAGGATTTATAGAACTTCAGTCATGTAGAGGAACATAACTAAATTGTAACTAAATTTAAAAAAAAAAAAAAAAAAAAAACAACAACAACAAAAAAAAACAGCATGAGTTTAGAGATACCTCCTGATCAGCTAGTGAAAGGAATTAGTGTTATGATTGTCTGTGACATTTTCTGAGCTAAAAAGTGCTGCAGTACATATGGATGTATCACATGTCCTTTTTACTCTAGAATGATAAACACCCCAGCACAACAGTATGTTTAGTCCACTGTGTCACTTCAGAACACAGATAGTATGAGGGAACTTCTTTCCTTTACCAAAAGATGTCAGGATATTTTTTAACATAAATTATGAATTTCTAGGATTCATATTGCCTGACTGCAAGATAGTTATAATATTCCCATAATCTTCTTCTTTCTCCCAGAATAACTAGCTAAAGCTCCTTTATATTATGCTGTGAGATTTAGAATTTTGTTTTTGTCATAGAGTATGTATTTGTGGGGAGGAATATGACTACTGTGAAGACAGTCAGTGAGAGCAGATACTTTCCCTGCTACTGATTTGCTCTCAGTCTCATGTCCGATATCTTTCAATAACCTCAGCAACATCTCCAGGGATTTGCTTTTCCTCAGTAACATCCCAGTTATTGGCTGCCAGTTCTACCTAGCCTGAAGACAAGCATTCACACAGCAAAGTCCCATCCATATGGGCATGATCTGCTTGTGACCTGCATCTCTCTGAGGACAAGCTCAAGAGCTTTCCTCTTAGACTCTCGTGGATTTTGTGTTTCTTTGTTGTGCTTGCTTGTGGTGATAAGGTTTATCTGGACTATCTGTACTGAAGTAACATTTGCTCATACATGCCCCAAAGAACAGGTTTCAACTCCAAGCAAAATGGAATCAGGCTTTAACACAACTTCTACCCAGCTGAATAAACGTGCTCAGGCTTAAATGATCTCCAAGTATAGGTGCAGGGTTTTTTTTCCTGCGTGGATGATCAAGCATTTCTGATTACTGTTTGGGTAGCTTGTTTATATAAAGGAGACAAATCCTAAACTAATACTGAAAGTATTCTACCCCAAGAAATTCAAACATATAACTTAGCTCAGAAGCTGACAACAGGTTTTATTTTTTTAAGGTTATTTTTACTGCTAAGTCTCAGATGTTCAGGTTTTCTGAGAAGAGTAGAAGTTTACTTCCTGTAGTAATGAAAGGTCAGAAAGGAGTTTGAGACATGGTGAATTTTTTCATTAACAGAATAAAGTTTAGTATTGCAGAAATTGAAATACTGTGAAAAAAATCCACTAGGATGGTGTTTTGTTTTTTTTTTTTTTTTTTCTTTCTGACTTCCTAAATTATTATGTATATTATTTTAAGAGATTATTTTAATATGAAACACTGTGCTCTTTTTAATGAATGAATATGGGGTACATCTCTGCTTGAATGTCTGAAAACCAGGAAGTAATACTGCATTCTTTTATGCTCATTTTTCACCAGATATATATATAAATATATATATGTATACATAATGCAAGCAACATAAACAATTAGAGTGAATAGATTTTAAAAAATTATGTTGATCTTAAATAAGAATCTAACATGACATTAATAAAAAAGATAGGGAGCCCATTTTTGAGTCACCCCCATAAATAAATAAATAAATAAATGAAACAATATTTGCAGAAAGAGATTTTTAACTGTCTGCATCTTAACCTACCTCTTTAAGTGTGTACACAGCATACACATTCTTTTTATTTTTTTCTCTAATGTTCAAAATTAAGCCCCTCTGTATGCCTTCCATGCTGAAGTTTATAACCTCAGCCTACACAAGTCCAGTGCAGAAAGATCTACAGCCTCCAGGCAGAGCGAGGAAGCTCTTTAAAGATGAATCATTTTCATAAATGAGTGCAGAGGGAGGTCAAGCCAGGGGACACAGAAGGTTACATGTGTGGCTGAGATAAGGCCTCATTCATCCACTTCTTACTGTCAGGTCTTGATGGGTGAACATTGCCTTGAGCTCCCATAAAACATGTTGTTTGCAGAAAACTTGCAGGTGGTTCATAAAAAAGTCCAAACTGTTACCAAGAAATTTATCTCTCAACTGCTGGATCTGTTTATAATAGAAGTGAAGGATCTCATAGAGAAATTAAGTATCGGAGGCTGACTTATATTGGCTTGCCAGACTGAAAAATCCAACCTGCTTTCCAAATGCTGCACTAAAAATGTCAAAGCAATTGTATTGATGACATCTTGACAAGATACTGTACAAGACTGTTAAAAATCCAACAACAACAAAGGAATGTTGCCTGTTTATGGAAAAATTGTCCCTGAGGAAGGGATGTGGGTATTTAAGAGACTTTTATGGAGGAAATTCAAAGTGTTCTTGCTGCAACATTTGTTTTTAGAGAGTGTCAATCTTTTTGTACAGTGGTACCCATTTGAGAGCCAGCTTTTAAAAGGGTGTCATTGTTTCTCCCTGTTTTTCAAAGCAAATAGTCAGATAAAACTGGGTTGTGTTGAAGAAGAGGAAAGGTGAGGGTTAAATTGATGCAGGAGGCATCAGATGGTGGACAGCTTGATGTTTTTGCACTGAGGGCCTAATTTGAGACCTGTTGAAGTAAAAAAAAGTCCCTTTATTGACTTCAACAGACTTTTAGCTCTAAGGAAATGTACAGAGACTGCCAGCTGGTTTCACATAAGCTACTCCAGAGCCATCAAATAGTAGCAGCTTTCAACAACTACCAACCTGAAAAGTGTTCACATTCATAACCAAAAATCAAAAGGCCCCGTGTCTATTACACTGCAGTCCCTCTACTCCCATTTCCTCTGCACAAAAATACAAAGTTAAGTTTTCTGCATTTTTCTCAACTTTCTCTCTCATGCTTTCGTATTCATAGATTTTTACGGCCTGAAGGAGCCATTATGATAATCTGGTGTGACCTCCTGAAATCAATGTATCAATGGGACTGCACCAACATTATGGAGAACAGTATTTGGCCTCTAGATATCCTTCCATATAGAGACAGCACAGAATGAATTAAAATGGATAGGGTATTCATTATGAATTATTTGCTTTGGGGGTTATACGTCCAACATTCTGCCACACTTGTCTGGCTTCTTTTTTTTTCTTTCCTTTTTTTTTTTTTTGTTGGTTTGTTGTTGTTGTTGTTTTTACTGTAGCCAAATGAAGAGAAATATTTTCTCCAGAAGAATCTGCATAAGTAATATATGCTCATCTCAGTTGCTGTTGCTGCAGTTCTTGAGCAGAGGCAGTCAGAGGCCCAAAGTTTTAGTTATTGTTTCCTTAAGGGTTTGGATCAAAAATATAGCTTTTCACTATACCCCCTCTTGGTCAGTTCTTTCTCACCAATTTCCCTTGCTATGTTTCTTGTTAGAAATGTCCAATGCCCATGACGTGTCACTAGGTTATAGTAACAGCCCAACCACCTGTGATAGTGTCATTGGTAGAATGGAATGAGCCACACAGGTCTGGCACCCCTTCCTCAGGGATTCCTCCACCTACTCATACACTACTCAAGGCTGCCTCATGGATGTTAAAACATCTCCGTACAGAAGGATCTTGGGTACTGGGTAGCAATATTGCCATATGGCCCATTTCCTAGGAAGAATGTGGGATCATCTTATTCAGATCCCTTTAAAAACACAACCTTGAATCATACTATCACATTGCAGAGACTCTGAATTTGGACTAGGACAAGGCTATATCCAGGGAATGGTCATAGTAACAGTAAAATGAAGCCTAATGCATAAGTGCATGAGAATCTCAAGACATATAGGAAGCCGTGGTCCATCAGATCCCTTGGTATACGAAGGACTTTCACTTTGAGGCCAAAGTATATGGTTTTAGGAGTAGCAGGTCCACATCTGTATGCTAGAACAGCTTTCACTCACAGGAAGTGTCAATGACAATTTCAATCACAGGACCCTAAGTACAAGGCAACTGCTACTTAATTAAGGGAAATTTAATGAGAATTGTTGGTAAACAAATATCAGGTGATTATAGGATGACATCTCCCCGCAGATTACTCAGTAATTACATTTCTCTGACCCCAAAGGAATTTCCATGCAACCTGCAGTAAGGCTTAAAAGACAGAGATAATTAGGTCTTTACTCTCTGAAACTTTTCAGTCTTCTTTTTTTTTTCTTTTTTTTTTCTTCCACAAGCATATAGAAATTATCAGAGACAGGATCACCCCTCACTCTAAATTCCACTTAAAGAGATGATAACTCCTCTGGTTCCCCTTAGCTGCTCAGCTTCCAGAGCTGCTGCCAAGATTTTGTTATCTTCAGCTTTGAAACTCCAACATGAGCAAGGAGAACTCTCCTCATCTGCCCACAGATACTCCCCTGCTAGAACTGCCCTATGTAAGCTTTGGAAGCAGAAGGATTGTACTATAAATACCATTTCCCATCCCCAGCCTGCCAAGCAAGAAGTGAAGTTTTGCTAAAAACACATTCTCTTTACATAATTAGAGTAACACAACTAGGGCCCATGTTATTAACATATATCAGCCCTCCTGATGCAACAGAGTAGGTTAATATTGTTTTGATTATACAGCTTTCTATCAGGAAAAAGCTGATTTATCAAAATCAAGATGTTTCTTGGGAGCCAGTCAACTGTGATAATATTCTTGTTGGCAAAATTTCAAACTAACTCCAAGACTAAATAAAGTATTTAGTTTGACCTTCTCACTAACTTTGTTTTGTTTGGAATTTGTTTTCTTTTATTCATTTTTGTTTTCCCTGTTTTTAACTTTAATGTCAAAATTTTGTACATATTCATCATTAATTAGTGTTATGGTACACAACAGTATAAGATGTTTCAAGTAGTCTGTCATTACTATGACAACGTGCAGCCATTATGAAGATAAAACATTTCACAGCATGATGGAAAAGTAAAATGGCAGATATGTCAAGAGAATTTCCAACCTGACCCTTTCTTATAATATAACACCAAGTATATCTAGATCATTCTTGCCAGGCATGTCTCTAACCTGCTCTGAAAAACCTCCAGTGCTAATGACTCTGCAGCCCATCAACCTTATGCTGTTTCTGTCCACGAAGTTAGAAGGATTTTGTGATAACTAACCTACAACTCTCCCATTGCAAATTAAACCCATTTCTTCTTGCTCTACCAACTGTTGACACAGAGAATAATCAATCACTGTCCTCTTTAAAAAAAAAAAAAAACTACTATATATTTGAAGACTCTTATCATGCCTCCCTTCCTTCACTGCTTTTCTAGACTAAACAAACTCAATTCCTTCAACTTTTCATTATAGGTCATGTTTTCTTAAACCTCTTCTCTTTCGTGTTACTCTCCTCTGGATGTTTTCCAAATGGTTTATTACTTTTTTTTAAGTGTAGTGGTTAGGACCACATACCTCAGGCCAGCTGAGTCCCCACCTGTGCCAAGTAGTACAGGCTAATGACCTCCCTTTTGATAAGTATGTTTCTGTGTTTCTGTTAAAACAGCTTGGACTTTCCATTCCATAAAACATCATAATTTCTAATTACCAAAACAACTTTTGAAATGCTGGAGTTCCCCACACAATGGGAATTAACTTCTGGCTGGCTCTACTACATGAGAAAAAGATGCTCCTGTGACTGGAATACACAGTACTTAGACTACTGCAGTCTGCACAGTTAAAATACTCTGTCATATACAGGGCTTTTACCTGTAGACTTCATATTGTTTTGTGAAAGATGTATCTATCTACAGATGCAGAAAGCCAAGGAGGGAAAAGGACAATACTCCAGGATGGGAATGATCCACACAGAAATTCATGTCTGCAAAGATGAGTTTCTAGGATCATATTTCATGAAGTGGAAAAGGCACCACTCTATTTGTGTAGGGTCAGATCAAAAAAGGATCTGTCCATCCAGGAGGGCACATCTCAGCTATCCTCTTCCTTCAGACACCCTGTCATGAAGATGACACATACAGTGACAAAAGAAGCCAAAAAAACCTGAAACCAAACTTGGGAATTCCTAGTGTCCCACCAAGTTTAAAATGCATGCATACATATACATCAGACTCTATACTTTGACTTACAGAGGGACTCTAGAGTGCCCTCTGCTATTACAGGGGACTAATAACCTGAAGAGAAAGCTTTGGTCCAAAACACACTGTTAAAGTCAAAATCCGTTACCCATGCAAAAATCCTCTCCCCTTGGCTTTGAGCTCAGGTGAAACATATGTGCTCACTCATTACTCTGAAATTTTGGAGATTTGGATCCTGTCCCTAGCTCTGCTTTAGGGAATCATTGTTGGGTGATTCTGGATAAATCACCTCCCTCTGTCTCAGTGCCCCATCTGCCAAATGTAGTTCCTGTCTTGCACTTCCAGGTACTTCCTCAGACTGTCTCATAGAAGTCTCTAGAGAGAAGGCAGATACTCTTATTGTTATTTAGAAGGGAAAGAAGGAAAAACAGCGCTGTAGAAAAGTGACAGTAGATTTACTTTTGTGGAGAATAGTGTCTCCCCTGATGAAATGAAATCAAATGTGTCTGAGACAGAATGGAAAATTATGGAATGTGACATTCAGGAATGCCCCTTGCTCTCCTAAAAGTCTGCAGTAAATGAGACCCTGACATGAGTACTTAAACATAATAAAAATATCCGTCTGACTGGAAGGAATCCAGAATTTTGTGAAATACTTTTATTAATATCGTTTCCTGTGCAATAGCCACAGGACTTTTTTCTCCATTAACACTTTGGGCTCAGAAACCAATAGTGCCAGTTTCTGCTGGGCTATATGGCTGGTAGATCTACAGAAGACAAAGAAGTTTTCCAAATATGTGTCAGCTAAGGAACTCTGCCTCTGCTGGAAATTTCCCTTGAAGATGCTTTGAGGAAGACAGTGATTCTTTAGAATTGAAAGATCAAAAGAAAATACTTGTATGGGTAAAAAATGGGAGGGCTGGAGAGGGGAAAAATACAAATAAACAAATACAACAAGAACCAACCTTTCTGTGTTATGAAAATACTATGAAGAAGAGACTTCATAGTTCACTCAGGATCCATAAACCTGCTATGGCCTCAGAGTGGTGATCTGCACAATTAAAGCACTCAGCAACATAAGTCTCAGCATTTTTTCTAGTTTCCCAAGGTCACTGTCACATGGAGAGCTATCTGCTCACAGCTTGTCACTTCCTGCTGGTGCCATCCAAATGACTGGAGAGCTCTTCTGCACTGAGCTTCAGTGGGGATTTATTTCAACTTTAAATGGAGTATCTTCAAGATTATGAGAGGAGCCAAGATCCTGGTTGCCTAACATAACAATATGGAATTTAAGACTTAAGTGGGAGTCCATGTTTTTTTTTTTTACCCTTTGGCTCCAGTGAGTCCAGTAGGAGATGAGTGCCCTGAGCTCCTCCTTTTCCATACCAGGTACACCACTAGAAGGTCCACAGAGCTGACCAGAACTGGAGCTGAACCAGACAAAGAGCAGAAACCATGTGATATATTGTGACATTTTTAGTTTCACACAACATAAAAAAGACTTGTTCTGCAATGCATGAACTGAGGCTTTGGGCACAGTTTGGAATGGATTCTGATTTCTGTTTAAATCAGTCAACAAATATCATACTGAAAACTGGGCCTGAGTTCTGTTTATATTAAGTCTTGCACTTTGGGGTATTGTTGTATCCTTCATTAACTCAGCAGTAACCAAAATTCTCCTGTCCCATCAGAGTAGATTAAGTAACACTGAAGGGTCTTCTGGAAGAAGAGGACAAGGAAAATCTCATCACTAACGTTACATATGTTTTTACACGGTGCATTTAAAATCCAGTGAGGTCCAATCCTACACTCTGGAGGACTTTTTCTTTCATTTCAAAGGACAAAGGGTCAGACCTAGCATATTATTCATCTACCATAGTGACCATGCCACCAGAGGTCCTTAATGTCCCTTCCCTGAACAGGGTTGCCCCTTTATTTTAAAGTCATCTCGCACCTCCCACCTCAGGGCTTGTTCCCTTGTTCCCCCTCTGTCCTGCACTTGATCTTATCTTCTGAAACAGTCAATCCCCTTTGTCTCCTTTTGTGTCTTTGTTTTGGTACTTATAGGGTCTAGTGATAAATATCATCCCCATACCTCTGTGTGGGTGCTAGTCTTTGTGGTGTCTTCCACCACCCACACAGGCTTGTGTGACCTTTTCATGCTGTTTTTACATGCCAAAAGTCCCTTCCTACTATATGTGTTTTCAACTACATTTCCACTGCTGCCTTCTGTCTCCTTTAATTGCTGTGCATGCTCAAGAATTACCTACAACAAAACACACAGGATCATTCCAACCATGCCATCCTAATATATTTGCCTTAACCCTTCATATATCTTCTTATCCCTACCCCAAACTTTGCTCACTCCTTTTGTGTATGTGTATGTATGTTTGTGCATTCATTTAATTTATGAAGAATGAAACAGAGTGGTTCAAAAAAAATACTATGCATTTCTGATTTTCTTTCTGTGTCTGAATCACAAAGGAGTCACATCAGTTTTAAGTGCAGTTTCCACAAATGAGTCTTTAGCTCAGTGCTAAAAGCTTACCTGTCTGTATTTGATTCACTGCCACCTCTCGTAGGCTGGTAGAATATTGCTGTAGCACAGCAATATTGTCTGTTGTGTACAGCAGCTACATCTATACCATTATCTGTTTCTTTGACCCTGAAGGCAAATGCTGCAGGACAGGTCCATAAGGTTGTATTACTTTCTTTTTCCCCAAAATGAGAAAGAGAGCTCTCTTTGGATGATACATGTTGGGAATGTCCCCTTGCACACACTGTTCCCCAAAATGTATCAGGGGGCTGCTGGAGAAAGTGTTAGTTAACATGTACCAAAAACAACTTAGGAGCCATGCTCAATCCTTTCTTACTCTGTTTAGTACCAGTAGAGGTTTAACCTGGAACTTTTTTTGTTTGTTTGTTTGTTTTTTGTTGTTGTTTTTATTTTTCATTTAACACATAGAGCCAGGTTCTAGTGTTTCTTTTTTTTTTTTTTTTTTTTTTTTTCTACATTGATGTACAGCAATAATTAAATCTAAATGCATCAAACCATCTTGTGCAGAAGTGTAATTCAAGACTACATTTGGCCTTTTCTTCTGTGAACTTACCACCCAATTCTCATCTTTCTCAGGTTAAGCTGTTAACTCCTGATTTCACCTCATTCTCTGGATCATGGACCACTACAACAAAATCATCCATTAACTTTAGCTCATCAATCCATATTCAACAGCTTCCAAGAGTAGTGTCAAAGGTGGTGGAGCAAATCATACCAATGAGAATAAAATTTTACAGCCCTTCATCTTCATGATACCTGACATCATGAATTAACCATTGAGTTCAGTGAGAGCAAATTTAAAATAAAGTATTACTTTGGTATTAAGTAGTGGTAGGTAAATCTGAACAAAGGTACATGAAAATAATGAAATCAAAAGCAGGAAGCCAGCATGTGGTTGACCAGCTAATTTTAAATAGAAAGTTTGGGGATTTTTCAGAGTACAGGAACTCTGCATTTAGAGCAAAGCAGAGTTTGCAAGAGGCACATTGCTCCTGACTGCACACAAGCAGAGAGGTTGCTGATATGGAAAATTACTTGGCCAATGGCCAACATTTATTTAGGCTTGTGAAAAGGGAAAGAGAACACTTCGGAAGAAAAATCTCAAGGTAATACATTGACTAGCTATTATCACAGGGGATAAAAAGACGTAAATCAAATGAGATTAAAAAAAAAAAGAAAAAAAAAAAAAAAAAGGATGTTTAATACACATAGGTTAAAGATGTATTCGGTGGCAGGGCATCATCTGTGATTTATATTTCTAAGCAATAACAAAACAAAATAAAAAGACTCAGGTAAACAGGGCAAACTGAAATGAAGGAAGATAAAAGATACCCAGGTATCCAGTAGCTCAGGTAGACCATAAATTTCAAAAATATAATTCTTCAATAATAATATAATCCATATTTAATTAAATTTTAGAAATATAATTATTTTCAGAAACTACCAGTTCTGGCTTAAGTTCCTTCTTTCTTAAGTAATCATATCATGGCTGTCAAAGTAAGATGTTGTGGACACTTTCTGAAAAAGCTGTCCTGTAGAAAATGTGTTGTAGGACTGAGCTACAGCATCCAAAACAAGATCTCATCTGAGACTAGAATGATGATCTGGGTTTTTCTATTGTGCAGTTTCCTTCTGATGACACTGCCATTACTTTGGGACTAGCTCATGATATTTAAAACAGAGTTCTCAGCCATTAGCCAGAGGGCCAATTTCAACCCACACAACCTATGGGATTGGCTCAGCAGGTTTCCCCACACCTTGAGTGTCACACTGCTCCAAGTGCTATGTGATTGTGGTGGGAAACATGCAGCAGCCACACTGCTCCCAAACAACTCATTGTCTGAATGATAGAGGCATAACTTCCCATCATTTTGTTTCATTTTCTGCTGCTATAACTTCCTGGCTATAGGAAAAGAGACCATCAGTCCACAGTGGGTAGTGGACAAAAGGGATGACTTGAAGTGTTTAAGAGAAAGGTGGTCCTGGATACTGATAATGAAGCAGTCCCTTTGGGTGCTGAAACGTCACTCCACTGCCCAGCCCAGCCCTTTTGTCAAACAGACAATCTTGTTTCGATGCAGATTATACTGAGCCAACAAGATTTACAAAATGTGACATGACTCTGAGAATTTTGCTTGCCAAATTCGGCACCCCTTCATAAGTATGCAGAAGTGAGTCATGGTGGAGAAAGAATCAGAGTGGACTGAACAGGCATGATGTGACCGATCTGTTGTAGCATAACTGCAACACAGCCCCCATTTCATTTCCATCATTCAGTTTTGAGAGATTTTGATGTGGGAAGAAGCAACAAATAAGGTAGATCTTGTTACCTGTGTCATTCCCTTCTACATAATCTCTCCTTTTTTTTTCCTACAGATTGAATACAGCTGAGGACCTTTTATCATGCCTTTGATCACTTCTGTTGCACATTGTAGCTACTGACCAATACTATTGGCACCTTTATTCTCATTCTTAGATGTACAACTCTTTTCTCCTGGGATTTTAAAACTCCTGTGTATACAGCTGTGGTTCTGTATTGGCGTACTTTCCACCACAGCATTTGACCTGGCGCAGCCCTTCTCAGCCATAATATTGAACAACATGACATAGTCTGTAAACAGCTCTTGTCATATCGCTTGGTATAGGATATCGCACTGATGGACAAAAGCCCATCTGCTGTAAATCAGAGCTCTCCTATTGACTTTGGTGGAGCCATGCCAATTTATGCCAGCTGAGAGTGGCTCTTGCTATTATTAATGCATCCTTATTCTTTTCCCCATGTGTTTTTTGATACAAACAGAAGACACCATGGAAAATAAACTATGTGTTCAGTAATTCCTCACTGATCTCAACTGAACAATTCACAGTATCAGAAAGGTAAGTAGGGGTAGAGGAGACTGCATGTTTTTAAAATGTCAAACAACATCTGGTCCCAATTTGTGAGAATTACCGAGTCTTCTTCAGTCCCTTAACCCTTTCACCCACATTGTATCTGTGTTTGCACAGTTTATGAGTTTTATCTTTGGAATCCTTTCAATGAATGAAACTCGATATAGAAAATGAATCTTTTCTACAGGCCCCTTCCAAGGATTAAAAGAAGGACTGATTCAAAAAGCCCTCACCCCATGCTCCTCCCTGACACCCACATCACTCCAATTTAGGGCTGTGTCAACATTTTCAACATAAACCTTTCAATTTTAGATGCAGTATTCCCACCAGACTGGGAACATGGTAGGTAAGGTGTCAGTTTTGGAGCAGTTTTGTCTCTGACCTCAAATGCAAAGTGTTTTCATGGTCATTTCAATCTCCTAAAAGCATTTTGGAGTGGGGGTGTGGAAGTTGTTCCAAAATTACCCAGTGAGAACTGGTTTTAGACAGAAAGGTTCTTAAATTTGTGATCTTTTCTCCGGTATTTTCAAGTGCTGATTTTTAGAAACTTCTGAGTATCAACTGACTGGATACCAGTCACTTTAGATGCCTCAGTTTGGGTGCCCAAAGGCAAAAATGCCTGTACTTCACTTTAAACTTTTTATATAGTTGTGCCTCTAGCATGCTGATACTGCTTTTTTTTTTTTTTTTTCAATTACAGCTAAGGTGAGGTAGGGTGTTAGTCTAGGTGTGAGGTACAATTACATGAATGATTTCTGAGTGGGAAGAGACTAAAACCCTCTCTTCCAATTTCATAGATTAACCACTGTACCTCTTCAGCAGGGCAGCTTGTACCAAAGTTATTCCCCACTCCCACTGAGGGAAAGTCCTGTTACCTGGACTAGCAAAGCTGAGAAGGGCTTGGCAAAACCCATGATGTCATAATATCTCATCCATCCATGTACTTGACCATAAATATACAACCCCAGGAGGAGGACCAGCCTCCTGTGAACCCATTTCTATAGGGTTCACTGCCCAATTCACAGTTCCCACTGGGCAGCAGGAAACACAGGTGCTGAAATTTCCTTAAAGATGCCAGCAGCACCTATTTGGCCCCTTCAGATCCATTGAGCACCAGTGGGTCTGTGTGCATCAGCTGATGGTCCTTGAAGTACTGGTGGAAAATCCTTTCACAATGGTCCTTGAAGTACTGGTGGAAAATCCTTTCACAAAAAAAAAAAAAAAAAAAAAAAAAAAAAAAAAAAAAAAAAAAAAAAAAAAAAAAAGGAAAGAGGAAAACAGAGGACCTGGAAAAAATGTCTCTAGAGAAATAAGTTAAACACAAAAATACTTTCACAAACGCTTTTTCAGGATTGTGAGGTTGAACCCTAAGTTAAATCAAGTGTTTGGAGCACAGGTTTCCCTATAGCCTCCCTCAAAGGAGAGTAGTACAATTGGAGCAATGACCAGCATGGTGCTGAGCAACTGTGAAAACTTTGAAGTTAGATATCCTAGGTGTGTGTCTTCCGGTGAAGAGGAATATCAAGGACTTCCATCATCCATCCACCTCTCCTTCATAGACTGGTATTAAGACTATGCCCAACACAGGTGTAATACAACTACAGGAATACAGAAATAGGGTGTTGACTCTTTGAGACAATGTTAACAGGTCCTTGAAGTTCTGTCCAGCTGCACAAAACTCACAAAAGTTTCCTGCTATTTTTGGCTTGGCTTTGAAACAGGCCCTGAAACATTACTGTGGCAGAGCCTCAATGGATTGGCAGGTACTTTTTTCCATGACAGTCAAAAGAACTTGAGTTTGGCCTTCTGTTACTCCTGATGAGACAGAACTGGAGCTGAAAGTCCAATTTTTCCAGCAGAAAATACTAATTATCCAAATCACTGTATTCTGGAGGGATGCATTGGCTCCACCAGAAGGTTAAACATGCAGTTATTAAATGTCTCATTCCCCTAAATTAAAAATATTTCATTGTGTCTTTATTCTTGTGGCGAGATCAGGAAATATAATGCAGAGTAATCATTGCCTCATATTGGCAGGAACAATACAGACAAAAGTTATTGTTTCAACGAGGATTAAACAAAGCCTATCAGAATACTTAGTTTTATGAATGATTCTGTGATTTTATTACTATTTTCTGAATTTGAGATTCATCCCTTCCCCTAAAGGAAAAATAATAAATAAATAAATAAATAAATAAATAAATAAATAAATAAAAGAGAAATCTTGTAGTTCCCCAAAAAGGCAATTCTGTCAGTTTTTAACCAGCTCTAGCTCATTTGTTAACTGAAAATTCACACCTGCACATATGAACCTGTAGAGACAATGGGATCAGGAATGTCCTTTTAAGGTCTCATTTATAGATGGACAAAGTCTCCAAATTACCGTTGATTAGAATTGGAACAAGAGTAGCTCCACATCTCTGAAATTCAGGCCTCAGATGACTATCAAATAATTAAGAACAGTTAGCAGCAGCCGCTAACATAAGGCTTCATCAGAATTTTGCATGCTGGCACAGACTGGGGAGTCTTAAGCAATAACAGAAACCGAGTTATACAATCAAAGCATATAGGGATAAATTCTGTTCCTGATAGCATCTGTGGGAAAATTGCCATTGAATTCAATATGACCACCAAGATGTGCCCATAATTATTAGCAATGCATGAAACACTTTGGACACTTGGTAAGGCTGCATACATGAATAGCTCTGCTTCAACAAGGAGGAACTGGACTCTGCATGACGTTTGTTGGCCTTATTACAGGAGTTGTCCATGGGACAACAATTCCATTTTACCACTGTTTTTGAGGTTGTGAAATTTGTTTCCCTCCACATTGGAGAAAATGAAAAGAGGAAAATAAAAAGCTTTTCAAATATTTTGGCAAATTATAATGGCAATAGATTTTTAACACCCCTTTCATTACACATGGGAGACATGAGCTCTGCTTCTCTTTGAATTCTCTCCTTGACCAGAGCCCTGAACCTCAAAAATTTCTCCAAGAAAAGTGTCAACAAAATAGACACTTCTTTACAAAATGCTTCAGCTTTGATGAAACATGTTTTAACAAAATGTATCTAATTAACAGCTCTAATTAGAATGCAGTGTGAATTCCAGAGGTGAAGAGAAACTCTGCTGCATACCAAGAACCTTCCAACACAAGCTAAATTCTCCTGGTTTTTTTGTTTGTTTGTTTGTTTTGTTTTGTTTTATTTTTTTGTTTGTTTGTTTTGTTTTGTTTGCTTGCTTTTTTGTTTGTTTGGTTGGTTTGGTTTGGTTTTTGTTTGTTGGTGGAGTATGTGTGTGTGTGTGTATTCCTTATTTTTCTCAATTGTTGTCAGTAGGTATGGACACTGACAAAGTTCTTACAGAAACATAGCTTTTAAGCCAACTGCACTCAGCTGTAATTGAAGAAAAAATAAAATAAAAAATAATTTAAAAAATCCCTAGATATCCTTTTTATTCAGAAATTCCCTAACAAATATTTTAGAGGGGATTCTTGAGCTTTTGATATTTATTAGACTTTGTACAACTTAAGAATAAATGGGAAATCCACACTGTGAAGAAAATTTGAGACGAGTCTTGTTGGCTCAGTTGCCTGCTCTGCCAGAAGTTTTCAACATTACCTCTCTCTGTGTTCGTTTTGTCTGTTGTAAATTGAAGAAAAATTTGGTGATAAAGTATGAACATATTGAAATGCAAGGTATTCATATTTTGGGGTAATAGAAAAAAGGTACTAAACACAGGCAGTTAGATAATCACAGAGTTGAATAATTAAAATTGGAAGAAACATATGGAGAATATTGGATCCATCCCTCACTGTGTTGTCAATCCCTAGAATTAGCCTTTATTAACATTATAATTACATTTGTTGTTTTTTCTTAAGAACCAGTTTTCCAAATTCAGGACAATATTTTTGTAGAAAGCCCTATTCTCGGAGAAATGTAGTTGTAGGCAATATGATCAAAAAAATGATCAAAATCATCAACAAATTTAAAACAAATGTGGTTAACAGACTGGGATTAAAAAGCTTTTAAATCAGTATGCCTCAACTTTCTGTAAACCAAACCTTCCAGATTTCTGTTCTTAAATCATGTTTCATTTTCAAATTCATCTGCACTGAGTCTATCAATAGATAAAATGAAAATCAAAGTAAAATATTTAATTTATAGCCAATGGAAATGTTTCTTTTCACATAAGTTCATTTTCATTTTGATAAGGAAGGTCCCCCAAATAAAAGTAGCATTATTTCTAGGTAATTTCAGGACAGTGATTTAGCTGCTGAAGCTGAACAGACCCAAACCACCAAGACACTGTTATCCACACAACTTTGATTGATTAATTTCTTTTTCTTTCCCTTTGTATAGTTTTTAAGAAAGACTATTGATTGAGAATCAAGGTAGAAAACTCAAAATTAATATATAATTATATGTTGAACTGTTTCAGAGTGTCTTTCCAGCAATTTTGATCTTTATTGGTTTCTTAATTTTGTCACTATTTTAGCAAAAAAATAAAAAATGGACTTCCGTTCACTGGACAAATGGGGTGATAAGATCATGTTCTTGTGATTAGAGAAACCTCATAACTCTTCTTGAATGAACCAGTGCATCCCAAGATTGACAGGGTAGGCACTCTCCATTGAGTTGCACTTAGAGAAAAGAAAGTGTTATGCTCCACTCCAAAACAAGTCGTGCTAAATGAAGAGGTGACTACCTCTGCACCATCCAAAGGAGCTCACCACTGCCTCCCAGCTGATAGTTACTATCCAGCAGCAAAGCTGATGTTACGGGCCTGCCCTCCCTTCTTTCAGTCAAAATAAGCCAAGTAGATGTACTGATATAAATACCGACTGTCTGAGAGGTACCACTTCGGAGTAATGGTTGGAGTATGCATTCAAGATTTCATATCTTAAACATAGAAAGGGGGAAGAAACTGGAGAACCCCAAGTCTCACCTTGCTTCTTTTGAGGAACAAATTCTTCTATCAAAACTAGCCTGGAGCAATCCCTTTCCTTGAGGAGAACAAGGAATATGACTGTGATGAGTAAAGTCTTGCAGTTCTGCAGACGTTCAAAAGGCTCTCAGAGATATAAAAGTACAAATCTGATGGAAAGTTAATGAAACTTTCACTCCTAAATCTCTTAGGTCCTTTTGAAACTTTCCTCACTTATCTTCAAAGCACTGTTCAGGCATAAGCCTTGGCAATTTGCGTGGGTGATACTATATAGGGATTAACAGCCATTTTATAGATGAGGAAACTGAGGTGAAGTGACGTGCCAAAGGCCACACAAGAAGTCGTGTCAAAGGATTCAAATGGAGAAGGATTAGCAAAGGGAGAGGGGATATTTCATCAGTTAGATAGAGAATTATGGAGAGAAGAAAGAGGGTTCATCAGATTTGTAATTAAAATTCTAGGCTGTTCAGAAACAAAATACTTCTGCTTAAAATTTCTAATTTTGAAAAACAAGTTATTGTGTTCTTAGTTGTCTCCCCCACCTTTCTTTTTCTGTTTTATCTTTCCTGTTTCTGATGTATTTTATTTTCTATATTTGGGGAAAAAATAAAAAAATAAAAAAAAAAAAAAGAAAGAAAAAAAGAAAGGAGTGAATAAAGTGTTCTGTAAGATCAAAAATCAAGATAAATACACAAAAACTGAAAAATATTCTGTATCAATTTCATTTCACGTTTTGCATTTTGTTGTGATTTAAGAAATAAAAAGAGTAGCACATAACTGTGCTAAATTTGTCTAATAATAATGGGAATATTGTGTCCTTATGGTCTGAGGATGTAAAAGATTGAAAGTTTACAGAAAGATGAAATAAGAAAAAGGAAATATCAGTTGATAGGACTGGTACAATACCTGAGTTCTGGTGCACTTAAATCTTTCAGACATGAAATTGGCAGTAAACTTCAGTCTTACTAGAAGCCTTATATATTTGCTTAACCTAATTATGTTAATCATCTAAACAACTGAAAAGGAAAAAGTGGCTCACAAGTGCAGAGCAAAAGCAGGTGTTGTTGGGGCAGAGGTGATAAGGTTTGACTCCCTCTTGGACTTCAAGAAGGATGGGTAATTGCCTATGGAACTATGATTATCTGGTGGTGTGAGGGAAATTATAATGTGTTAAAAAGCAGTTATGTCTTTAAAAGAGCAAGCTCAGGATCCATTGGCCAGTGCAGGGCAGAGCGGCTCAGCCTAATTATGAGCATTTACTTCACTTCATACCCAGGTTTTTCAGCCCACACAACATTCCCTGAAACTACAGCTATCCTACCAATGGTACTCCAGCAAATTAATTTAAAGGCAGCTCGGGGATACCTGCATGAGCTTTAGTGACTGCGGTATAAACATCCCCAACTGCGGGGTGAAGAATGGAAGCGAAGAATGGGTGACTCACCTGCTGAGACAGGAGTGTGCCAGGCAAAATCTTTCCAGGAAAGTGTGGAAGTAACTAAACTGTCTCCCAGACACAGGCACTGGTTGGGCTGGAACTGGCTAGTAGGATGCTGTGGAGGAAGTAGCTCTTCAAAAGCTAGTACTGTCCCTTCCATGCTGAGGGGAAAAAAAAAAATGTGAAAAGAAAGGGTAAAAGATACTAAAGAAAGGGTAAGCAACTTGCCCAAGGTTTCAGGAGTCATGAGTCACCAGTGTGAAATTAGGACCCTCTCTCACTGAGCGTGTAAGTCAATGGAAATTCAGGGCAGGATACACATGGCTGTGTCTTAAAGGTCCTTAGATACTTCAAAGACATATAAGTTTCTTAGAATGCCTCTCCAGCCCAGGTTCTTGGAAGGATTGACTCACCCAACTCCCACAGATATCATCCTCACGTTTAGTGGCCTTTCAAAATCTGTCCCTGATTTGGTACTTAAAGGCCCTCGGCCTTGTTTCTTGGAGGTGTTGATGGATTTCTGCTCAACATCAGGTCTTTCATCACTTGCACCTTAAATGTCTCTATCCTAAGCACTCAGGGCTAGTGGCCTGGTCCCGAGCCTATCAGTGACAATAGAGAGATTTCCATTGGCTTCAATGGGCCTTGGAACAAGCTCTAAATCCTTAAATAACCTGCTCTGAAAGAGTCTATCCCAAAAATTAATCAAGGGAAGGAAGGTCTGTGAAAACACAGCCATCTATGTTCCCAGCTCCCTCCCAACCCCTCCCTTCCCCTCCCCCATGTTTCAAACACTTCTGCAGGTGATTTCTGTAATTTTAATTAATTTTAATTGCCTGATTAATTTAATTGAAACACCACGGAAATTAAATGCGCACATTATGGTGTATAATTAACATTAAGGCAATGACACAAACTGGCCAGAGTGGAGTGAAGGTCTGTGTGCTCTGTTAGTGAATCATGCTCTTCTGTTGCTGGTGCTCGGGAACACAAATTTGGAAGGAGTGTGAGACGGGCTGGTTTTGCAAGAGGTGCTGCTTGCTGGGAGAAAGCCACAGCAGGCTGGGATGAATTATGGGTGGCATGGCACGAAGCCTTGTTGATGAAACCTGCCTTGATCTAGAGGGTTTCGTCATGCCACCTGGTGAAATGAATGTGGGGTATGGGGTGGGGTGAGGGAGAAGGAGTATCCAGAGCTTTCCTCAACAGAGAAGAACGAATTCTCAAGATTATGTAGAACAGCAACCATCAGGATAAACTTTCCTTCTTACAAGAAGTGTAAAAACTACTTTTTAGAAGAGGACTACATTCAGTCTTTCCAGCTGTGCCAGGAACCATGAATGTATTTGCATGTTAATATTGAGTGTTCATTAGAGTCATTTTTTATTTTCCTAACCTGAGGCCTTTTTTATTATCAGGAGGGTGGATGGATATTTTCCACGATAAGATCTTGTTTGCAGTTTTTTTTCTTGTGTTGTGCTTTTTTTTTTTTTCCTCTTTCTTTCTCTAACCCGGCGTGTCAAATTCCAGTCTGTGTGAAAGGTGAGGGCGTGTTAGAGAAGACAATGAAAGGTTCTGCATATGCAGGGAACTCTGGAAAAAGCTCAGGGCTTTGCTCGTCCCACCCCGTTCCACCCCTGCCACTCCCGAAGAGCAACACAACACTGATGGGTGAGATCATTGCTCTGAGGGGGTAATAAAACAAAACCAGAAAGGGTAATTTAGCAACACTATATATGGAAAAATTGGCCAGTTTTGTGCAACCACTGACTACTGCAAAAATGCCAAGCTGACAGAGGTAGATCAGATAGGATCTTTCAGGTCACGGCTGTTAAAGGCAGGGAGACTCCCCTTTACACATTTTATAGGATTGACATGAATAAAGAGTTTGGGCTATTTTCTTATCTCTTTTACAACAGAAACAATACAGAGTTACTCTGGGTTTGAACTGAATTGTCCTAAGCTTCAGTCTGGTGCAAATGGAGAAGAATCCTTAGATTCTACATTTCTACCACTTACAATTAGCATATCCATTCAAAAGAAAATTGTAGAGGCATTGCCAAGACAATAAAATTCCCCATTCTCTTTTCATAGATGCAAGTTCTTCCAGGCCCATCAGACTTATCTGTGGTTATCCCTGGCTCCCAGTCCACCAGACCATTCCCAGAGATAATCTGCCCAGTTGCACACACACAAGTATGCTCTCAGCATTTTCCAGGACGTGGAATGGCATTGCCGGTCAAGGGAATGTGAATAATTGTCTGTTCTGCAGGTTAGGGAAAAAAAAAAAAAAAAAAAAAAAAAAAGAGAGAGAGAGAGATTCCTACATAAAGAAGGAAGACTAAAGTTGGTTGGTTTGTTCTGTTCTCCGCAGAATGTCCCAGTGGATCAAAACACAAATGTTAATTTTCCAGCTCTTTTAAGAAAGCAAGATCTAACGTCCACCTCAGCACCCTGTGGCTGAAGAGCCATCCTATCCCCATAATTACAAGGTAGTGATAAGAGCACTCCTTAGGTTTTAGGAGACCTGAATTAAACTCTCTCTCCTCTCCAAGTGGATTCAAACTCATGCCTCCCACGCATGAAGAGCCTCCTAACCAGGCAGTATTAAGTATTGCCAATCCCTCCCAGTTGATGCTGTTCCACTTCACAGCTCAACGTGGATCTGGGATCCAGGTGCCTCCCTCCCAGGAGAGCAGCCTAATCAGCAGACTGGTGACTCATCCTGGCTCTTTGTTTGCGTGAGCTCTGAATTATTGCCTGCCAAGTAGAATAGCTCCAGAGCCATCCCAGATCACGTTGCCCTCGGATACACTCCAGCCCAGAGGCTAGGACACTCACCAGCTGGGTGGGAAATGCCTGCTCAAATCCAACTTTCTTCCTGATTCAGCTGCCTCCTTGATGAATATCCTACTCCCTGTAGATTGCTCCCTATGGGAGTCTGGTGCCCTTAATTTCTCCCCTTGGACCTATACCAATCTCAAAAAAAAATATTAAAATATTAATTGGTGCAGAAAGTAAGTGGACTAATTCCCGAGGATGTTTAACACATTGTCTGTGGGTTCTCGTGACTGCATAATCACATGAAATAAGTTGTTCTGGACAGGAGCAGTTGAGTACATTCACCCTTCTTTGTATACTAGTAGCATGGACATTCTCCAGGAAAGAAGAAAAGCTGAAGCTGAGTTTGTCATATCCTGCAGAAAGAATGTCAGCTACTGAGAAACCACTTATGAAACCTGGTGTGTGTTGTATTCCTTTTGCTCCTTCAGTTTTTGGTGAAATTACTCTGTAAATGTCTCTCCCAGATGAAGCTACAAGCAGATTTGACCTGAAGGGGGCAAGTAATTTCACAACAGCTGAAACTGCATTTCACAGCAAACTTAGCCTATGACCAAAAGTAATCATAAAAAAAAAAAAAAAAAAAAAAAAAAAAAAAAACAGCCCAATATTTCCTTATCCATCTTACTCAGGTGCACTTTCACTGAGGAAGATTTGGTTGCCACCGTTAGGTCCCTCCTCTGCCCCCAAGGTGTTCAGTGATTCACAAAGGCTCAGCAACTGCCCTGCCCAGTGTCACAGCTTCTCCTTATGTCCCCAAAGCCAGAGGAAGAGCCTCTACAAAGCTGTATGCAGTTCTCCACGTGACATATGAGAAGTCCTAGCCTGACCTCAACTCCCTTTGGAGTCCCAGCAAAACAGTACAAAGGTCCTTGGTATGGGTAGCAGGGCTTCAATCCTCTCTGTGAACACTTGTCCTCATCCACATCTAGGAAGTATTTTTGTGTTTTTGTTCTTTGTTTTTCATATTACTACTATGATTTAATTTGAATATAGCAGGAAACAGAGAAGAAAAAAAAAAAAAAAAAAAGAAAGAAAAGAGCAAACTTCATGCACAGTGCTCTGCCTGACCAAGAGATTACTCACTCCAAAGAAAAATGATCATTTGCTCCTGTCCCTTACTTAGCTGAGACCATCACCAGTAACCATGCATAGAATAACCTACACAAGATGTCCTGCAAAGCCTTAACTTCACAAGTTCATAGCAGTAGTGGTGATATTAATTAATAACAATCATATTAAAATTATAAATAATGAGAGTAACAATAATGATATTTTTAAATAAAAGCAATGGTAATGGTAGTAAAAATAGTAATAGTTGAATCTGCATTCCACTACCATCTAGAGGTAGTAGAAAATGATATAGTCAAATTGTAGGAGAAGTTCTCAGGCAAGAAAACCTGAAATGTTTCCTATTTTAATTGACTGGGTCAAGAACAAGGCTGTTACTATTCCCACTGTGTATTTGAGAATGACAAATTTAAGTCAGAGCACACGAATACCAAGAATGTCTGCTGATTTTAGATGCTTCATTTGAGATCTCAAGGGCAGGACTTTTCCAAGACCTTAGCACTGCAGAAAGTTTTCTATGTTCCAAACATATAGATCCCATCAACTCTGATTGTTACAATAAGAGCTGCAAAACAAGCTAGAGTCCCAAACATAGCTCCTATAGGATTAAAAAAAAAAAAAAAAAAAAAAAAAAAAGAGAGAGAGAGAGACTGTCAGAATTTGTTAACCTCTACAAGGGCCTCTCCTATAAAACTCTCCTTTCCATTCCTGGAAATCCTCTTCTTTTTCTGTATATACCTTCAAATTTCTGAAGCAAATGTGATCTTACAGGAGATAGGTCACTAACCTGAAACATCCCTAAAGCAGGGGATTCTGAGACCTTCTTTCTGAGCCAAAGATCCTGGTGAAAAGTGGTCTTTGTTTGTGTGTGTGTGTTTTGTTTTTTTTTTTTTTGTTTTGCTTTTTAAGAGAAAAAGAAAAGGCCTTAATCTGACCCTGTCAGTGGCAATGAAATATATTGGGTCATTACTACCAATTCTATGGACGATTTTCAGTCACATACAAGTTTTGACAAAGTTGATGATATTACAGATTTTGTCTAGACAATTAATCACTTTGACTACAATCAACTATATCCACTACAGTGACTGATGTATATTCTGGCCAAGACATTAGATAAGACAAGAATTTGTAGTCCATTGCAGACACTGACAACTACTCAGGTTAATACAGAGCTTGCAGCTGAGTTTCCTTTGTACATATACAAGTGGGCTTTTGTATCACAGAATTAAGTTCAGCTCTGAAGGTAATTTTCAATTCATATCTCTCTGAAATATACTAACCTCCCAGAAATTGTTTTAATTCAGAATAAAGCAAAAAGTTTATCTAATTTCATTGTTGTTTTGTTTATTTGTTTGTTTGTTTTAAAAAAGAAAACAATTATTTCTCCTAATTTACCTTGATACATAAATTTGATTGAGACTCAAGAACCCTATTGAGCTTGAAAACACATTTGTATCTAATGATAAACTTATACTTATGCTCAGATTATAGTCAATGTTGTACTCTGGGTCAAAGACTCTGCAGTCATATTATAAGACACTTTCAGGCATATACAGAGTAGGAGGTCAAAGATCCAGCTGGATTATCAAGCATACGACTTTCCAACCTTAATATTGCATTTCTTGCTTTCTGAGTGCTTGGCCACCCAGCCTGAACCATGTTGAAGCTGGTTACTTGCTTAGAATAAATATCAGCTGCCATGTGGAAGCACAACTGGGTATATTGATTTCATTAGGCACCTTTTCCTGAATAATATTTGGCATCTGCCAGAGATACCCCGAAAGAGGATTATATAAGCAAGCTAACAGAGGAGCAGCAAATGGCCTAAGCCAAGCAGTGGTCAGTAAAATAAAACTACAAGAGATATTGCTCTTATACTGATTTATGGTTTGAGTGGAGTATTTTAAGACAAACTGTGCTTTATGTTGACTTGGCTCTGAGAAGACTGACATTAACATCCACAGCTACATAGATGTCTTGAACACTGCCAGGGGATGGGACATTCACAATTCCTCTGTATCCCCACCTGTATACCAAACATGCATCCCAAACACCAGGGAGCACAAATGATGCCGGGTCAAGAAGGACTGTATAAAATCTGATGGGGAGCTGTCTACTTGAAGATTCTCTCTGCTTCCACACACCTGTCTTCCTGGAGCAACAGAGCTAACTAGTCAGATTTTCATAGTTCTCATGTCAGAAACTAAATAGAAGCTGAGAAAACTAACAAAAAGTTGCAAATCCCCTTCAGCATGAGTCTTGGCAAGGCAAGCACTGAGCAGCAAGGGCACTAATGCCGACCTGCTGACTGCTGATGGGAGCCTGGCTGCTTCCTTCTGCACCATGCCCCTGGCTGAGTCATGACACATCAAGTCACGTTCCACCTGTATTCTTGCCCAGAGAAACTGCCTGATCACCGGAAAGCACTGTTCAGGTTTCTAGGTTTATGCAAGAGGCAGAAATGCCCTCTAACTCCCCCAGACAACTCCCTTGCTTCCCAGGGAGCACAAACCCATGATGCTGCAGGGCAATTAAAAGGCTTGCACTGCTGAATAAACAGTGACAAATTGTAGATTAAGAAAAAGCCTGTTATTTGTGTGAAAGAGGCAGCCTTTGCCACTAAATGGATTCATCTGTCATTGCTACTGATTGCTCCCTTTCCACTAAACGTCCCCTAAGAAAAATGTAAATCCTATGTAAATCCTTTGTTATCACCCGACAATGTGCGTATCACAAGCTGCATGGGTTAGAACACAGGTCCATTTTTCTCCAGTCTCTGCCACTCCTCTTTCAAATTTCAAGGTCTTAATGTCTCAAGAGTGAGGTGGCAGAAGGCATTCAATCCCCCTGGGACAGACTGAATGAGGAAAGCCCTCACAAGAGGAGAAGGGGAATCTCTTTACAGGTTTTGCTGTTGCAGTCAGCTACACTGTACTCTGGAATCAATCTCTTCAGAGAGATGCAGGTGAATGGAGACTGAGACACAGACCCAGGGCTCAGAAGAAGAGCATCTCCCCACAGTGAGGAGGAAGGCCTGAAGGAAGAGGAGAGGCAGGAGGATGGGAAGTACAAAGCCAAAGTACAAGGGTGCATAATTCACCTGCAATACTGCATACCTCAGTAGTTCATTCCCACCTTCATGCCAGAGTGACACATTCATGCCATAATGCAGGGGGATTATGAGCAAGAAAAATAAAGTATAAATATATTAACAGTCTCGTATTTACAGAGAAGCCAGAAAGCTAATCAAAGGAATCTGAGGGCTGTGGCACTGAACATTTGCTACAGAAAGACTTACCATGTTTACTAAGCAACCTGTGAAACACTTGGCCAACCACCCTACCAAAACCCAGGAAGCTCAGAGACATGTACAAGTCATCCACCTGAAAGCTACATCATCTTATCTCCTTCTCAGACAGCAAGACAGAAACTATAAGCTATTGTCCAGACTCTACCCTCAATGCACATTCGTGGTACCAGTGGGTGTATTTCAGCTTTATGAGCATACTCTGGTTAGGATAACATCAGTCAAACTATCCATCCCATGGAAGTCCTTCCAGTCTTCCATAGATCAGTAGTCCTCTTTGAAAAGCCAGACCCAGAGAGCTGGTTGCGGAGCTGTGATTACACAGATAGGGTGAGATGTTCCTGTTTGTCAGGTGGACTTGGAAACCTCAGCCTTCTGTTTTTTTGTGATTATCTACTATAATAGTTACATGGAGAACCACTGTTATCAGATAATTTTGTTAATACATGTCATTATTAAGGATGATTCCTGACACATAAGTCAAACTAAATTCAGAGAGTTGCAATTATTATTATTATTATTATTTATAAATCGTGGAGCTCAGCATATTTTAAGGTCACAAGCATCCTGAGGTAAGCTTGAGGTACCTTAAGGTTGCTTCTCATGGTACAAATCAAGTTATATCTAGCAAAAGCTATATAGATATGTACTGTAGATGTTTGTGTGCATTTGCAGTCAGTGGTCAGTAGAGGTAATTTGATTTAACTTTGTCCACAACTGAAGAAATACAATCTCACATGCTCTAAAGGCAAAGAATTCACACTTTGCACTTACGGACCACATTTTTTGCAGTGAAGTAGGCCTTCATCTCTTGATCATAACTCTTGTAAACTGACATTCACTTTGCTACATTCTGTGCAAATGAAGAATGGAAAAGGCTCTCCCAGCCACACATTCCTACCCCAGTCCTTAAATGCAAACACAGACCCTTTGTGTGGGACTTTGGCCATCTTGGTGCATCCTGTCTCCAGTCCTGTCACACAAAACATAAGCTACTTATCTTCATTTTAACAGTCCTTAATGTTTCTGATTTTGCCTTCTAAAATTCTTCACCATTAAAAACTCAGCAGGTGTCCCACTGGAAAAGAGTGGTAGTAAAAACACCATGTTTTCTTTTTACATGTATTTAAAGAATGGCTCCAACCACTCAGCTACCTTTCTTATGCTGCTAGGCAAAATATTTTTTAAAGGAAAGTGTTGTCTGAAAGAAGAATTTGACCCCTGTGCTAATTAGTTAATTGTGCCAACAGCATCTCCCTTTCCCACAAATTTTAATCATTCCTGCAAGATTTCTCCTGTTCAACAACCTCCCTTAGCACCATCAAGACACAGTCAAGAGTCATCTATACAGCAAAGGTGAGTCATCTATGATCAGCAACGGTGATACAATACAGCACAGTGATGCTAGGGCTGGGAAGAAAGCACATTTAAGGTATTTTCAGATGTCTCTGTTTTGGCAGATAAAGAAACAGACCCACATAAACCAAAACTCAGCATTGGTTTAGCAGACCATAGAGGCATGTTCTTGCTTCCATGCCTGCACATCTGTGATGTGGTTACAGGCCATTTCCAAACTGAAATAGCTACATTTGAAGAAATCGTTAATGTATTTATACCTCTTTTCAGGGGTCTGCTGTCTGTAAGAAGCCCATTGTTTATCTGTGGACATCCACATTGAAGGGAATGCCAAGACAGACATTTTCTGCAAATCCCATCTGCCCTTAAGGATGGTAAACCCAAGACTGTTCAAAGGAGAAATCCAACATGACAGATGCCACCACAAGGTTATACAATATCCCATACAGTCCTGTCAGACATCGTACAGGGTCAAGTTCATGCCCTAAATTTAGCACAGACCTGAACACAAAGTGCATTTTGGTTAAAGCACGTGTTAACCCAAGGCTCTACACAAAATTCACCAAACGTGTAAACAGGGTCTCTGAGGCCATATTTTTAAAGATATTTGTGTGCCTTCAGCTGTATGTAAGCACCCACTGGGGTTTGCAGAAGTGACTGCAAAGATGTATTTAGGTACATAAAGTCTTGATGATTTCAGTACTACTGAAGATTTGGGACTTATTGACTACATCCATTAGATTTTGAAGACTTCCAGGCTCTCTTCTCCAATTTAAGAAGTTTAAATATCTCCAATAACCTAGCCACAGAAGTCAGAGAAAATATATGGCTCAACAAGGTATTGAGCTGGGTTCTCCCAAATTGAAAACTAAATACTAGATCCAAAGAAAGGAGTTAGGTGCTTTTTTTTTTTTTTTTTCTCGTTGCCTGGCCCCAAAACGGAAACCCAAAGAGCAGTGTGAGGCCCCTGGGATCTCCCTACCTAATGCATAAGGAAAGTTAGTTATCTAAGAGAGTGGAGCACTTCCATACACCTCCTCTCTGGTCCTGCTACAGCCTCAAGCCTGGAGGCTTAAAACCAGGAAGTCTGCCACAACAGGGAGCAGCCCTGGGGTGAGACTCCGTGTGGTGCATCTCGGAAGCCACTGAAAGCAAGCCAATTTGGAAATGCTGAGCACACAGGGTGTGCCTGAACTCCAACCCATCTTGAGGTACACAAATCAGGTCTGCAAAGCAAAATATCTCCCTCCACTTAGGTTCCAGAGGGCCGAGCCCACTCCTGAGGGGAGACATCTGGAAGCACTCAGAACTGAGCTTTGCTCGCTGTTTTTGAAACGCGGACTAAGACAGGGGTGCACACACCTTTTTTTTTTTTTTTTTTTTCTTTTTTTTTTTTTTATCAGGAGAGAAGTTAGCAAAAGCACTGGCCCATGAAGTGAGAAATCTGGCTTCAGCCTCTTCTTCAGCCTGGAGGGATCCAAACCACATTTCCCACCTCCCAAGAGAGGGCCCGAACCAATGGGGGTAAAGTGAGGTTGAGATTGGGGAGATAGAACATGCAGCCACCTCTTCTTGAAGCTGCCCAGAAATGTGTTCCGGGGGGCATGAGGAGATCAAAGAAACCTCCTGTAACCCAGACACACATAGACCACCGCTCGGCAGTCTAGCAGTTGGGCTCTCAGCCGGCCAACATGAGCTCTGGGTTGGAGTTGCACTACTTAGCATCTTTTACATGGAAAGCAGGCATTGGACAGAAAGAACAGAACCTCTCCTCACAGCAGGGAGAGGAATCTCCTATCTCTTATTGCTTCTCCCCACTGGAGGTGCCTGTATCAAAGACTCTGGGAGCAGGCAGTTGCAGAGAGTTTTCAGTAGAGGTTATGTGTATCTGTGGGCATCTTTGTCCTTTCTTTGGTTGTGGTTCTGAACAAAGTGGCAAACGAAAACACAGGTCAGCTTGCCAATTTGCTGTTTCAAGCCCAGGAATAAGACATTGTAAACATCATTACAGTCTAGAAGCAGGTAAACATCCATGCACATCACTTTGGGCATTTTCTGGGCCTTAAAACCTAACCATTAGGTTTCTTTCCAGTGAACTCTATTTTTCTCTTTTTCTGCATGAGACACATCTATTCAGAATTGAACAAGAGAGGGAGGACTTGCTGGGGGCATCTGGTTCTCTGGGATCATGCAGTGGGCCATGTACTTGGGGCAAAGGGTAGGACCCCAACCCAGAACTGCTACTGAAGCTTGTAGCTCCCAGTAAGATTCCAACCAGCCTTATCTGGCTGTTGAGGCAGCTGTGAAAGTGCAGTGCTAAATTGCCAACATGCAGGATAGCAGCCTGATTTTGTATGAGACAAAGGTGAAAGTGGTATTTTTAGGAAGTGAGAGGACCAATCCTTGAATGACTAATTCCTCTCTTACTCCATAAGCATCCTCATTCATTCATTGCTTTTCAGGGTTCTAAAAGCCCCAGTGAGCTAGTAGTCTCTATACTAATGAAATATAGGATTAATAAAGGGGGTTCTACCACGAACATATCCCTTGATTCCAAGGAAAGAGAATCTCTCATGCCCAGAACCAGACATCATACAGCTGCAGGTAGCAGCTTTCCCTCAGGAAAATTCTTTCATTTGCTTGCAGACATATTTTAGTCTCCTTTACGATTTTGTACTGAAAAAAAAGAAAGGGTATTTGTAGTCCAGCCAACCTGAGCAACCATTTCTAACAAGTGTTGTTGAATTCTGTGAAGATATCCATGTAAGTCTATTTGCACTTACCTGCGTGAGCATTGCAGATGGAAATATTTGCTGTGGAAACCTTAGCAGCATAGTTTGTGCGTGTATAGCTCTGAAACGCTTGTTTTATTTTTAATAGCAGTGATTGAAAGCTCTTGTGTCACACAGGAGTTTGTGTTTTTTGCATATGCACCTTATCCAGAGATGTCCTGAAAGCTCTCGTATTTAGGAGGGAGACTGTCTTAATACAATCTCTGTCCTTGCCACCTATGCTAGATTTTTAGGCACGGTAAAGGAGCAAAGTTTAAACATCCCCTTCAACGTGGAACATGTCTAAGCAGTTCACGGCCTGGAACCTAGAACTTTGCATGACCATGATACACTTTTGCTATGCTTTCTGAAATGCAATTTTTCTTACTTCTCTGCATATTTTAACAAATTCTCTCAATCTTATTTTTCAACATTTGCATCTATCACCATTCATCTTGCAAATTAAAATATTTCTGCATGACACTCTGACACACAGGAGAGAAAATAATAATAATAATAAAAAAAAAATAATAACACAAAAGCGTTTCTGAAAGTAACAGAACTACAGAGCTTTTCAAACTTCCTGTTTCATAGCACTGATAGAAAAAGTACACTGAGTTCCTATGAAGCACCCTCCTGACATTTCCAGACTTATTAGCCAGTTTTCACACTGACTTCAATCAACCTCTTTAATCCTCCAAGGAAAGAGCATTTTTAATTCACCGATTGGCTGATAAGCTTGAAGCCAAAAAATGATTTACACGTAGATGAATTGTGCTTACAAGATGGAACTTCGAGCATTAGAAGCGGATCTGAATTTCCTATCTGTCATTTTATTTGCCACATTCATTTTTGCTCTGCCATTACCCTTGCTGATTATGATCTTTCAGCGCTATTGGGCTCCTGCTTCCACAGTTTTTAATCTGCCTTTAATCCCATAGATTTTAAATATTCCCCGGCACCGAGAGACTGGAGGCAATTAACTGCCCTTCTGATGCTCTCCTTATCAGTTGCCTCCTTGTATCTCTCAGAAGCAGCCTCAAGACACTTCCAGGCTGACAAATACTACCAGCATTTCTGATGAAGCAGCCGCAGCAAATGCAATGTGAAGTCCAGCTGCGTAACCTGATTCTAAAAAATCGAGTCATTCAATAAATAAATAAATAAATGCAGCACAGGCATCTAAACTCCCGTTCCATTTTGACTGGACACACAGAGAAATAAACAAAGAATATCTTTACATTTTTAATTTGTGGGTTGTTCGGGTTTTGCCTTTAGCTTTTGTTTTTGTTTTTGTTTTCCTTTTTTTCTTTTTCTTTTTCTGAAAAAGAATTTCTGTCTCTTCCAATCTGATTGCTGTTTGAAATAGAAAATATGCAGCACATTTTCTGAATGTGTCTGGGCACTTCTGATGCCCAGAAAACAGATCTGTTGGATCAGAATCTGCATCTTTTTGTTCTTAAACAGTAACAATTAAAAATCAGATGCACTAGTTCACCTACCACTAGTTGATGTAGTGTAAATTTTCCTACATTTCTAAGGGATGTCCACTCATACTTGAACTAATTTAGACTATGTAAACTCAGCTCTATGCATTTTTACATTACATCAAAGATCTGGTACTACAAATGAAGAATCAAATCAGTGTGACACAGCTCATGAAAAGAAGATGTTTTTCATTAAAGACCATCTGTTTATTCACTAACGTATACATTTACATAACCCTTCAAGAATGCTAAACTTTTGCTCAAATTGGCCACATGGCAATAGTTGGGAGACACAAAGAATTAAATGCAAAGGGCCCAATTCTCCATGGCTTTGCACCTAAGGAAATCAGTATACAACAGAGCAAAACAAGTGAAAGGTGCTATTATTTTCATCTGCTTTGTGCAAGCACAGATTTCTAACTTTGACTGAAACAAACAATTCATTTTTCTAGTAACATATATATATACACATATTTGTACACATATACATATACGTGTATGTGTGTATCTATATGATATGTATAGATAATTTAGACCTCGTCTTTAACAATAATACTTTCACTAAAACTTAGGAATACTCTACTCAATTTGTAAAATTCCCATTACTGCAATTTTGTGAGCATTGTGCAGAGAAGGAAATTTACCCAGGGTAAAAAATCCCATTTTTGTCTTGTTCCTAGAATAGTTGAAAGGGAGTATGTAGCATTTCTGATTTTCTATTCAATGTCTTAACTGTCTTTTTCTATTTATATGCTCAAAATAAAGGAGAAAGTGTGTTAGAGTGGGGAAGAGGAGACGAAAGCTCTGACAAGGAAGAAAAAATGTTGTGCTTCATAATCCACTTTCAGGGAACATAAAAACAGTGATACTTGGCCAGAGAAGAAGACCTCCCAGCTTTGGATCATTCTTTAAGAATGGCCGAAAGCAAATGCATGGAAAAGAATATAAGAAAGGGGAAAGCACATGACGGTACTTCCCAAATATGCCAGCAATTTGCAGATCAAGAATTTCTGAGCCAGAGATCATGTCCTTGTATTTAACAACATCAAATTGCCTCCTCTTCCATTAACTTGTCCAGTGGTCCCCTAAACCATGTAGATTTTAAGTACTAACAATGTCCCATAACATTGAGTTCCCCCGTAAAACGAGGTGGCAGAGCTGATGATGTTTAATGAAAATTTGCTATGGTATATCACATTGTGTTGGTTAATTCCAAATACCAGTTCTATATCAGATCCCAAAAAGGCAAAGAAACACAAATTCCTGGAGTAAATTTATATTCTTCTGCTGAACTGAGTGAAGACATTCCAACTAAGTCAGAGGAACTCAAACGATTCCTACTTTCTCAGTAGCTTATCTGAGGTTAGTGGAACTATGCTGATTCTCATTAGCTGAGAATTGAGCTCAGTATTTTATTTTTGAATGTGTCTTACAGAATTACAAATTCCATTCCAGCCAAGCTGATATATTGTGCTCACAGCTGCAGGAGCTGAGCAATTAAATTGATAATATTTTATGATAGTATGTGTATGTGTGTGGGGGGAACACATTCAATTTTGTTTGGCTCTCAAAACAAAGTCTCTGATTTTTGCAAGGTTGCAATCCTGTCTCTCCATGTGCAATTGAGTCTGTCTTTCCCTTCCAAAGGGAGTGCCTGCATTCTGGAATTAAAATTTGCTCACGACTATCAGGCAGCAATCTATGACCGATTTGTTCTCACAATCTTCAAGGCAGGTACAGAAGAATCAACATCAGAACAAGTTTCTCTTTCCATATGCATCAGTTTGCAAAGGCTTCTCTGTAGGTCAACAGGTAGCTCATTTCTTGTGCCATGAGTTTTGGGTGTCTTAACAAAGAACACCTCAACAAACCCCTGGCAGGTGGCACATTTCTTGGGTGAACACGTCTCACTTGAGAACTGGACTATGAGTAACATCTTCATTTCCTAGACCTTTAACCAAAGCAAAACAGAAAACAAAATAACTTCTGTCTGTTATTGGCCTAGACTAGATTTGGAGCAGCAATATCAAGGTAGAAGTACCTCATTAAAAGGTTCTTTGTTTCCTTTGCTTCTTGTGCATTCCTGATTAAAGACAAGAAGAAAGCAGCCAACCGTCTGTCTTGGATCCTGAGCCAAAAGTGTTCAAGTCAATGAAAACACTTCCTATTGATGCCACAGCCTCCAAAATGTATTACCAGTGGTATGACATTTGCGTAGACTGAGATTTGCTCATTGTTTAACCTAGCTGTGCTTTTATACAGATAGAATAAAACACGTATAGATAAACTGTTGCTCTTTTTTTTTTTTTTTTTTTTTTTTTTTTGCTCTGCATTTTTGCAGTGTCTAATGCAAGTACAACAGCAGACTTTGAGTGTTCCAGTAATATTAATGATAAATCATAAATATACTGGCAATGCATAGTTCAGCTGAGGAGTGTTCTATATGCAAAGATAAGCATTGTCTTCCATGGTACAAAACAATTGTAATTTGCATCACTTAGCATTCATTATTAGAAATAACAATAGCCTAATGTTATTAGTGCCCAGGATAACAAATAGATCAACGATATTTGAAAATGTATATACAAAATATCTATTTGCTGCCGACCCGCAACCACTTCCAGGCTGAAATGCCCCAGTGGAAAAGCAGTGGAGGACAAGCAAAAAGGAAATATGCTAAACTGATCCTGAATTAGCTGGTACTAGTTTTACATTATATATATACATAGTCACTGGATTCACAGTATAGCAGAGGGGGTTATATTAAAAACAGTTGTGTTTTTTTTTTTAGGGAAAATAGTAGAGCTTTTTTTTTTAGGGGAAATAGTAGAGCTTTGGTTACATTTGGGATTTTGTTGTTGCAGCTCTTTTTCTCAAGAAAACATAAACAATTACCCAGCAAAACAGCAATTTTGGCAAGAGCAAATAGACCGAAGGAAGAAACTTTGTTATATAACGCGAAGAACCTGTGGTAACCATCCTCAGTGTGTGTTGTTTGCTGTGACTTACAGCTTTGCTTAAGCATTTTAAAGATTCTTGCAGGTCTTTTTCAAGCTGCCAGCTCTAGCCTAGGAATTATGGTAATGTGCCACTTCTGAGCCCTCGGCAGGATTTGCAACAGAGAAATCACATCAGCCTATGCTGATTAACAATTCCATTCCATCCAGAGATTTATATAAAAAAACTATCTTACATTTTGCTTTTTAATAAGAACGATCGCTATCTCAAATTGAGTCCCAGCAAATTTTAATAAAGGCCCAAGGTTGAGTGGCATTTTGCATGCTGATTTAGCTGTGATTGCTTGCTTTTGATGAGCACCAGCCGGGCATGTATAGCTTTCCTCAGAGCAGGTTTAAAGACCAGTAGTAAGGAAAAGGATAAAAATAAAAACTTCCAACTGAAATTCGAGGTCTTTTCTCTCTATGATTGATTACTGAATAAATACCTACACATATCTCTGCGTTCAACCCACAAGTAATATTCCCTACAGCAAAACAGCTGTTTTAATGGTTTTTAATATACTCCCCTGTCAAAATATGTTAAGTTTGAAGGCTGCAATTATTAAAAAAAAATATGATATGATCAATCTATTTATCTATCTATCTTTCTGACAACTCCTCAGTTTAATCAGCTGAGTTTGGACCAGAGTAAACTGAAAATTTTATTCTGGTAATTTTGTATTTATATGAAGGTCCCCATTTAGCAGATTCTTTACTATTGTTTTGGATAGCACCTTCATTGCTCTGAATAATAGTAGCATACTGGTACGATAACATTTCAGGTTTCTGTCATTATGGGATATTAAAAAAGAACAAATTGTCAATGTATAAGCTTTTGTAGACAAATTTTCCCCTCTTTGTATTTTGAGGGAAAAATAATATTTATTTGGGGAAACTGTCTTTTCTGAATATATGGGGGAAAAAAGAGATTGAACAAAATAGTTTAAGTCAAAGCTTGGCAGCAGCATGTGTGCTTGCATGTGTGTGTATTATGAAAGCAGCAACGCCATAAAAGTGATCAGGTAAAGCATTTCATTTGTTTTGATTCAGCTCTTATGCTTCTTCTTTTTCATCCCTCTCAATAAATTGTATTTCAACTTCTCTCATTAAAATAGTAACCCTTTCTTGCTCCAACGCGGGTAACAACAGAGGCAAGAAACCCTTTCATATACAAACCATCCATCATCATTAGAAATAATGATCCTCCCACACAGTAACTAGTGCAATGTACATGAAGAAGCAACTAATTCCCACCCAGTTCCTTTGCCTCTTTCTCTTTGAGGGATTGCAAATGATAATTTAAAGAAACAGTGTGTGAAAGACACCTTCAGTCACAAGAAAGCTATTTCCATTTCGAAAACTGGGAATTCACAAAGGTGGACAAAACAAGAGCCAAAAAGGATGGTGTGTTATCCCAGTGAAGACATGGCCTTATTTTCCAGATTAATGTTCCATATTGCCTTAGCACATGCAGAGAACATTTTTACCAAAACATTTTAATTTCATGTAGAGTAAAGAGAAGGAAAGAAACAGCAGTAATGCCCAGTCCCCCAAGAGGTAATTCCTTTTTGAAAAGGACACTGCTTTCACCTTGACTGGTGTACTGCTGCAGCCCCTTCTTTAGGTGTATCTCACTCAGTAATAAACCTCTAAAGAGTGAGCTGAGAATGAGAGCTTGTTGGTGGTCTTGTCGTAGGTCCAATTCAGCAAATCATTTAAGCATATACTCAAGCCCAACGCAAAGTGCTGAAGCCCACACATCATTTTAAGTGAATAAGCATATGTTCAGATCAACATTTATTCCATTCCAGTCAGGGCCCTGCTTTAAGGTACATCTGTAGCTTTTCTCTGTGCTTCATGAACAGAAGAGCTTATCCTGGAAGGGGATTATGGTGTTAGGTGGAATCAACACCTCCCTGGTGGTACCTACCTTTCCATCGAGAGACCTCATAGAGGCTGCCCTTTCTGAAGGGCCTCAGTGCTTACAGATGAAAGAAGAAACGTGGGGGAATTTCAACATCCTAATATATATATTAGGGATCTTTGGGATTGTGATATATATATATATAAATATATATATATATATATCACAATCCCAAAGACCCTCTTTCTGTCATGTAAGCCTGGAGGTGCCTCAGCTTGTTCGGTGCCTCTTGGCTTGGCCCTGACAGCCCCACTGCAAGCCGGCATGGCGAGGCAGAGTGGCACCGTAGTCCCCCGAGGGGCCCAATCCTGGAGGTATGCTGGGAACACACCTACCTCTTGCTCGCAGGATCACACCCTTCAAGAATGCAGTCATAGTTGCTTTCTTCTTTAAAATGCAGCTGGCGGAGGAGGAGACGGCAGTGCCAGTGCCCTCCGCTCCTGTAATAACCCCAGGATGAAAGCACTCACCCAGGAAGTGGAACAGTGGGCTCTGGGCCCTCCTCAGCCTCAGGGGTTCAGAGTTTCCATTTCCCATGAAACCAACCTAAACCTCCAGTTATCAGGTGAGGGTGAGATGTCGGGCACAGGGAGGTGGAGAGAAGAAAGCATTCATTTCCTCATTCAAGCTACTCCAATGAGTAGAGAGAAAGAAATGAAAGATCCGTGGTCCCTCAAAGTGACTTTACAAGGAGAATATGAGTCTGTGGCCTAATGATTAAAAAGAGGATTGTCATAAGTTTTGGATATAGCTGTATGGGTATTTTGCACTACAGAGCTAGACTGAGATTTGAAGGATGTAGAGGGTATAAATCTGTATCCTTTACTTATTAAATGCTTGCTTGACTCAGTCCCAAAATTGCCACTCCCCCTTCCCAAATCTGAATCTCATATTCTGTCTAGATAAACAGACATCAGTTTGAAAAGAAAAGGGGAAATGCCCCAGGATCCAGTCATCCTTTTTTCCTCACAAAGGGTCGTGGGAATTTCATAAGTCTTTCCTGTGCAGTCCCACAGCTTGACCAAGGAATGCAGAAATGCTTTCTCCACCCAGCATCACCTGCAGTCTTGTGGTTGGGGTACTCCCATGGCAATTGGGAGATGTAGGTTTAAACCTCCCAGGCAGAGGCAAACCAAGAACTCGTCTTGCTTTTCTTGGGCAAGTGGTTTTAACCACTGGACTACAAACTAAATAGTGAGAGGATCCTCCTTTTCCTTTGGTGACTACAATTTTTTACAGGAGCAAAACGAAGCTGGTTTTACTCAGCCCTTTGAAGGGAGAAGCCTGTGGCTTATGTGTCCCATCGATACTTTTTTTTTGTAGCACTGATTTAAGCATTTTCACTTTTCTTCCTTCACCTCTTCCTCCTTACTGTGGAGGTTTGGGCTGAGATTTCTAAGGCATTAAATGTTCTTCACATGCTGAACCTGAGCTTCTAACACTGATTTTGGGGTGCACGTGCCTGAGAGTTAGGTATTGCCATGAGTTGTCCCTGCCAGAACAAGCACTGAAAACCCTGTTTCTTCTGCAAGTGGAAAAAAAAAAAAAAAAAAAAAAAAAAAAAAAAAAAAAGCCTACAGAGCTAAAATTTTGTTAGAGTAGGGTCTCTTCCAGCTAGAGAGTAATACTCTTCCAGCAAGATATCTCAGCCCACATGGATGACTTCAGCCAGCTCTGACAAGTGCTAAGAACATAGTGCCTCCTATCCTGGTCTGAATCAGGCCTTAAGGACAGAGTTGAAACTTCAATAAAGGTTTTATAAAGGAAGGAGGAATAACATACCACAACAGAGATGCCATTTCAAAAAATTTAATGACTTTAGGCAGATACTCAGAAACCATAGAGATGACTGTGGGATGGCCTGGATCCTCAAAGTGCTCTGCACCCTGGCCCTAACCCAACAGGGCAATTCAGCTTGTTTTTCCATTACAGCTTATAACCAGGTTCAGTGGGACCACTTGCACTTATAGTCAAAGGGGTCTAAATACACAGCTGGATGCAGACCAGAACAAAATACTTTGCATAATTTAGCTTAAAAATACATGTATATAATAGGGTATAATGTCTGACATCACAGGTAGCAGAAAAGTGAACCTTCTTATCTGCTAGGAATTTTTTAGCAATATCAGCTTGTGATTTGTCCCAGATGTTTACTTGCAGTAGAAAAATGTCCTGAAATGCAAGTAAATATGTAGGTAAGGAATTAATAGATATTCATTTCTTCATTCAAAGGAAAAGCATATCACTATATCACTCTGTCTTATTGCTATAATGTGCCATGGGAGAATAAGCCACCACTTTCTATTTCTTGTCTTTTGAAGTTAATTTCCGATCCTAACAGTAAATCAGAGCTGTATAATCTTGCTGATAAATTGCAGGCCAATGAAAATATATTTTTTAATAAGATCTTTACTTAAAACAAAATAAATAAATAAAATAAATAAAATAAAAATAAAAAACTTGCAAAAAAATGAAGAAAGCTGTCTTCAATCAAAAACGGGGCTTTAACATACAGTGGCTAAGTTTAGAATAAAAAAGTAACATCAAAGAAATGTCTTTTAGTTTAATTTCAAATAGCACATGCCACTTTGGAAGGGATAAATTCTGGAACATTTCTGTAAAATCTAGAAAAGATCACTGAAGCCTAAGGAAATCTAAATAATAAGCAAAATGTAACACCTACTGCTGAAAGAACATGAGGACATCGAACTCTGCATGTGGTCTCCAAGGAGTAATACTTACATGTGTTAGTAATATTCACAGGATTATGCTCAATGCATGCAGCTGGGGCAGCTTATTAATTGCTCCAAATTAATTCACCTCCAAACTGACCTGGGGTGTACTGAATTGCTTTGGATGCAGTTAGCATATAGTTTCTAAAGCCATAACAATTTGTTACCTTGTGAGCATGCATATATCTCTGAAGGACCAAAGTGCACTTCAAATGAGAGGAATCCAAACAAGATGTTAAAAGAGTTAGGATGAAAAGAAAGTCAACCTAAACTCTGTGCAAGAGAGTTGATGAACCTTGTAACAAATGGAGACTGTGAATGCTGTTGTGCACACAACAAATGTGACATTGTGCCCACTTTCCAAGAGCCAATTAAGGTCAGCAATCAGCTTTCATGGACATTAGTTCTGACTCAAAACACTTTCCAAGAGGGAAAAAAAAAAAAAAATAAGCCCACTTCCCCTCGGTGCAACAACTATTTTTACTGCAACACTTTACTTTCACGGTAGCATGAACTCCTTCCTGTCATTTTTCAGGCTGAAGAAAGCACCAGCCTTGAGGCAGGAATCCATGCTAAGTCACGCCAGCCTGAAACATCCAGACTGAGATTCCAAAAAAAAAGCCCATTTCAAGCAGAAGTCAGAGTCTGGGCCCATTTGGCTTCAATACTCTTTTTTTACTGTAAAATCCGTCTCACGTAGAAGTGAGCAGCAGCGTCAGAGAGAGGCTGAAGAGTTCCCTCTGGAAGAATTATCCGCTAAGCAGATAAAAACTAATGTCTGTGACAAACAACAACCTTTTGTCAAATCAGCACATTCTAAAGACCACATTTTTTCTCTGACTAGGCCGCAGTTCCTATTTGTGCTTTCACACTATTGCTTTGAGACCTGATAAGATGCTATCAATGGGCCCTCTAAGTACTCAAGAACCACTTTAAGGGGAATCACTGGGGCAATTACCATAAGAAGTGAAAGATATGGTATTTATTGATGGTAGATTAATATTGGCCACAATGCAATTGATTTTTTTTTCCCTGCAGCTTTATTTTCAAGTTCTTGCAGTGTTTTGTGGCCTGCTGTGGTCTTTCAGGTTTCTTTCTCTTTTAGATATGAATTTATTTTTAACTATCATTCTAATTGGCTGGAGTTCTTCCAAGAGTCTCCAATTTACTCTTAGAATGTTTGATATGAATTGCCCTGATTTAATTAATAACTGGAATGATGAGTTGAAGAAGCTGGGAATCCAGATCTTTATGTTACCAAACTTTGCTGTAAACATCCTAGATGTAGTAGGGCAGATCCCTTAGGTGTAAGGCTGGTGCTTCTGAAAGTGCTGCATAGCTAAGAACAACATCTCATAAAAGGACTCAGATATATATGAGTTAGGCACTGTAATGTCTATGTTTTAGGTGTTTGAGACCAAGAAGAAAAGAAATCCAAAACCTGGAATTCTGCTGCTACACTCTCACTGGTGAGGTCAAACACTTTTGGCTGAAGACAGATGAGTCAAAAAAAATGATTCACTGATCAGTTTTAACCTTCCTTGTAGTAACATGGAATGTGTTGTGGAAAAGAAGGGAATAAGAGGAAGGAAAGATGCAATTCTCAAACAGTTTTCTTCTCCTAAGATCTTTTAAAGACTCCAAAAAGTCAAAATATTTTCCTAATGGGTAGGTGCACATGGAGTTGAGTACAGTGTTATACAGCTGATGAGGAGATAGGCCAAGGGTTTTGACCTTCCTCAACTAAAAAAGATATTACATGTCTTTCCTTCTTTGACCCTCTGTGAGGTGACGTCCTAAAAGGGACACCTGAGAGCCACTTGGTCCTTCTTGGAGACACTCTTGGACGCAAAACCAATCAGAAGGTGCAACAGAGACTAGACAGCAGAAGCAGGTACTGAATAGGGACTGAAGCGGGCAGTCCTTCAGATGAAGGCAACTGCAGTGCCATTTTGACACCCACATACTTCATTCTTACTAAATCTAGGAAAATGCTGTTTTTTCTTGTTTCTGGGCAGCCACAGACCAAATCAAACAAATCTTCCAGAACAAAATGAAAGGTGGAAAATGACTAAAATGTAATGATTTTTGAGTGTCTTCATTTTCTGTGCCAATAAACAGACCTGGTTTGCATTGCATGGTGTACAATGTATCTTAAAGTAGAAAATTTCTGGGGTGCTGCTAGCCATAAACCAGGCTACCAAGAAAATTTCTTTTTAATTAAGCTAGAAAGACAAAATTTTATATCAAAAATAAAAGATCTTTTGTCAATTAAAAAAAAAAGTCCTTTTTGCATAGCCCCTTTAATTGTCTAATAAACATTGAGAAAAAAAAAATCCTTCTTAAAGACTCCTGACAAATAAACCCATGAGTGTTGAGATGTTCAACAAAATCAAGGAAGATATTGTTTTGCCTTACAAAAAAATAAAATAAAATAAAATAAAGTTTTTCTTTTAAAATGAAAAGACATTCAGGTTCACTTTAGAATTATGAAAAAAAAAAAAAAAAAAGTGCAAAATACCAATCATTTCTTTTTTTTTTTTTTTTTCCTTTTTTTCTTCTTCTTTTTTGCTTTAAAGTGTTTCTTCAGTTCTGTATATCTTTGAAAAATGCAAAACATTCTGCTGCCTGCCAAAAAGCCCCTTGTGGAAAGCACAATGTCTTTGCTGGCCAACATGCGGACATATAACTTCTCAACCTTGCATTCTTTCCACACACAACATTCTCGTTGATTTCAGTGGGAGTTCTGCACAAAAGGACGGAGTCTTTGGGTTAATGCAAGACTCTGAAAAGGGAAAAAGTGCTTACTGTACTGAGAATATGCATCTGAATTGGTTTTATCACAGCTGGCAGGGCAGTAAACGAAGTTTATGCGCAATAAACAGCTCTTGTGGTTAGAGTGACGTTGTTCATTCCTAGCCTAGAATTTGGAAGGAGTTATTATTTAATAAAGTTTAATTTGATGAAGAGAATATTTTTAACGCCCTAAACTGCACTCTATGAAGATGACTGATAGGCCCAGCCCACTCACAGAAAGAAATGCAATTAATTGGTTTAATGAACTCACCACATTAATTAGCTAATGTCTGTGCAGTTTCAGAATGCAATTGAATGGGCAAATCCTGGCAAAGCCGTGCTCTGGACTAATTCACCCCAAGGTCTCTTTGCTTCTCTCCAGCTGAGTGGTTACCAAAATGGCTATGCAGGATGGTCAACTCTCTCCTTGCATGTGGGGGTCAGGGCATAAGAGCTCTGCTCCAGCCCAGTTTACTTACTGCCTTCAGTCCCATAAAAGAGGCTTTGTCATCATGGGTGGGAGAGGTGCAATTGGTATTTCTTGCAACAAACAGCAACTTTCTGCATGCTGCAGACCATGGTGTACATGACAGCCTTGTAGACCAGGATTATAAGAGTGCAAACATGGACTTTCTGAACTCCTGGCTTCCTCTTGGACAGGCTTGCTCCTCCTTGGATGCACCAAAGGACACGTGCCAGTGTATTTAACTGCAAGAGGTGACTCAGCAGTGTCAATGCAGGACTTGGCATGCATTTGGTGCTGCTTTTGGGCACAAGACCCCTTCGTGGTGCACACAGAGCTGTACGGGGCAGGCAGGGCTAGATGACAAAGCACACCATCACTCCACCACCTGCACCTTCCTGTGCAGGGAAAGGCAGGCTGAAAATGGGACAGGAGCAAATGCCGAGGCCAAAGAAAAAAGGACAAGACTTAAATGAGCACTTCAATCAACAGAGAGGCAGATTTGGCAGGTCTGCCTTTTCCCCACCAGCTCCCACCTCAACCTTGATATACAGGAGCTAGGAACAGCTAAAACCTCTGGCTAAAATGGCGCTAATGGCATTTATGACCAGCTGCTATAAGAGCAAGGTTAGCTAATGTCTGCAGGTTGTTTAGAGGCACATGCTTTGATAAGCGGGTGCCATAAAACATATTTTAGTTCACTTCCTTTTTTAACCTCCCTGGTGCAAAGTATATTAAGAGCAGGGAAACCCCATAGAAGCTGGACACTTATAGGTGACACAACTCTGCAGCCTCTCGATTCTACAATTTTATCAGATGATCAAAGAGGAAGCAACGACCAGGGAGATGGATGGCACATTCACCTCATTTGGCTGCCTCATAGTGGGAGTTTTGCTTGTTCTAAGACTGATGGATCAAGGGGGAGGAAAAAAAAAAAAAAAAAAAGAAAGAAAAAAAAAAAAAGACACAGTGTTAAAGGGAAGCCTGTTTATGCCTATAAGTAAGAAAGCTTGCTCAAGAATAAGTTAACTCTTGCTAGAGGATTATACCTGTAATGCTGGCAATTCTGGCCTCTGCATGAGCTGTAATATCTACTTGCATTACCTCACAGGGTGTTATGGGCCTTAATTAATTAATGTTTGTAAAGCGCTTTGAAATCCTCGGATGAAAGGCACTATAGAAGTGCAAAGCAGTTATTAATATTAATATTGCATAAGTGGCTTGGCTCCCTTTGCACCGCAGAGCACACTAACTCCTGCAAGGGCTGCAGCCCTGAATCAGCAGTCTTCATACCACCAGGCAGGAGCCTCCCTTCTGCCTCCTCCTCTGATCTCTTTCTTTAGGACTTCCACAGCCTCTTCTCCATAAATCCTCACGAGCCCTTTTATGCCTCCTCTCACGCAAGCAGTACAAGCAGTGAGAACAGCACTTTTCAGCCCATCACCCTAGAATGGTGCTTCTCTGGACAGGAGGCTGTGGGTAGAGCAGCTGTTAAAGCAATTAAAATCTCTGTATTTGTGTGGTAAGACTTTACAGGTTTGTTTTTTTCTCTTGATTATGAGACACTTGAAGTCCCACTTACGCAATACAAAGATGAACCCAGTCAAAGTTCTGTGTATTTTATAAATTTTAATATAAAATTGAGATCACTTTCAGTTTTAGTCATAAGCAGAGAGCAGGCAAACCCCTTAGAAATGTTAGTGTCACTCCAGATTTTTACAGATTTTCAAATAAAAATAGAAAAATTATTAAAATATACAGGTTATTTCCAGAAAGGGTTCTTTTTCTGGGAGAAAATTTCCCACCCAAAAGCCATAATCATCAATGTAAATTCAACATCCTCCACCTCTCACAGGAAACATTAATGTGTTAGAAGAATGAATACATATAATAAACTACATGCATATTTTTGTTAGTTAGATTCTTGTTTGGTGAGTAGAAAGGCTGTGCTACAGCCTTTCAACAACTACACAGGAAATTGAAAAGAAGGTAATTGACACTTTATATACAAAGTCCATGAAACCATCTCAAGATGAGTCAATTCAAAGACCGTGGAATAGCTCTAGGATTAATTTGGTCAGTATAAACTCTGCCTAATTTGTCTTGAAATATTACCTCTGTGATGAACTCTGAATAACAGTGATAGTAAAATAACAATAAATAATAACGATAATATCAGCTGTTCTGAGAATCCCACTCATGTTAACACAGGCAGTTCTGGGAGGTTATTTTTAACTAAGATGTGCAGATAAACATATATTGGTGTGAAAAATGAAGAAAAAAAGTCAATTTCTTATTAATTGCAGAAAAACAGACATTTATCCATCAGAACTGAACAGTTCTCCCAGCGATGTACTAACCAGATCACAATGCAGCCTCGTCTGCAGCAGCTGTACTGGCTGTGTATAGTGTTAGCACTAGTTTGAACTTGTTTATGTCAGTGAAGTAACATATAAGCTAAAAACAAATCAGGCTTATGCACTTCGGCAAAACTGTTATTGACTTTGAAGGAAGTTTTATCTGCGTACAGAAAGCAAGCTCAACTCAGAAGTGAAAACAATACTCTGCCGGTTGAACATATCAGCCTTCACAAAGGAGGCAGGGAGCTCTTCCCAAGCTCCTTACCAGAAAGAGTATCACATTTGCAGAGATTAGGAACTGCTGAAGGCAGCTTCAAATCTCAGTTTGCTACGTGCTTTTCCGTTGTCTTGCTGTAAGGCAAAAAAAAAGGTGCATCGCTGCACCAAGCACATTTGCTGGAGCTAAGGAAAAGGTGTGTGGGATGTTTTACCAAAAGGAGAGCAATTTGGCCTGGCCATGTAGGGAACATTATTGCCTGGTGAGCACAGCCCAGCCCAGGCAGCAGGGCACCTGGGTTTCTTCCTTGGCTCTGCCACTGACTTCTTGCATGGCCTTGGGCAAGCTAAACAACCTTGGAAGCCTGTTCACCCCCCCAAAAAAAAATCAGAACGATTATAGGAATTAGAAGGCAATTCATTAATGCATTAATTAACAGGCGGCAGGATGCTAGAGACGGAGCTGTTCTGATTCACCCTGGCATCCAGACAACTCCTGTCCTATCAGCTCCACTGCAGGGGCTCCCCCACCCCTCCCCATGGGACCCCAATAACAGGGCAGAGGGGAGCAATGGGGCGAGAAGAGAATCCAGCCTCAGCATCTGTACATGTCCTTTTTCTTGGACAGAGGGAGCTGGGAGAAGGGCACAGCTCTCCCTTTCTACAAAGAGCCCATCCCACGAGGCCTCTTGGGCTGAGATTTATTTTTGTTGCCATTTAAATGAAGGATATAGGCAATCCTGAGGCCGTTTGGACCAGGGCCAGCGTGTGCAAGCACCATGTTTGGAACAGGGTGGGAACTCTATTTGTGTTCAGACGCAGAGGAAGCACTTTAAGCCGTGTCTACAAGACGGATGCCAAGGACCTATACTGGAAGGTGCTGAGCATGCACCAGCTAGGGAGGGCTACGACTGCACTCTATAAATACACGGCAGGGAGGGGAAGGTGGGCAAGAGCCACAAAGGGAAATGAGCTATTTAAGCAAAAGGACAATGTTGGCAGAAGAACAAACTGGCCGTAAGGCTGGAAATTCGAAGATTTCTAAACACCAGAGCAGCAAAGTTCAGGAAAAGCCTTCCAGGGGGGAGGAGATGGAGGACAAAAAAAAAAAAAAAAAAAAAAAAAAAAAAGCTAATTGAAAGGCACTGGCAGTAGGTTAATGGCTGTGACCTAAGAATTAGTTGCTGGCAAGAGCAGGGGTGTGGTGGATTTAAAAGCAGAGGCTCTCCCTTCCAGGAACAACTAGGAAGGTCCCTGCAGAGCTGGGCTTTGCATTCAGCACAAGACCACTGAACTCAAGAGAGTTTTGTTGAAGATTGTAGCACACTGGAAGTGAGCTGCATTTGGTTTGGCATGGTGAAGCCTTTTATCCATGTAGTATTTGCTTATCCTGATGATTATTTTGCTACCACTGCTCAAGGGTCTTCCTCAGAGAGACAAAAACATCAGGCTAAAGGGAAACAATGAGGAACTTTGGCACTGGCAAATGTAGCCAAACATTTTTTTTATTTTTTTTTTCCCTGAGGACAAATAAATTCTTATTTACCAGGGGACTTAAATATTTGCTAGGCCCCCCAGTGTTATGTCCTGGGCTTTGCCATGGAAGGACAAGTTTTTCTAGCAAAAAGCTAAGACTGGGAATACCATGCTGCAGGAGTGACATGAAGACCATGTTCCTCCTCTCCAAGTACAGAATAGTCACTGAAGCCACATTAAGAGTCCTGGGTATGAAGTCAAATTTGCAATAGACACTGGACTAAGAAATACAAACTGTAATTGTTCATTTATTATAAATTCTCAAGAATTTCAGAGAAATGCAGTCATCACAGGAAGGTGGAGAGGCTCCGCACCCTCTCAGGATGTATCCCTCAACAAATTAAGGGTCAGTAGGAACCTGCCAGAAGCAAAATAGATCTCTTTCCCTGGAATAAAGAGGCAACAGGTAAAGCTGCTAATCATTCCAATGAAAGCCAACTGGCTGGCACCACAAAGCAACCTTCCATAATAGCTCGAATCTCATCACCTGAGCATTTGTATAGAAGACTTAACAGCAATAGTGGTTTGTAATTCATTTTACACCCCAGTGCCACTCACACAGGTTGCTTCTGGGGCTGTTCTCCCTTCAATGAAAAATGTTCCGGAGCAGTAATTCCCACTGGCTTTCCAGTCGAAACTGAAATAACTCCATCGGTGATGGTACACTGCCCTGTACATGGAGCCTAGCAATGTGAAATTGCTGTACACTGCCTCCCCCTCCCAGCCACATGTATAATGCTTATTAGGAAACCCAAAAGCTGGGACTGCTGTAAGTAGCTCTGTTGTTGGTGTCTCTCTTGAATTGTCTTGGCTTGTGTTTCCTGCTCAGGCACCCACGGGCAAGGTTACAGGGTTCACTCATATTTAGCTATTATTATTATTATTATTGTTATTATTATTATTATTTACTAATATTAATTATGCAATGTGTGGTAGTGCCTAGGAGCCCCAAACCGTGGCCCAGAACCGCAGTGCACCCAACCCTTTACATGCAATGAACAAAAAAAAAAACATTCCCTGCCCCAGAAAGTACATGAGCTTGTACTGAAATAACAGAGGGAAGAACTTGCTACCTGGAGGCCAAATTCACCAGGGCATAAAAGAATGATCTTTCATTTAAACTCATCTTTACCCCATGGAACATATCTATGCAAGCTAGGGCAGAATTCATCCCCTTAAAGGCATTAAGATAGCATAAAGAGAGAGCATGGATGCGACAGTTGTCTTTTTTTTTTTTTTTTTTTTTTCCTCACACTGTCAGTGGGTTTATTTGGTCCAGGACTGAAAAATTGCATTTGTTTTCTAAATTAGAAGTATTATTGTTGGCTCTGCTGAAAGCAACTTTATTCTGTATCCTGCAGACTTATGACAGCATGAATCTCTTGGTTTCTCCCAGGGACTGGTAGTCCCAGGGGTGTATAAAACTGACTGGGAGTCCTAGGGGTATATGAAACCTTGGCCTCAGACAAGACAAAAGACAGCACACTGCTAGCCCCGTGGTTGCAGGAAAATGCTGTAAAGTCACAGTGCTAAAAGAACTAGAAAATAAAAAATAATAATAATAAAAATAATTAATTAATTAAATAAATGTTGTCTTGCTTTTCAAATCTTGAATGTCATGATTTTATGGATTGGGAAGAATTTACCTTCAGGTTTTAGATGTTCGGGGTTGACTATGCAACATCTTTCTTATTTCAGTGTGAGAAGAAGGTCTCAGAGTAGTTCCCATATTGCTTAAAAAAGGCAAGGTGTACAATTAATTTGAATCAAAGTATTTTGTTATTTGCTTAGGATTTAGTCTGTAACAATGACAGAATATATATTTTACACGTAGCATTGCACAATATTCTGTGGCACCTGTGACTAGCGCAAAGAGCTGAACTCTCCCTTCCTCTGTAACAAAGCTGTTACATAAGCTTGCCAAGATACTTCATTTCTCTTTGCCTCAGTTTCCTTCACTGTGAAAAAGGTATAGGTGTAATTTATTGATATTCCTTTGTAAATTGTTTTAAGATCTTCTGAGTTCTATGATTTAAATGAATGAAGGATATTTGACACAAGATAGGATAGAAAATGATACTTGCAACAGCATGTTCTCATTTGCTTACAGTACTGAAGCTTGTCCTGCAATATAACAACTTGTCACTTTAAAATGCACTCTAAATATTAATTTAATTATTACTTTAAAATGAAAGCACTAGACATTTCAAGTCAGGGGAATTCTGTACATAGATGTCTAAAGGCCTAGGAAAGTTTTCATCTGTAAAGATTAAGGGTCAGTTGGCACCTCTTAATGAAGGAAACACTTTTATACATCTTGTGATGGTTTAAAGGTCATTTGTCCTTCTGATTCTTTGGTGTGTCATCAAGAAAAATTAATGTGGAAATTAAGTATTTCCAGTACTTTTTGAAAGTTTTTTGAGAATTCTTAATTAAAAATATGATTCACATTTTCTGATTCATTAGAAAACCACATTCTAAAAACAGTCTTGAAGGTGTGCACCTCTTTTTTAGAGCCTACTGTTTCTGGAGGTATCACTCAGGTATTTAAAATCTGGCATGAGCTCATATCCTTCAAAGAGGTTTGGAAAAGTTCAGAATAGTCACTAGGATTGTACTGATTTCCAGCTCCAAGGATGTAGGTGAGGGCATTTTATATTTTATTTGCTGTAAAGACACAGAGTAATCAACAGCAACAACAACAACAACAAAATCAAAAATGAACAGTCCTTTGAGCTAAGAAACTTGGCTTTTTTCCCCCCCTTTTAGTGGATGAAAGTGCTTATGAGTGAAAGGCAGTTTCAACCTAAGCCCCTTTTCTTTTTCTTTAGTTTCATAAAGCAATAAAAACCTTTGGCTAAAGGAATAATTAGTAAATAATGCTAATCAAAAATGGGAGAGGGTATCTACACACCTTACAGGGAGAATGACATATCAGGTTGAGCATATGCTAGAGCAGCAACATTACTGTCATTATAGTAGCATCAGCTTAATGCACCATCCTACCATCCTTTTGTTTTTGTTTGGTATCTTTTTTTTTTTTTTTCTTTTTTTTTTCACCTAGAGCCCTAATAAGGGCCTAGTACTACCCAAAGCTCATGTTTAACTAGGGAAGGTAGGCCCACTGTTTAGTCAATGGAGCAAGAAAAGCTTGTCAAAGAGATGAATCATAAAATCATAGAATATCCCAATTTGGAAGGGACCAACAAAGATCATCAAGTCTAACTCCCAGCTGCACACAAGACCATCCAAAAATCAAACCATACTTCTGGGAGCTTTGTCCAAATGCTTCTTGAACTCCAAAGTGAGTGACTGTTTCAAATCACTGCTGAAGGAAGGACTTTAGACACTTAAATTATCACCAGCAGATTCAAAGTAAAGAAGATAGGTGTTATTTTATACAAATGGGAAAACCAAAGCACAGTAGGATGAGGGAGTTTGCCTTTGTTCCCAGTTCCAGTGTCCTAAACTAATACCCTGTCCATTGAGCACCACTACATCTGAAGAAGCAACTGTCTTTTGATAAATTCATCATGGCAACAAAATGAGTCCCTCTCTCCACAGACATTAAATTTCAAGGTAGTGGGGGTACTTAGATATTCTTAGAAGGCTAATGCAGAATTACCCATCCTGGAAAGCTATTGTTGCATGTTGCAATTCTTCCCATGTTCAATCTGTGTAGCCACCATAGAGCAGAAGGGCTATGGCTGATGAAAAAAAATAGCGTAGATGGTCTTGGTTCCCCTTTACATGTACTATGAGTGAGCTCCCTTTTGGAAGCAAAAAAAAAACAGGCCAGCACAGTGGAAAACTGTTACACTACCAAAATTTAAACATCTGTCTGACTTGCCTAGTCTCCATACCTTGCACCTAGCCAACAGAGAGAGACTTCTCCAAAAAAATGTTTCTAAACTGAACCACCCCAGAGAAAATTATTTTTTGCAACGTTTATAGAGCCTTGGGAGACCAACGAGGTAACTTAAGTAGCTCAGCTGAGTGTTGAGAGTTATGAGTCTCTATGGAGGGGAAGCATGTGTTTAAAGGAAGAGTCCCCTCACATTCAAAGAATTAATCCAAGCCACACCTGGGGGCTGTCTCATACCCCAACAGGATTCAAAATGTCTTTAATGTCCAAAAAGCATATGTTTCTCAAGGGATAAAATTGTATCATCTGAGATTCTTCTAATCAAACATACATATATACCAAAACTGAAAGGGTATAAAAAAACCAGGCAAATAAAGGGAGAAGAAAAAAAAAAAAAAAAAAACAAGGAATGCACTGAAACCCAAACCACAGAAACCTCAAAGAGAGAACTAATAACCACAGCATCACCCAAATTCCAGTTGCATCTCATTAGAGCTTTCCTATAGAGGGACATGCAGGAGAGCGAAGGCAACTCAACTAACTACAGGTGTGAAATCAGTGCCTGTAAATTAAAGCATATGTGCATGTTCTCATTTAGGATTAAAATACCTCTAGTGTTTAATCCTCAGAGGAGGATTAAGCTTCAGCAATGTAAGGCCACTTTATTCCTGAATGAGAGCATCCCCACAAATGCTTAAAGGTCTTTAGTTGGTGCACATTGACTTCACACCTTTGCTCATTCACCTTCCTGAGGGCCCTTGCAAACACATGGCCAGGGAACACTTGACTGCCAAGGGGCAAGCAAAGTGGGGAGCCAAGCTGCCACTGATGTGGAGAGCAGGGTTGGGCCCAGGCTGAAGCCAGTCCTGTAGCTGATATTCTTTTCAGGTTGCAAGCCTGGCTGTAGGAAGCAATTTCATCCCAAGTGGTTGTATGTGACCTGGTGGCAACATACATGCAACTGTTTGTTCATGTAACCAGACGTGTTGGGCTTTGCACTCCAAAGCGATTCCTCCACTGTCCTGTAGTGAAGCTGATGTGGCTGTTCTGACTTTGCTTCCTGAGTGTTGCATTGTTCTGTTTCTCATAGTGCAGCTGCCTCTGTCCAGATATAAAACATCTCACTCCCAAGAAGACCCATGAAGATTTGACCTTCAGCCTTTCTTGTCTTGCTTTTCTTTGATACTGCTCCTAAGTCACTATGAGAAAAGGTGGCTAATTTTCAATGTACTGTGGGTCTGGAGAAGTTTTGGGTTAGAGTAAAGTGTGTTGGTGAAAATCTGAAGAGTTTTTGGAGGAGGGAGAAGGTGTGATGATGGGCAAACACAACAAGGGACTGAATTTGATGACCCAAAAGTTCCTTGCCAGTCCCTTGCACTTAACCTTGCAGGAAAGGTACGCACACTGCAAATACATTGTTGGTTTTGGTGCATGAAAAACATGATTGTTAATGCCCACTCACTCAGTGAGAAGAACAATCCCTATTTCTCCTCCATTCCTATGACACACACATTTTCATCTTAACCATAGTCACAGTAGTGAGCGACAGCCTGTAGGTTAGCCAAAACACTAGCATCTCTCCTCATTTTGCAGGTGGAGAAACTGAGGCACTAAGCAAGAAGAGATAGAATGAAGCTCTCACAAAAAGCTGCAACAGGGCTGGGAGAAAAGCTTATTTTTTTTCTTTCTCTGTGCCCACCACTGAATTGCCACATCCCTCTTACAACAAATCACACAAAGAAGCCTTTTGCCAGGCTAGTTCCCAGGTCTCCAGCATGGCTCTGCTTGAAAACCAGCATGACCCGTCACATTTTTGCAAAAAAAAATGAGGAAATTAACTGCAAGAAAGGAAGGAGGAGTCAGCAGTCAGAGCCATATCAGAGCAAAGATGGGTAACGGCTTTAACCACGCCAGGAACAGAGACAGTTCCCCACGGTCGGGGCTCATCACAGCAAGGAAGGTTCGTGCCGCTCAGTGTGCACCCATGCTCAGCTCGTCCTGGCCACAACAGGGATGGGAGCCTCAATGATGGTGCAAGGCAAACTGGGACGTCCCCCAGATCAAACACACCCCAATCCCTTCCTTTGCTGCAGAACAACCACAGTTACGTCCTTCAGCTGCGCTGAGAAAGATTTCGGTTTTACCACATGTGCCCAACACTGCGAGAGAATGGCAGATAAACCCTTCTGCCTGGGTGAGTGCTCTGCTGAGCGCTCTCTGCATTGCCTTTGAGCCCATGGCATGAGCAGGAAGGTTCTGACAGGAGGCTTTGCTGCAAGAAAGGTGGCACTCTCATCCTGGTTACCTCACACGGGATTGTTTTTCCCTCCTTAAAAACAATGGTCACTGGCATGGAAAGGATCAAGCACTTTTCTCTGGGTGATGGTGGGATAGGCCTAAAGAAACAGAGCTAGGAATGGTTTGCTGGAAAGGAAATACAGCTCCATCCCATAGATTTAAATGTCCACCTGCAGCACATGAATCACCCAGGGGTCAGCTCCATTCGTGCAGGCAGAGAAAGGAGTTCTTCAGTCGACTTAGTCTCCATCAACCCTGGGATGCTCCTTGCTGTCTCCTCAACTCCACAGGAAACCAGCCATCCTTCTCTAGGTGCTTGAATTTTGCTAAAATTGCTCCATCCTGAATGGGACCTGAGCTCTTCCATCTGTTTTCAAGGCCCTACAATGTCCATCAGGGTAAATACCTGTCTTCAGTGTTGCTGTCACCAGGTCATGCCAATAAACAACATCACAGGGCACAACATGAAGCAGTTCCTGCCAAAAGAAAACACAAAGCAATGTGACTGCTGAGCAAACCACACAACCCCACAATAACACCCGCAAGGGCAATCATGTAGTATTTTTTCATGTCAGGTTAACATACATTTATCTTTGCATATAGTACAACAACATCAGAAACAATGTTGGGATAAACAAACCAAGGCATCCCGGGGTCACCCACGCTGATGGCATCACTGGGGTTTGAACCTCTAACAGCTGCATGGGTGGGAAGACCAATTGCCACCTGGGTCTAAGAATCATTATGCAGAGAGCTGGGGGGGAGAGCTGTAGAGCCCGTTTCCATCACAGACATCATCACCAGGATATCCTGCTAGTAGAGGGAAGTTTTATGTCCTGTGCTGCCAGCTCAGGGCTGCAACACCATGCTTTTGAGTCCCAAATTTAATAACAGGGGAAATGGGAGTCTGCACACCCTTGCAGTTGAGAGCAAGTGCTGTACGTACCCCACCTTTGGTTCTCCAGGGGCAGCAGTTAGGTACAAATGAGCTGTGCTGGTGCCAAGAATGTCCAAATTGACATCTAGTAAAAGCAACTGAAAAGATTGCAGTGACTTTCTGGAATGATCCATTAATGTTTTTATGATGAAATATAGGAGTAACAGGTCCAAACCATCTCCTCTCACCTCCTTAGTGTGGCCGTGGCCATAACACCTGCGGACATGATACCCCATATGGCACCAGGCTCCCTCTGCCAAGAGACATGAAACCGCGTTGATTGAAATATGAAAACAGTTGCACCTTGGGCGGATCTGGGTTAAAACAGGGAAGTTGCACCTTTCAGGCTTCTTGCATGAGGAATATTTGCAACAGGGGGAGGGAAAAACACATGTGGAAGTTCATAGCCTCCTGCTGAGCTTCATTTAGTCAAGAAATCAGCTACACTAGATGTGATGGCCAGCATCCCAGGCCCTGGGGAGTAGTGATGAGGGGAAGAAAGGAGAGAATTTGAGGTCTCTGGGTCTTTCATTCAGCTTAAAACAAGTTACTGGGTCAACATGAGGTTGAAAAATACATGTTTTTATATCCCATTAAATACATGGGATATAGAAGTTGCCCCAAATGGTCTGAAGGTTCATTGCAGCTGTAGGAATCAACAGCTGAGATTTTGCCTCATCCTCTGAGAAGGGTAAATGAGAAAGATGGCACAGATCTGGGGACTAGGACCACTTTTGAAGATGCTGGGTACCTGGGTGCGAATTGAAGAGATGTGGTGCTTCACCCAGGCTGGAGGGTACAAAAAAGTCAGTCAGAAGAAGGAGAGCTCAAATAAGAAAATATCCCATTCTGTTTCCCTTCAGTTTCATTGCAGTTAAGGCTCCTAATTGAAGCCAGTTTTACCCAAGGTTTACTGTGGTGGTTGTTTTCTTTCTCTGCTGTAAAATGCAGGTGTTCCGCATAGCAGGAAGTTGGCATGAAGGGGTAAATTTCCAAAACTCTGCCTGTACCATTCATAAATTAATGCCTGAAGAAATCAGCACTGTGACAAGCCCAGCTGTGCAAAGTAGGGCGGCTAGGAGAGGAGGATGGGGGAGAGAGGAAGAAAGGGTGGGGAAATGATGTTTGCCACCACCTATATGGATGGAGGCCTTGTGGTGAAGGTGTGAGGAATGAAAGTCAAGTAGGATCGGCCTCTACCCACAGCAGCATGCAACAGCATTAGCCCTATCCTGCCTCTGTGAAGCAAACAGAAAATTTCCGCTGGGTTTCCTTGGGGGTAAGTGTTAAACCCCATCATTTTGTATTCGACTTCTGCAGAACAGAGCTGGACCAGATGAAGGAGGACCTCCAGGGAGCTGTTTACCAGCCTGGAAGTGGGCTGCAACTCTGTACATGCCACTGTGCTGATAGGGAGTGAGTGAAACATGAACCAAAGCAATATTAAAATCATAGTATGCCTACAGAGCCATGGGTGTGTGTGTGATGCTTTGCAGACAAACAAAATTCTAAAGGAAAAAGCATATGTGTTTTACCCTAAATAAAATATTTTCATGGAAGCCAATGTTTACAGGGGAGAATCTCTTGGACTGCAGATTCTACTTGTGAACTTGGCTGTCATTGCAGACTCTTTTTGCTCATCTTCCTCAGTGTCTTAAATACAGATTAGTAGTGCTTACGAATGGAGAAAACGCACGTATATTTATGGACTGAGAACCTGGCAAAACCACTTAAACAGCTACAGACATTCCCAGCTCAGGATGTGATGGTGATTTTGGACATTACCATGGTGTAGAGTGAACCCAGGTCCATATAACCTCCTCCTACAATTTTGACATTATTTAGTCATGGAGGGAAACAAGAAAAAAAAAAAAAAAAAAAAAAAAAGCATTTGAGATTGTGAAGCAGCTTTTGAGCGGGGACACAATGTGTGGGGAGATTGTTGCTCATGTATTTCTGTCTGCTCCAGCATCACCTTGTAGATGCAAAAGGGCCCTGGACTGGTGATGCAAAAAGCTCCTAATGCACAAGTCAGCTCAGTGCTGAGGGCTCCATCCTGCTCTGCAGCTTGCATTTCCCAGCAAAGCCCTGACCTGGAGGAAGCGTCAGTGTTGCAGACAGAGGTGGCAGTGGTGCAAAGCCACGGGCCAGCCCTCATCTCAAGCAGATGGACAGCTCTGCAGCTCTCAGCCAGTAGATCCAAACACCCCTCCCTGACAGATGGACAAAAGCACCAAAGTGAAAAAATGAATACATTTACTAGGAAATAGGTCGGCAAGCTTTGGTTTTCAACCACAAGGGTGATCATTTTCCTATCACATCACGGCTGCCTGCCCTGCACCCGCTCCAGCAGTTACTCACCAGGCAGGGGCAGCCCTGATTACCCGTGCCAACTCGAGCACTAAATTATTCAGCAGTGCGTAACCCTGGCTTGTTATGTACAAATTACCCCCTGCTCGATTAAGCAGTGCCTTTCGGTTGCACGCTCGGAGGCCGGCTAATGTGATAAAAACGTGTTTATATCGTACACAATTAAGCTGTGTATCAGTCAGGTGCTGTTTTCAGAGGAGCTGAGCGATGTCACGGGGTTAACCACCAACGGAAGCTGAAGCTTCAACAGCCTTTATTAGCTCAGCAAGTGCTCCTAACCACACTCTTCCTAGTTGCAGAAGAGGCATATTCTTTCATGAGACTCCTCTTGGGCTGTGGAGGTGATATTTACCAAATAAAAACTGTTGCTGCACCTGTGCAGTTCTCATGTGGCTTTCACTACCTCCCAGGTTAACCCATTCTTCTCGGAGGCTGTTTTAGGATGCAACCTGCCTTTCATTTGTTTTTGCAAGGGGGCAGATCGGTGCAGAGCCTTCCTGGTGGCATTTTGGCTCATTTCCCTGATGGCAGTGGGGAGCTGGGAGAGGAGGTGGGAATGCCTATAGATATGGGCTGAGATCTTGAGCCTGTTTTGGTTGTGACATGGAAGGGCATGGCCAGGCACACACACATACAAGAAAGGTCTTGGCTGGGTTAAAAATATTCCCCTAATATTATAATCCCATGCAGGCTTGTGCATCAGGAGGGTCAACATCAACATTCTCTTAGGCATATGTGAAGAGTGAGATGAAAGGGAGGTGCGGGGTTGCATGGAGAGACAGTTTTGGGAGCACTGCCTGAATTCAGAAAGACTTTAAACAAATAACTGTGATTCCACATACATTTTTTAGGGGCAACACCCGCCCTTATCTGTATCTAGGTCCCTCATGCCCACTTTGGTGCTGCTCTTGAAACGAGAAGTGGGACAAGTGCTTGTTTTTTGTTTGTTTGTTTTAGGCAGAGTCCAGTTTGCTGTCTAGTTCTCATTGCATCTGCACAGGGAGCTGCACTGGCACAGCTGGGTTAGCATTAGGAGAAGAAGGAGGAGAAAGGATGAGAGTTCCTTTGTCACCACCTGCAGAGACTTCACCCAGGAATCATGCCTCTTTTATCAAGCTTCGTCTTGTCCACCCAAACAACAGTGGGAAATGAATTTCATGTTAAACTCGGTAACTGGTGCTGTGCTGCTGGCCACCAGAGAGACATCCTATGGGCCAGGTCTCCCCTACTTGCATCACATCAGGATGTCATTGGGAGCATACCTTCAACCAGAACTCTTCTGAGCCAAGGGCCCTGCCAGGTGCCATACCCCATTTACAGAAAAGCACAGCAGTCTCTCCGACCGCCGTGATTCCTGTAAGCTGAGCCTGCTGTTTGATGCACACCAGCCCATCCATACCAGCAACACCTAGTAGGTGAAAATACACAGCAGGACAGAAGCTTCAGTATTGGTGAAGCCAACTGTGAGAGGCCATTGCTAATAGCATACTTAGGTCCAATGAGCTGCAGAGAAAGCAGAAAAAGAAGATGAAAAAGAAGACGAAAAAGAAAAAGAAGACAAAAAAGAAGACGAAAAAGAAAAAGAAGACGAAAAAGAAGACGAAAAAGAAAAAAAGAAAAAGAAAAAGAAAGAGAAAGAGAAAGAGAAAGAGAAAAAGAAAAAGAAAAAGAAAAAGAAAAAGAAAAAGAAAAAGAAAAAGAAAAAGAAAAAGAAAAAGAAAAAGAAAAAGAAAAAGAAAAAGAAAAAGAAAAAGAAAAAGAAAAAGAAAAAGAAAAAGAAAAAGAAAAAGAAAAAAAGAAAAAGAAAAAGAAAAAGAACAAGAAAAAGAACAAGAAAAAGAACAAGAAAAAGAACAAGAAAAAAAGAAAAAGAAAAAGAAAAAGAAAAAGAAAAAGAAAAAGAAAAAGAAAAAGAAAAAGAAAAAGAAAAAGAAAAAGAAAAAAAGAAAAAGAAAAAGAAAAAGAAAAAGAAAAAGAAAAAGAAAAAGAAAAAGAAAAAGAAAAAGAAAAAGAAAAAGAAAAAGAAAAAGAAAAAGAAAAAGAAAAAGAAAAAGAAAAAGAAAAAGAAAAGAGAAAAAGGCTACTGAATATAAAGGCAGCTTCTCTGGCTCAGGAAGTCCTGAAAATGCAAATCAGTGACACCTGGGAGGGTGCTTGAGGAAGTATCACTACATGATTATTCTCAACTTTTTTTTTTCCAAGATATCTATGGTTTGCCACAGTTAACCATAACACACTCCTCTTCCCCTAAGTACCCATTCTTCTCAGCTACAGGAAGCATGACATATTGTGAGTCTTGGGTTCAATGTATGAGGCCCAGTAAGTGTGACCTGAGTTCCTTTCTGGCCGGCCCAGCTCAGTACTGGGTTACAATTTCAAACAAAAAGTCTTTGAAAGTACGGCGATGATGTCAAACATTAAAAATGAGGGAATCCAGCTCTGCAAACTCTGAGACAACCTTAAAAAAAAAAAAGGAAAACATGAGATTTTACTAAACAGCAAACCTATGTTCTCTTTTATCTTCTTTCAGAGCAATTAGGGCATCCACATCATTAGCTTCATCTTTACCACACAGAGATGAACATGGGCTCTTAAAAAATAAAAATAAAAAAATAAAAATAAAAATAAAAATAAAAATAAAAATAAAAATAAAAATAAAAATAAAAATAAAAATAAAAATAAAGAGGCTTTTCTTCAGGAATCATAGAAGTTGGTGCTCTGGAATTGTCTCATGTGACATTCAGGGGACTGAATGACATGAGAGATGCAGAATACTTGTATTGACAGAAATGAGCATCAGGGAGGAAAAGGGAAGCCTGGATTTATGCCCCAGGCTGGTCTTATCCATTCCTTGAGGCCACCAAGGCCAACAAAGGCAAAAGTGTTTCTTGCAAGCAGTTCTTCTCTTTTTCCATAGTGGGACTGAAGTCATTGCTGGATTAATGCTACAGCAAAAGAGGGCTGGACTCTTAAATCAGTTCATAGTTACTGTTTTTCTTCACCAGAACTAATTAGTCCCAGATGAGGCTAGTTATGTTCCCCAGGAGGGAAAGGTGCCTCACAGAAACCCTGTGGCAAAACCCTGTTGTCCAAAAGAGCACTCACCTGCCTTGCCAAGAGCAGCTCCTCTTTCTCTCCATCATATCCTACATTCTCCATCTCCCCGTTTGGGCAATACCTGGACCAAGATAGCCCAATCTCCATACTTTCCCAGTCTTGAGTTACTCCACAAATGCTAGCCTCAATATTCAGTGAAAAGAAAATCCTGTGAATGTTAAGTGTATAAATAAATAAATGTTTAATCATGTCAGTCAGGATTGTGTTTTATGGACAAGAGGGCCTAAAGATATGGGAATTTATGTTGCTCTTTTTAACATGAACCTCAGAGGAAGCATTTTACTGCTTTGGGAAGCAAAGGGTGCTAGCAAGTTATTGGAGGGAAAAAAAAAAAAAAAAAAAAAAAAAGCCAGGGCCAGATGCTGTTCCCTGGAACCCCTGAGGGCAGATGTTACCCAAGCAAGGTGTGACAGTGCTCCAGCACTCCAGGACTATAAACAGAACCTTAAGCAACTCATTTAAGACAAATCATTTTAGAAATGAAACGTTTACTTACTCATCGACATAAAACCTCCAGTCTTTAATTGTCTATCTCATTCTGTGAAAGTGCATTGAAACTTTACCAACATTATAAATAGGACTGCTCAGTTAACAACTGCTTTGATGTCTAAAATGAAGTCCACATTGGTACTCCCCCTGTCTCCCTGTCTGTTTTTTGAGATTGTCTCTATTTAGACCAGCATTCCTGGGCTGGTAGTGAGATAGATGTAAATGAACAATGATGAAAGATTAAATATTTTTCATTGGAAGAAGTTTCTTACCATGTAAAAAAAAAAAAAAAAAAAAAAAAAAAAAAAAAAAGAAAAAAAAAGTTTCTATCTCATGAGCATCCTAAAGTAGGGAAAGGAGATTATTGTGTCAGGGAAAAGGTCAAGTCCTCCCAGTTTCCCTCTGAAAAGCAAATCAGTTCTTTTAATCATGGTCCCCATTTTCAAGTGTCATAGAACTGGAATATAGTTCTATTTATCTCCAAAGTGTTTAATGGAGTGCCTAATTTGGGTAACTTCAGGTATTTCATAGTATAGATGGTTCAGGTTGTGGAGATCAGGGTAATGTGAAGCTCTCACTGGTTTCTTGTCCTGAGGTATACATCCACTAATAGACGTCGTTTTGAGTATGGCCTCCAGAGTCTCTGTCTGTCCTTTGTTGAACATATCCCCTAAAAGCTGAGACTCTTTAAAAGATATTCTGAATCCAAGACATACAGATTTATGTCAAAAACCTTATCATGCCATACTGAAAACCCAGCCCTGGGCTGACAGGTGGGTTGCAAAGGATACTGTCAAGCATTGGCTGAGCTAGTTAGGTGAGGAAGAGCCCACCCACATCTTGCACGACTAAGACAAGTACCATCCATCCTTCACATTCACAATTCATGAAGTTGCTTCCAAAATTCAGTGTGTGGGACCTGAAAAACACCTATCATGGTCTGAGCACAGATAAACTCCTAGACCTGTTGCCAGTACACTGGAAGGCTAATTAAATGAATATGACTTTTAGTAACTTCCAAGCTAAACAATTTGCCAAAAAATTCAAACTTGCTAAAAATTGGAAATGTTTTGCCTCTATTGGATCCATGCTCAGGCATCACAGGATGGTTAGTTCTACCAATAATTCATGTACCTGCATGTTTTAATGACAACTGAAATACCCTGGCATTTCTGGGCTAGCATGTGTGCTATGATCTATGAGCCTACACTCCCTCTACCTTCACTTTGAACTGAACTTCTTTATTAAGCAACCCCACTACCCACCACTATCTAACATGCCAAGACCTGTGAAGTTTTCTTGTACAGTACTGTCTTTGAATCCCTTCCAAGACCCAACCAGTAGCACCAGTATTCAGACACTGTAGGATGATACCCAGAGCCAATGAAATAAAACTTCCTTTGGGAATCTGAAGAAACCCAAGAAGCTTTCTTTCTTTTTCTTTTTTTTTTTTTTTTTTTTTTTTTGGTCGCAGTTTTTTGCTTTTTTTTTTTTTTAAACAGCCAATGAGAACGAATTGACACACACACTGCAATCATTAGGACATAGAGCTAGAAATGAGCATATCTACAATAACAATCTCTTTACACCTACCTACTTCCCCAGGATAGAAAGTTGCCTGTTGTGCAGGAGCAGAGCAGGGCACTTTATAAAGAGGAATATAGAAAGAAAGGATTCCTTTGCCTTATCTGTATTATACATGAAGCTGCTTCACAAGCCTAATTCTAAGTACTTTTTTTTATTTACTCTTTCATTAGTACAAGGAGGGTGAGATACAGAGTCTTAAATACTCAGGGTCAGACCCACAAACAAGCTCATGCATTTCAAGTGGCATTTAGATATTAAGTTAAAGAGTTTGGGATGAGATTTTTTTCCCATATTAAAATATCTAAAATTAGATGTTTACATGTCAACCTGTGAACCTCCACTGTTGATGGGGAACCAGCAATGTTGTAAGTGGCCTACAAAAATGTACTGAGCTCACCTTAAAGCAGACACTTTAATTTAGCCCACTGCTCAACTATCTTGTCACTAGTGACCATACTGCCTAGGAACTTCGTCCAGTTGGCCAAACACCAATATCTGGTACCAGAAGTGACACCTTAAAGTATCCTTAATATTTGCACCAGATTGTCAGATATGAGCTGGGTTCTGTGGAAGGTCTACACTCTTCTGGAGCAGCATCAGGAGGCATGACAATGTGCCTTAGAGCACTTCAAAGAACATTGAGTGCATAAGAGCGTAAAGTGAACAGTGGAGTGAACAGTGCAGTGAACAGTCAAAACTGTTTAAAAGGGGACAGAGGCAGTTTTTGTGAATGTAAGTCATATTGCGCTGCTCAGCCCAAGGGTCATGGTCTATTTATTGCCATAGACATATACTTTGAGTGTAACTTTTTAATGTGAGGCCTCTGAGTCTTCTGGATGGCTGGTTACTGTATTGGTTGCATAGCCCTCTTGTACCTAACTACTGTTACAACAAAATAGTATAACTGAAACATAACAGAAAGAAAGTGTATGTGTTTTTTATTTAAAAAAAAAAAAAAAAGTCAGTCTAGATGGTTATCAGTCTGATCTAATGTCCTCTCATCTTGGGATGAAAGGGCAAGGACATCTTTGCTTCTTCTGACCACCAAACAACTAGTCTTTATGCATTTGTTTGCATATATATATTTATTTATATTACAGCACTTCATAGAAAGCTAAAATGTTTCCTGGACAAAGAATGCAAAATGTTTTTCAGTTTGGTCTCTGTGAATACTCCCAGAAATGTCTGGACAGAGACAGAAAAAGTTTGGAACAACACCTACTACTAGCAAACACAAAAGAGGATGCAGAATTGGCAAGAGTCAGTAAAGGAGGATTTCTAATTGTGTCTTAGCATCTACAGAGGCTGCCATGGGATGTCTTCTCTCCAGTCCTCGTTTCTTTTTTCCTGCTGATTTTTGTAGAAAAAGCAAGGATGTACACTATACTATACTCCAAAGCCTTGATTCCCACATGCCCACAATAGGGACTATTACTCTATCACTTCCTTTGCTCCACAAAGCCAAACTTTTTTTCTCATGCAAGCAAAGGCACGTATGTTTCCATGCACATCTCAGTCTTCCCCTGATCTGGGATCGCAGTGTGGCCAAGACATGCATCCATTTGCAAGAGCCCAGAATTTGTACTGACTTCTGAAGTTTAGATGCATACCTATACAATCAGATAGAAAAATAAATAAATAAATAAATGAAAATCCAGGAGCAATGTCTCATTGAATGAATTAACATACAGCTGTCTCCTTCCAGCCAACACCCCCAAGCCACTGTAGTCTAATTCCCTTCATGCCCCACATCAGTACATTTTTACCAGCAGATCTGCTCCAGTAGGTGTGAGGGAGGAGACAAGGAGCAAGCAAAGAGTTTTATTACTTTAACCATTTGAAGATAATTAAGCAGGTCAACTTTTGGGTGTAACCAAAGACTAAGCCCCCTTTTATTGCTCTGACAGTGTAAAGAAGCCATGAAAGACATTTAAATTACCATTACCCTCCACAGTGAAATTCGGAGTCAGTCCAAAAGAAATTCTATTCATTTCAGGCTCACTGACTTCAGTGAAGCTGAGATTTAGCCCTTCATTTCACAGCCTTGGAGAATATAACCCTATTAAAACAAGGCTCTTAAGCAAGCTATTGCTATAGCCTTTGAAGCACAACAGAGAGGGGACACTCAGACAAATGTCAGGAGGTGGCTGCAGCACTGGCAATGAAGCTTGTTTGTGTCTGCAGAGAGCAGAGACATCTGAACACCACCACTGCACAGGGAGGTGGTCTCATTTCACCTATCTTGAGTATTTGCATCGTCTCAGTAACTGCTTTGATACGCACTTTCAGCTGGGCCCTTCTCTTTGCTCAAACCTTTCAGTGGGATTTGCAGATGCTCAGCTTCCGTTGGCTCATCTACTAGGCTGTAACTTTGCTCACAGAGTCAAGTCCCTGCAGTTATTTGAGCAAGGATAGACTGTATCATTGAATCTGCAGCATTTCCTTTATCTGTTATTTAAAATGGTAAGGCTTACCAGGGAGATGAATAAGGGAACAGAGGAGTTGAAAGCTTTTATATCAGTCCTGTGCAAACAAAGTTAATGTGCCTTCCTTGTGCGCAAAGATTAACTGTGATTAAGTGCTCCAATATGAAAAACGAAGACAGAAAAATAGAAAAGTGTTGCAGTGCTTAGCCGTCCTTCTTAAAATAACTACTATTGTGTTAGGCTTAAAAGGCATTTGCTAAAGATTTTGTGAAGAATTAAGCTTATTTGTTATTCTTTTAAGATAGAAACAAGAGTAAAGGAAAAGCTGTTAGTCAACATTGTCTTAGAAGATAAAGGTTTCTAGATAAGAGCATATATGGGTCAATAGAAGCTTCAGTAAATATCTTTCTTGATTGACAGGTCTCTTGAGATTTTTTTAGCTGGTTTAATGTCACCTTCTTTTTTCTTTTCCCTCTTTTTTTTTTTTTTTTTTTTTTTTTTTTTTAAACAGTCTGGTAATAATATTAGCTGATAAAGGCAAGCAAGTTATGTCACATTTATATTTGACCAATGGTGGCACCTGGAAAACAGCAAGAAGCAACTTAAGGGATGGTCTTTGCACCATGTCCCCATGTCAGACATCTTATCAAGAGGTTCAATTAAATGAATGAGACAAAGTCAGTTCAGACACTTACTTCAGATTACGAATGTGTCCAGAAGGGGAGACTTTTCTCTGATTTAACTCAAGTCATTTATAATCAGCCCTCAGAGTAAGGGTAGAAAAGAACTAATCATTGCAAACCCCAGGCCTTAGACTCACTTAGAGGGGACTGGGTATCAGTAGTATCAGTGTTTTGGGCTGTATGTCTGCAAGGTGTAAATGTCAGAAGTTAAAAATTGCAAGCTTACCTAGAAGTCCTAGGGTAAAATATAAAATTCAAAGGTCTTTTAATTTGCCTTCTGTGACTAGGGTTATTTTTTTTTCTAGTTTGCACACTGCCATGAAGACTAAAAACAACTTACATTAAAATTAAACAGGAAAAAAAAAAAAAAAAAAAAAAAAAGTAGATTCTCAGGCGATAACTTCATCCCAGAAACTGGAAAACTGGATGTTTATAACAGATTCAAAACAAAATAGTCTGAGCCAGGATGTAGATGTGTCTTTCCCCCCGGAAATAACACCTTGCTCAGCAAAGATGCCCTTTGACTTCAGGGTGGCTATCTGAGGAGTCAAGTGTTGTTCAAAGCACTGATGCACACCATGCCTGAAATGCATCCAGCTGTGTGAGAAATAAGCTGAGACCACAGTGCAGCATCCCTTGAATCTAAGTCTTGAAAGATAGCTACCCCCAGAAGAAATTCCTGTATTGAATATTAAAAAATATATATAGCTTTCCATCAGGATACCAGTTTAAAGCATTTGAAGCTTTCCACAGAGACAGGATTCAGACAGGAGGGTAGGGAGGCATGGAGGTTGATATACAGCGGAAAAGCTGTGCCAGTTTACCCTCACTGAAGGTGACAAGCAGATATATATATATCTATATATATATTTATAATATATATAATATATATGTAATATATATATAATATATAGATATAGATATAGATTAGATATAGATATAGATATAGATATAGATATAGATATATAGATTAGATATAGATATAGATATAGATATAGATATAGATATAGATATAGATATAGATATAGATAGATATAATTTTATTTTTTTTTCTAATGGATTGAGACAGGAACAAATATCATCCAAATTTTATTGAGCAACCTTTCTTACCAAATTAAGCCTTTTCAAACAAGTCTTTGTCAAAATATCTGTACCAGGAACTCATCATGGCTTGCAGCTGTGTCCCCGGGGCATGTTGGGCATGGCAGAGCTAGGGGTGTGTGTTAGCAGAAGATGCCTACATGCCCATACACTGCCACTAGCTACTGCCATGCTTCAGAGCTGGCTCCAGGCTGGGTCCCAGCAGGCACCTTGCTGTGCCTCTGGCCTGGCAGAAATTCCTATAGGTTCTCTCTTCTCAGTGAACAAGGAAAGGAGTAGGTCCTCCCCTTGATTAAGGTCACTTACTCTGTAGCTTATGTACTGTCTTTGGCTCTCACCATCCCACCCTGATGCTTGATAAATGCTGAAAACTACCATGAAGACAACGAGGATGAAGTCTTGTCCCCTTTTGGCAGCAAGGAACATGAGAAACCTGATAGTTACATGAAATAAAATGTTGGGTGCTTGCAGGAGCTGAATGGAGGGTCCAAATGCATCATTCTGGACAAGCATAACAGTGTGAGTCTCCTGGAAATATTGACCTTTCTATTTCCCTCTATGGTATCCCACAGGTCCCCTTTCTGGGTCCATCATAGGTCTGACCAGTGACAGCAGAGACAAAGCAGAAAAGTGCCCTGGGAGATGGAGTACCTGAGCAGCAGAGACTGATAGGAGATTCCTCCTGGGAAAACAGAAATAAACACATTTACTGATAAAAGTCTTTGAAATACACTGTTTAGTAAGAACAGACCTGGGGAGAGAAGATGTTCGATGAGACACATAACACCTCTAGAAAAATTTTAGCATGTTTCAACTTATGCAATTTTCAATGGGAATTAGTGCTGAGTGTATGGAAGAAATTCATATATTAACCTTCCCCACACACCCCACTGCTGGTGTTGGCTACAGCCAGCTCATACGAATTGAAGTTTTATTTATTCTCGGTGCAAAGTCCTGTTTAAAATTCAGTAACGCATTTATTTACTTTCAGACACAACCTATTTCCCTAGCCTAAAGACTGCCTGAGAGGCAACAGATAGTTCTGCCTTAAAATGTGATATGGCAAAAGCCTGGGTAATTTTGGCCAGTTTCAATATTGTGATAACCATTGGGAAGTAAAAGTGCTTCTCCCTGAGCTGCAGGGACACTGCGTGTGGATTATCACACGCATTTTCAGGCCCCTCATGTTCATGTAGAGTGGGAGGGTGCAGAGGAGAGCAATGCGAGTTTTTAGGGCTGGCTAAAGCCACAAAAACATATAAGCAGCTTGGTGAAGAAATGACTAACATGCAAGCCAGCCCCACACAGTCTACAAATGCCTGAAAGGTGTGAAAGTTGAGGAAAAGGGGGAACTGGCATATAAAAGTGGAAAAAAAAAGAAGTAGAGACAATGTGTGGGGTGCTATCCTGAAGGTGGCAATCCCTATCTAATCCCTTTTACATGAGAAAACAGAAATAATCTAGTCAAATATGCTCATTGAGAAGCCAGGATAGGGGGAATTGAAAACAAAATTAAGTAGAAAAGTAGGACAAAAAAAAAATGATCGGTGAAATGCTTATGTATTGCACAGCAAGAGCAACCTAGCAGCAGGTGGGTGATGCAAATGTTTCTCTGTGCCTGTTTACTGCGTCTGTGTCTGTGACCACACCAATTAGAACAGTTCAGATCTTTGGTTCTGGCCTTGGCAGCTCGGGGCTTTGTGCTCCAGAGGCTTTCACATCAATCACCCTTCCTCAAGGTGGGCCAGGTCTCACCACAAAGAGCTCTAAGGGGCTAAGGAGGACACAGAAGGAAAATAATTCTGCAACTGATGGAGCTGTTATTCAAAAGTGGAGACTTTATCCTGAGAAAAGTAAAAGAAGAATGATTTAAAATTATTCTGTGTCAAAATTTAGTAGAGGAGTGCTTCTCCCATGCATTTACTCTGGGATTTCATCCTCAGACATTTGGTAGATCCAGACAAAGCCTGGCTTAGTGTGAAGTTGAACAGAAAACCAAAAAAACCAATCTCTCCATCTCAGAATTCCCACTCCCCTTCTTCCTCTGCCATGAATAGCAAGTTTCTGTTTTCAAAGTATGCCACTATAAAATCCCCTTTTATCTTGTAGTTTCTGTCTCCCTCTCCATGTTGTTGTGTTTGTTATTTTTTTAATTATGCATATAGCCCCCACTTGTTGTGAGGATGCACTTGTTTGCTCCTTTCTGTTTGTTTTCCCCTTTGCTTTCCACATGGGGGAGGATGGCCATGGGTGGAAGCAAGCGTGCTCATCATCAACAAACACAGGGCAAGCAGAGGTCAGCCCAGTGTCAGCCTTTGTGCCTGGTATGGAGCTGCACGTGCAAAAGCCAGCATAAAACCAGGTTGGTGAGGGGAAAGCAAAGAACAACGTAATTTTTGTTTGGGTTTGTTTTTCTTTGGTCAGAGGCTGTTCAAAAAAAAAAAAAAAAAAAAAAAGTTAATTTAAGTGGGATCTCAACCTACTGGAGAGCCAAGGTGCTGAGGTTTGTTTAGGAGATTTGAGTTTGTACATGCGACATGGATGTCATTAAGAAAAATTATATCCTTGGGCAGAAGAAGGTTGCAGGGGATGGAAGGGGGGATGTGGAAGAGGAGAAAGCTGCTAAGCTAAGAAAGGATGAGGTAATGATAACATAATTTCCTAAACTGGCTACTAATTAACCACAACTCTGGCACTTAGTACTGTGAACTGACTCCATCATAAGACAGAAATCACTCTCTAACCTAAAAAAGAAAAAGAAAACAAGAAAAAGAAAAAGAAAAAAAAAAAAAAAAAAAAAAAAAAACACAGAAAAATAAGCAGCAGCACATTTTTCAGTGATAATGCTAGCCAAAGAAAAGAAGTACATTTTATTTCCTTATTTTTTTCCCCATGCTCATAAGTAATAAGCCAAGTCTTGTGCACAGAGCAGACAGGGCATGGGCAGTTTTCTTTAGTGTGAAGTAAAATGTGAGAGAATGCAGTCAATGCACAGAGAAAATTCAATTCTATGCTGATAAAGCATAGAAATAACCATTGCCTAAAGCAGCCTGTTGAGTGGTCTCAATGTGTTGCTCATGCCAATGAGCAAGAAAGTGGAGGGCCAAACACAAGTCCCTTCCCCAGCTCATCTCTCCCAGCTCTATGCTTTGAGTCACCTTTGATAGTTATGTACACTGGAGTCGTCCTGAAAGATCTCAGGAGGAAATGTAGCAGTGGGACGGGTCACCTAGAGAGGCTGTGGAGTCTCCTTCTCAGAGATCTTCAAATGCCACCTGGACACCCCGTTTTGGGTGGCCCTGATGGAGCAGGAATTGGACCAGATGGCCTCCAGAGGTTTCTTCCCACCTCAGCCATCCTGTGATTCTGTGAAACATAGCATACTGAATAGTGACAGGGTTTGTGCTACATCTCCTGTAGTACCTGTCTGTTTCTCCTGTATCTACACAAAATATTCCTTCAGTGGGAATGGCTATGCAAAGGGCAGGACAGAAAAAAGCAAACTCCCTGTTCAGTTAGAAGGTGTTGCCCACAGCTTTTCTCCCCACTTCAGTGAAGCAAGAGGCTCAGTCTTCATTCTGTCCTCTATATCTCATCCAAACGCAAAAAAAAAGTAATAAAAATAATAATAAAAAAGGCATCTTTCTAAGGAATCACAGAAATCAATCCAAGTTCTCAGACATAATAAGGTGCAACACTACAAAACTGCAATGTAAAGCAGGTAGTAGCTCAGAAACCTCAAAAAGTATTGAAGAAGGCTTAGATGGCTCATTATTTTGATGAACTTGCATCCAGGTGTTGACGTCCTTTATGTTATGTGCATGGTTACGTGCATGTTGGAGAAGGACAAGAAAGGAAGAGATATTACTTATGGCAAGGCAAAAAAGGTAAACAAAAACAGACCTGCCAAAAGCTTCTCTTTTAATGCTGGACCCCATATATTGGTAGTACAGTACTAGTTGCTCCCAGCAGCAGAGATGCTGTGCCAACAGGGAAGATGAAATGTTGAGCAAGGGACATGACTGCAGCTGGTACTTCCAGGAGATGGGGACAGAAGCTGTTGTGGGAAGGTGGGGGGATCTACAGAAAAATAAATAAATAAAGTAAAATAAATAAAATAAAATAAAATAAAATAAAATAAAATAAAATAAAATAAAATAAAATAAAATAAAATAAAATAAAATAAAAGCCAAAGGATCCCAGGAAAGCATTATTTTTGAGGGGGGATCATATCTCAGGCCATGGTGTTCTAATAAGAGGGGAAAGAAGGAGCCCCATGGTCAGTGGAGAGGGTTGCCCCCATGTTGGTGCTCAGCTTACTGCTCCTTTCTTCCCACAGCAGTGCTGAGACCGTGGTTTAGCCACTTTGAGGAAAAAAGTCTCACAGCCAAGGTGGAAGTACAAGAGCTGTGGCTATAAAAGAAAGGAGATGCAGGCTAATGAGGACCTAAAACCCCCTTCTTTCCCCTCTCCTTGTAAACTCACACCTGTGAGTCCCGGCTGTGCTCACAGCCAGGGTTTTAACTTTCTCCCACATGAGTGAAAAAGCTCATCTGGATGGCCTTCTTAGAAATGTACAGATGAAATCAGCCTCCTGCAGCAGAAAGTTGCCTGGCATTAGTGCACTTGAGCCCAGGCTAATAAAGCCTGCCAATCTTCACATTAAAATATTTCCTCCCCATCTCTCAGCTCTACCACAGAGCTGCAGAGGAGAGGACAGAGTTCCTTTCTCCAAACACTTCCCAAATGCTACCTCCTCCATTTGAGAGGCAAGCCAACATGTTTAGTGAGCATCCATTTCAAACTGCTCCTCATAACACACCCTTCATATGTTCAACATGAGCAAAATAAGAGATCACAGGTCATGAGGGGATTGTCAGAGCACAGGGCTCAAGGAAGATGGGGAGTGCAGTGTACTTAGTGATTCAACAGAAAACACACTTGATTTCTTTTTTTTTTACTTTCTACTTCTATAAGTAGTGGAAAGAAAAGTGTTTCCACCCAGCAGGCCTCATAAGTGTCCTTTGTGACCTTTATCAACACCAACATGTCTGTTTATAGACTGCCAGATCCTCAACTGGTGTAAATAGTCATAGCTCCCCTGCCTCGACAAAATGACCTTCTCTTCTACTACAGCTTCCACCCCCAGACTCCACCTTATCAGACTCTCCCACCACTACTGCTTTCCATAGCTGACTGCAGCCTGACCCTTTCTCAGTCATTTCGTAAAAGCTGCCTTATTTATTCCTAGAATTGATTGCTGGGTTTGCTTTTAATAAGACAGAGTAAATATGTATTGGAGCAACTCTGTTTTGTTCTTGCATTTCTAAAATCTGAAAAGCTAAACAAAACAGAAAAAAAAAATCATGAACAGAAGTTTCAGACATCCCCATGATATAGGAGAGCAGAGGAGTACTACTTCACAACTCAGTCATGGGTCATTCTCTGAAAACAAGCATGGTATTCCTGTCTCTGGAAAATACTACACCATTTTGTATCAGCTTTAGGATATTCTTACCCTAAGGGAGCCCTGCTAAACCTCGGACACCACAAGTGCTTCAAGTCCTTGTCCCCTGATCCATCTCCTGCTCTGACATCTCATCTACTACCATGCTAGAATCTCTCTTCTGCCCACGTGTCAGATTGCATCAGACGCAACCCATGACATAGACAGATCCATCTTTGTTGGGGACCCTACACGGGGTGACTTTAGTGACCTCCTGCCACCGGCAGACATCCCTGAAACCCTGCTAGACAGCAGCCGCATGCACTTACTGGGATTATTCTCATATCATTTTGCCATTAGAGATTCTAATAAAAATGCAAGCCCTGGATGAGCTAAGCATTGCTAACATACAAACTCCAATTGAGAAAAACTGTGGGTTTAGGTTCTGCTGTGTTAAGGGGGGGTTGTGCTGGGTGTGAGTAAGTCTTAGTGAAGTCAGGAGTCATAGTCTTCTAAAACACAGAGAATCTCATGTCCTTTCGAGGATCTGGATTCATTTTCAGAAATGGTTGAGGTATTTAGGAATTACTGGGGTTAAAAAAATCAACCAAAAAGTGCTTTCATTTTAACGTGCTTTTTAAAAATGAAAGATCAGAATAATTTCTATTGAGAACTTTTATTTTAAAATTTAAAGTGGGAAATTCAACCAAACAAGTAAGGTTTTCTGTTTGTTTCTTTGTGTTGTCTTTATTTTGGTTTGGTTTGGTTTTGTTTTTCTTTTCATTGAACATCTCAGTATGAATACGTGTTCTCCAAACAAACTCTAAGTCTGAAATTTCTCACTGGCTCTTATTCAGATTCAGAGCTGAAACGGTCAGAGGTGTATGAAACTCTCCATATAGCAGACATGGAACATATAATAGGTGGGATGCTGAGTCTGGTGCCCTAGACACCAGACAGTCCTGGCAAAAGACAGGACAGGTTATGTCTGAAGAAACTTTCCTTGAACAAGGGCTCTTCCTATTATTCTGCAAGAGTACAACATTTAGGAAAAATATGTGATTTTTTCAAACATGCCATTTTCACTAATATCAGTGGGGAAAAAAAAAATAGAAAAAGAAAAATCAGACTTTGATGAGATAGGCACCAAGAACAGCTTCAAATAAGATTAGTGGGTTAGTGGACATGCCAGTTCTTTATTTGTCAGCAGACCAATAAATTGTCTGGAATGATGGCTATAGGAGGTCATCAAAACCAGCTTTAGGAGCAAAGGCCTGAAAAAATGTTTACCACTAAAATTCAAGAGGCAAAGTAACCCACAGATTTTTCCTTCCCTCCTGAGCCTGTGAAAGTATTGAAATGCCACTCTGCTGCTAAAAGTCATGTGCACCTTCCTGGTTGCCCATTAAATAGCAGGAGGCTGCCACAAGTCCACCGTGGGCTTCAGTAACACCTCATTCACAGGATCTCCTTTCAGCACAACTGTCCTCACTTTTGCTCTTTCGCACCCACCGCTGAGCAGACTCACAGCTCCTGTGATATTTACCATGCAACTTTATTCACATGCTTCATGTCAGGACACTGCATCATTCCCAGGGCCAGCAAAAGTTCCCTGCTTTGGGGAAGATGAAATCTCTTGCCACCAAGTGCTGCTTTGACTCTTCTCCTCCCCCAGGAAAAGGAAAAAGGAAAGGAGATAGAATGTTTCATACAGTATCTTGCTTCATTTGAGGAAGGTGGACCAGATAAACAAGGCTCTTCAGCACCCATAACCAGTTTTTGTCTCTTTTTTTCATCCTCATTTCAATACTCAAAGCCATCACAAGCCTCCTTTACACAGCAGGGCGTAAACGCACAGCTTTTCTCAATGTTTTGTATGTTAGCAATACCCAGCTCAGTCAGGTCTTGTATTTTAATTAGAAATCTCTAATGGTAAAATAATATGAGAAAAAACACAGCAAGTGCTTTGCCACTGCCATCCAAAAATAATACTGACGTTTCAGGTGTTCCCTGTTCTGTATCTATTTATTATTCTTTTTTATGCTACAGCATCAGCTACAGGTCTGTAAAGCTGAAAGAAAAAAGGCCCACAAATAAGCATGGTAAGAGATGCTTATTGCCCTGAAGAGGGTATATATTCACAGGTATACATGTATATCTCATTGCCTACATTTAAGGAAATGTGCAGGGGATGGATCAGGGAAGAAAGCTCTGCGGACTGTGTGAATTGCCTGGACATCTGACTTAGGGATGAGCAGTGCATGGCAGTGGGGTACTGATCTCCAAGGAGAGGACGGTTATCTGTCAAAGCAGCTTCTGTTCTCAGCTTTTTGCAGCAGGACCTATCTCTGAGTTGGTTTTGTGCAACACTGAGGACAGTGGAGTTTTGGACACCAATTTGTCCCATAGGAGACACCCTGACAACACCAGTAAGAATCAGTCATCCTCTGCTGCCCTGAAAGTGCTTCTGGGATGTTTAACATGTATTGAGGCTTTTTCTTGGGGCTGATGTCTTTAACTACAGATCCTAGGGCATTTTAGCTTTTTGCACCAAAGAGTAGTTCCAGTTCTAATTTTCAGTGTAGTGTGTATCAGTGGAAATCAAACTGTCACTAAGGCCAGTTGTGGATATGTAGTTGCATATGACATCAAAGCAGGAAAATGATTTTCTGTGAGGATTTAAAGCATCTTTCAATACTATCAGAGCCACCTTCCTATGAACAGATTTTATTTATTGATTGATTGATATAATAAGACTGGAAGGAAAAAAAAAAAGATATCCAGCTGGAGAAAAAAGGGGGGAAATATAACAATCAAATAAGAGTGCCTACAGAGACTGACTTTAAGCAGCTGCAGAAAAGCTTTGTCGCACTGGCTTAGGCCAATCCTCCCTGCCAGTAAACTAGGCAGGACTGTGGTTTAACAGTTTTGCAGAAGCTGTGAGGTAAAGAGAAAGAGCAAGCAGCTCCTACGGCTCTCACATTGGTGGCCTCATCTCTCTCTGTCTCTCTTTTTCTCTGATCTGCTAACAGGAGCCTTCCGTGGAAGGACGAAGAAGTATGAAAGTGAAGATGATTCACCAGAGCCTGTGCACTTAGATTATAATAGACAAAGAAGAGGGAGCCTAAAATGAAGTTATGTGAAGTGAGAGTGAAAGCTAACCCAAGTGGGATGTTCTGTTTAAAACCACTTTGTTTTGGAGCTCAAGCTTGTGGGTATCAGGGAGGTCAACAAATATTTCCTAGCTCCCTGGTAATGAGTTATGCCCCTGCAGTTCAGCTTCTGATGGATTTGTCCATGGAAATCACAAGTTTCTGAAGACTTACAGAGTGCTGGCTGACTCTTAGCTAAGCACGCTGCTTTCTTTGAAGCTGCCAAACTGCACTAAAAGTAGTTAAAGACACAGGAAATGTTTCCTTTTTCCATTTAGGTGATTGTTGTCCTTGCCCCAGGGATGTTATATGAGCACGAGTGGGAGGGACCCAGATCCACACGGTAGGAAAAAGTTAAATAGCCCCCGGAGCTGGTGAAGCGTCCTGCCTCCCATTTCAGCCAGGCACTCCCTGTAATCTGTCAGCTGTCCGCTGCCTGCTATGGACCAGCATCATTAGGAACATGAAAGAGGAAAACAAACATGCACAAAACCCAAGAAAACAAAGCAAACAGGATTCATGGTCTAGTAGTTAAAAGGCAAACACTGGAGAATCAGGAGAGCTCGCTTCTTTCACAGGCTGTAGCAGTGAAACGCTCTTTGGTTAGCATCTCCTCCCTGTGCCTCAGTTTACCCAGCTATGAAAAGGGGGTGATTACCCCTCCCTGTATATATTAGGAGGCTCCAAAGCACCCACGGCCTAATCAGTGTCACAGGTTATTCCAGCCTTAGCAACCTGGGAAAAATCAAAGCTGATTTATACAGCCAAATCTTTGCTGGCACTGAGAAACAGGTGGAGACAGTCCCATCAGGTATTGCATTTTGAGAGTGAGGTTGATAGCATTCAGTCCTGTCCTTATTTTTATTTTTTTCCCTTGCATTTGGAAGTGTGTATTGCCTCCATTCACATCCCTGTGACTGCATATGCCAAAATGAATAAAGCCAGGGAGTTTCAGCTCCAGAGAAAGGCCACAGCTGATCATTCCATGGCCCTGCTGCCAGTGAGACCCCAAGGCAGAGGAAGTCTCCTGGGAGGTGTGTTTATAGCTGCAGCACAACTCTCACAGAATCACAGAATCACAGAATTTCTAGGTTGGAAGAGACCTCAAGGTCATCGAGTCCAACCTCTGACCTAACGCTAACAGTCCCCACTAAACCATTTCCCTAAGCTCTACATCTAAACATCTTTTAAAGACCTCCAGGGATAAACTCTTCTTTGCTTTTGTCACCTATGTCACTAAACCTGAGCTGACACCACTTCACATGTTGAAGGCACCATCATACTACAGTAACAGCAATGTGCACAATCAAAGACGCCCTTGAAATGGTAGCAGAGAGGAGAGCATCACTGGCACATCCCTCTTTGTTAGAAATGTTTGTTTGGTTGTGTTTTGTTGCTCATGCTCTGTAACCAGGAGAGCTAAACCAGCAACATTTTTTGAAGATCTTATCCAAGCACAGTTTTTGCCCAAGTTAGTTTGTAAATTGAGTTACAGCAGTCACACATCACCTTATTCTTACCTGTGACAAGCCCAGCATTGCCAGCAAATGTTAATTTTCTCCATGTTGTGAATTATAGGCCTAAACTTTAGCTATTTACATCTCCCTGAATCTTTAGCCATTCTGGAGCATTTTGTGAAGAATGAGGATTTCTAAGGCCAAAATGAACAGGTTTTATTACAGAGGTATCTCCTTTTGTGTGTTCAAACATTTCCGTCCTGACCATCTCTAAACTGAAAATTGTGGATTTGTATGTATTTGACAAGAAGAGGCACACATTTTCTGTACAAAACAGGAAATTTTTGTCAAGAACTTGAAAACCTTCAAGTTTCCACCACAAATTCTGAAAGTATTTCATCTAAAACCCCAAATTTTCCATTTTCATCTTTTTTTTTTTCCCATTTTTTACAACAGAAGCACTGTTTTTCTTATCAGACATGGCAATAAAAACCAACCCAATTCCTGAGAAAATTCAATTACACATATCACAACGGGAGCTTCAGGGCACTATTATTTTATAATGTACCTAATAGTATATTAATGTCTGTCTTTATTCAGGTGACTAGGATCCTGTCTACCTGAGGCAAAGGTCCAAATAGCCACTGGAAAATAGGTAGGGATGAATACATTTTCTTTGCTAGGAAAACACTTGGGCATGGATTTATTCAATCTAACAGCAAAGGATTGACTTCACTGCCCACTGCTGGGTGTCAAGTGCCCCTTGAGAAGCCCTGTGTCATATTTTCCAAGTGTCTGGGGATGTGTCAGATACCCAAGGTGTCTCCAGAAGCACAGGATGCCTATGTGTAGGCAACTAAGAAAGCCCTGGGTTTAATCAAGGTGTTAGGAATATGAAAGCCTTTGGCTTCTGCTATAGGTAACAGGGAAACATGCTCTTCTGTTCACTACAGAGTGAGCCTTGGCTGATTAGGAATATATTACATGTCAACTAACTTTACACAACTAATAAGCGAAGGCACTGTCTAGAGTCCTCATAGTCAACAGAGAGACAGACATATCAAGGCCATTACACACAGATACCTGAGATACTTTAATGAGGACGATAGGGTGCTCTTTACAGAGAGCCAAGAAAGCTTCCTATTGTTGTTAAACCATGCAATTGTGATTTGGGTCTGGAAAAAACTGATGTCTGGAGATCATTTGTTCCATTCCTTCACTCATAGCAGAACCATCCTTGAATTTATATTAAATTGTTCAGTACCTCATCTGACTGAATATTTCCAAGGGTGCAGATTTCAGTGTCTGTGGGCTTTTTGTCCACTGTTTGACCAACCTCAGGGTGGAAAAAAAAAAAAATCCTAATACCTTAATTAGAGTTTTCCTGTGTCTTTTTTAGTCCTTTGGCTGTGCAGCTCTGAGAAGCATTTGGCTCTGTCTCCCCTACATACTCCCACAAGGTAGCTGCACTACCTATTCACTTAAGATACGTAATCTTGTGTCTTGAGTTTCTCTTTTTGAAATTGAGTAAATCCAGGATTCGCAGCCTCCCCTGTTATGCCATACATTCTGGTACAAGCCATTTTAGTGATCCTCCATTGGATTTCTTCCAGTATATTAATAAGATATTTGATATTTACTCATAGAGGGAAAAAAATCCCTTACACTCATCCTCATGGTGTGTAACCTAAAGGTCCTAGACACTATGGGCAGATTCTTACGCTCACATAGGATGAACATAGGCGTTACTGATGAATGATTTTCCAAATAAGGGCTTCATTCAAAATAGCACATGGACCTTAATTTACACTCTATTTCAGAGCATTTTTATGAACTCTGTGTAGACAAGTGCACTTAAGGTCTCTTAAAAAACTTATTTCCGTTGTAGGTACCATAGAATTTGTAACCATTAATGAGTAAAAGCCTCAAAGGGAATATGTAGGCAGATTTGCCTAACATCACTGATAACAGTTAAGACTCAGAAATCTTTGGAACAAAGGTCTCACAGAGGTCACTGTGATATTATTATTAAAATATGATTTCTCCAGCTGTTGGTAACAGACCGGTACTGTGCAGCTCTGAGGACAGAGGGAAGCATTGCTAAAATGCTTTCTTAGAAATCTGAAGGGCATGACTTTTTCTCAGAAAAGAAGGTGTAAGTAAACAGCAGTGGCATAAATGGGTAGATCACCTTGCATGGAAAAGTGGAAGTAGAAGACTGTAAAAAAAAAAAAAAAAAAAAAAAAAAAAAAAAAAAGAAGCAGGCTTGGTAATTACGTAGTCATTTAACTGCCAGTAAAAATATGGGAAGGGAGAAAAATAAAAAAGGTGCCATTACCAGAATGAAAAACTGGGTCTCCTTGCCCACCTAAAGGGTAATAATAGCCATTCTGGGAGTGCTAAACTCTTTGAACTGTGTCTAAGTACCACTTCTGTTTACTTTAAGGAAGGAAACTGTCAGGTTCTGTTTGTTCATTGTGAGCCATCCACAATGTGCCTGATGCATTCATGACTAGTAAAATAGTGGTACATCAAGTATAGGAAACAAGAGGTTTATCATGGGATTAGTCTTACAAAGATAAAAGTAATCACAGAGTTGCTCAGGACTTCTTGTTTGCCATGAAACTTGACTACAGGAGGTGATGGGTCTTTTCTTTTACAGCTCTTTCTGGTTGAGGCGGGAGGGAAGTAGGGTTAAAATAAAAACCGTTCATCTCTCCCTTATTTTGTTCTTCTCTATTGGTACTTTTTTGTACTTTTTTGGTACTTTGCAAGGGGGCAACTATGTTTTTTTTTTTAAAGGATCATGTTTCTACCTTGCAACAAATCCCAGTCATGATTTTTATGGGCTAATTGCATTCCTGAACAGGTCATGAACTCTGAGCTGTTTTATTTCTATTCCTGATTTTAATTTTAATTAAAAAAAAAAAAAAAAAAGAGAGAGAGAGAGAGAGAGAAAGAAGTGAGCTGATGCAACTAAGACTTTATGCTTATTCTTGCAGTGCATGTTATGAGGCCAGTCATTTATTGTTTCAGAGAATCATGTGTTTCATAAACCAACTGGCTCAGGCTATTAGCTACTCATTTTGCACCAAGTTTCCTTTATTTCTGGCACCAAGAAAAAAAAAAAAAAAAAAAAAAGGTTTTGGAGGAGTCTTGTGGCATGTATATGGATCTCCAGCCAGTGCTTGTACAGTAAATCAGACAGATGCTTACCGGAAGCTTTGGACTATGCAGGCACCTATCTGAGGTGCAGGATATGTCTGGTCTTATTTCATGTTTGTATCTAAATCTGAGCTAGCTATACAAGACTCTTTACAGTCAGTAGAAAGAAATGATCACTTTAAGAAGCAGAATTAAGCTGATATGACCTGAGTCCCTTTCCTGGGGTCTGATACAGTCTGATCCATGAATAAAGCATGGGTCTGGAGAACTGAGCTCTTATATCTGCTATCTGTTGAACCACCAGCATACAGACAAACCTCTATTTCACACCACATTGAAAGACAATGCTTAGTACTTAGTAAGAGCACTCTGATACAGGATGTCTATTATCCTGAAATTCTGAAATAAAATCTTAAAAAAAAAAAAAAAAAAAAGGAAAAAAATCATTTTCATATTTTGTCTTGGTAAATGTCAAACTGCCATTTAGTTCCAGTGATGCTTACCAGAAAGGTGACTGGGACTTCCCCTGTTTTGCATCGGACCTTTCAGCTTTAAAATGTCCTGGTCAGGAAGTGCTTATTTAATGATTTTATTTATTTATTTATTGATCACAGCAATTACAACAATACTGCAGAACAGTAATAATAAAATTATATACCTTCGGACATGTTACAAATTGGATGAACACATCTCACATAAGTTGAGCTGACTACAGTGTAGGTATTTACAACAAATGAACATCTAGGAAGTCATTATGGTCAAAGGTGTAGTCAGTGTAGTCAAGAGAAAAGAAAAAAACATGATTTCTTCACTTTGGAAGGATATGAATCACCTCCTAGTCTCTGCTGGCCCTGTTTGATTTTTCTCCATTTACTAGCAAGGATACAAAGTGATTTGCTCAAGTGTGGTTATCTACTTTATAGATGAACACTTCTTGTCAGATAACTCCCATGTTTAGTCCATAGAAAGTCACCCAAGGTAGCAAGGGACTGTAAGGTCCACCTATTCTTGTCTCTGCATCCTCTGTGTCACTGCCAGAACTGGTGAAATCAGAGGAAAGTAAATTTCAAAGCACCAGTAGGAGAGATGAAAAAAGGAGTTCAGATGATCTATCTCCATGATCTGACCAAGTGAGTGGAATTGGTGTGGATGAAGACAGGGGTTGAGTGCCCTGTATAAGGAGTGTAGCAGCTTATCTCTCTCTGCTAAAGAAATATAGAAAGACACAGGATGTTCCAGCAAAAATCTGCCAAAATTTTAAAAAGCAAAAATATGCTAAATATTAAACTAAATACCTAACAAAAACTGTGGCCTCACTAACTTGTCCATAGTCAGAGACCTGTGAAAGGCCCTGAAGGGGAAGACTTTTTCAAGTCCTTGTCCTAGCATACATGTATACAAGTTCTTTGCCTGATAATAAATGCTTTTTAACACTTGTCCAAAAAAACAAAACAAACCAGGGATAAATCACTACAAATCATCTATCTCCTTCCAATTCTGTGAACACAAGGAGAAAAATGTTATACTGTTGACAAAAAAAAAATAAATTAGAGACATATGGAATAAAACAATGAAAACAAAACCAATTTGCTGTTTAGATGGCCAGACAATGTGGAAGGGATCATTATGATTTCAGACATTAAAATTATGAAAGAATAAATGTATTCTCCTCAACTCTGACAAAAGATAGACAAGGTAAGTAAGAAGGACAACTGAAAAAACCTTACAACTCAAGCATCTTGTGCTCCCCACCAACCCTCTTTACAAAGGATGTAACTGTTGCATGACTGGTAGAATAACTAAGAGCTACAGCTTTCCATTTGGTGAGCCATACAGAGTTTACAGAATCACAGAACCACAGAATCATCTGATCAACTGATACAGAGAGAAAATAAAAGCATTTTTTTAAACCTGTTTTTCAATTATTATATTTTACACTGGCTTCTTTGCTTTTCTCTCTACTCCGGGGCATGATCAGGTGAATAAATTACCATAGAATAACATAAGTGTTGGGAGAGCATTTATGCTATGGTCTGTCTTATCATACTCCAGATCAGCAAGTTCAGATTTTTCAGCATTGTCTAAAAACAAGCTCTACTTGTAATTCATATTTCCCAAATTATCTCATGAAAAGCAACTGGGTGGCCAAAGGAGGGGTCCTCTATCCTATGGATTGATGAGCAACATCCCAGCAGATAATCTCTAGTTTGAATTCATAGACTCTCTCCCATGCTGGGAAAAAGGCTGCTGTACCAGTCCTATCACATATCTCTACCAAGGTACCATGGACATGTCTTGTCCTCTGTGTTAGTGCTTTCTCTTGATAATAACCCTCACCATTTGCCCTTCATGTTGTCCAAGAGCCTGCTTTTCTCCTGGCTGTCATAGACAATAGACTTAACCCTCCAAGATCACACACAAAATCATTTTGGGGTGTTATTTCCCTGCAACAAATGTTTGTGAATGCAGGTGACAAGTGTCCTCACCACCTCATCCCTGAAAATCACCACTCCTTCAGCCCCCAGCAACACTGAGGAAGCCATCCAAGGGTGAAATTTAGATAGAAATACCTATGTTAAGTAGGTTATTTCCAGCCAAACGTTCAACATATTCATGTCATGCCTGTCTGCTTCGGGGAAAGCAAGTGTTCTAGAAGTGGAGGGGGAGGGAGGGAAATAAAAAAGGCTGTCTGCTGAATCTAAAGCCAAAGACTGGCCTGATCCTTCCCTTCAGAGGTCTGAAAGAGAATGAAGGGAAAGTCTGAGACTTCCTGCCTTTGTAATGAGTTTACTAATTAAATGTTAATTGTGGGCCTCAACTGACCAACATTTAAATGAGGCCTCGGAGCCAGGAATCAGGCTATTGTGGTTGAATTGTTTATACGGACAGGAAAATGTCTTTCTAAACATCAGATTCCTGTGCACTGGCCAAGCTCTGGAGGAAGCCCCACGTGCAGGAGCAATGGTGGTGGGTGCGTCATGGGCAGCACTGCCGGGGACCAGGCCAGAGGACTACTTGCTTGAGCAACCACAAGTGTTCCTAAATGTCTCTGGCTTAACCCTTTTTCCTATGATCAGGTGGCTTCAACAGGTACCTGAAAGGGGAATGCTCTCACTGGTTGTCACAAGGACACTGAGCAAGTGCTGCCGGAGCTGACAAGGGGTGCGTTTGTCTAACATAGACAGGAGGTTCCCCACCTCATATGCCGTGGGTGGTGATTAGAGGATATTTGTGCCTTATACTGAGATTAGAAGTGGTTTGTGGCAGGAACTCTCTGTTTTTTCATCTGTGTTTAGTGTAGAAAGCAGCAATATTGGTCTGTGTTTCATGGCTGATTCTCATAGTCCCAGCTGCTGTAAAATGAGTGCAAAAGGTATAAAAGCCCTTCACACTGTTATGCTTCCCTCCTCTCTTTACCCTTCCTGATGATGCCCATATATTCAGATAGACTGGCTGTTGAAATGTCGCACTCCATGACTCCTCTATGGTTTGAGTTGAGTTCCTGTTTTTGAGATATTCAGGAAAGATTTAAATCCATTGATCTAGTTAGTTTACTCACTCTTTCTCCTTTACTATACTTTTTTCTTAATTTCCTCTGACAATTTGCAGAGCCTTTTTCACACCTATCATTCACATCACCTGCTGCTCCTTATCCAAAACTTTCCTGTTAATGAACAATGTTTATGGTTCAGCCCTTGACCCACTTGGATCAGCTGCTTAGCTTCTGTTGTTTCTTCTGGCTTGGCTTTGCAACACATCTCAAAATCTAATGCAAAATATGCTGAGCATCTTATTAGTGGCTAAGTTCAGTCTCAGAACTGCATGCCAGGTATTTTCTGAAGAATTCATGTTTTAGTCCACATTTGTGCTTTTGCATTGCTCTAAAAGCTTTTCCGTACAGTAGCATGATATGATGAGACAAAAATGACTTTGGGGTGCCAGAAGCCTGGAAATTGCACTCGATTTCCTACACACCTGTTTTTTCGTTTAAGTTTTCAGGCATGGTGATTAAAATTGACCACATAACCTTAAGCCTAGTGACTGTGATTAATACCCATCCCCACCAATGGTGACAAATTTGGCCTAGTAAATTCTAGTTGATCTTTCATCCTCTTGCTGAGCTTGCCCTTTTATTTCTGCATTTAAGTTGCACCTTTGTATTGTTGGTAGTTTAGATTTGAAAATGTATTTGACCATTATATCTCAAGGGGGAGGAAAAAATACTCACCTGATTTACCAATTAGCCTTCTATTTTATTTTAGAAATTGATGTCAGGGAAGTGAAGTGATAGCCTAAGCCATGCTGAAAGGTTCTATTAGTTTTGGGGTAGCCACAGTGTTAAGCAATTCCAGCTTACCTGGGAAAGGTCAGATGAGTCCCACCGATAAGGCTCACAGCTGAATGTAGTGCTTTATTGTGGAACAGCTTCAAGCTGTATTATCCAGCAGTGACTTAAACTGGTAAACTAGGTTCCTATCAAGTCCAAATTAAGCTCTTGTACAGAAGGGTCCCATTGGATTTCAAATACTGAGAACTGTAGCAAAACCAACCTTCATGTTGTCTCTCTCCCTCCATAGAAAACAAAAAAATAAAAAATAAAATGAATCAACTTTTGAGTTTGGTTTTCTTTTAATTATTTTATTATTATTATAGATTAACAATGAAGATTCCAAGCATCTATATTAATGTAATATGAGGAAGCAAAATGCCTCTTCAATGTCTTTGCCAAGAGGCCATAGCACAGCAGAAAGCATGATTTGGCTCTGTATCAGTGGAGTTCCTGTGGTACCACACCCTGAACTCCTGTTTTATAAGATCATTTTGTTATTGTGAGAATCATAACCTGCTTCAAGCAGTTCCTCTTGCTTATTTTGCTCAGGTATATTCCAGTTTTATGTGAAGTCATTCTGAACAGTATTTGCTGTAATATGATCTGGGCATAGTGTTTTCTGCTGGGATCAATCAATACGGCATTACTAATGTCAAGAAAGTAATCTACAGGGATTACTGAGTGTCTTCTCCCCTGTTTTTAAGAAAACTTTTCTTCTAGTAAAGAAGCCATTTCCTATTTCCTCCTTGTTTGAGAGTAGAACATTATCTTCAGTGCAGTAACTTCTGGCTAAGCTATCAGAACTACACCAAATAGACAAACGATCTTAATTCCTACAATTCCTACGTATCTATTGTCCTGGAAAATAAATGGCTAATGCTTTTTCTTAAATAACAGCTCTCAGAGTAATGTATTTTGTAACAGAATAGGAGCACGGGGCAGCCAGGAACGTTTATTGCCCCTACTGTACATATGAGCCACTGACCTACTGGGGTCCGAACACATCCCAACAAATTTAGGGCACTGAAGTGAAGTATATGAAACACACTCAGGTTCAGACTTCGCCTTTCATGAAAAGGATGGGTGGAGGTGACAGTGCCTTAATCAGCCGTGGTTAGAGCTGCAAAATCCTCGGCTAGAATCTTTAGTGGCAAATGTGCTAAGGGGATAAGTGAAGAAGTGCAAACTGCGTCAACAGATCTCTTGTTTTGTTGTTCTTGTAATTTAATTGCTGTTCCTTTCAGGTCTTTGTTGCTGTTTTTAATTTGCGGGTTTTTCAGGGGTATAAAAAGTGAGATAGAAATGCATATCATGTAACGTCCACTTAATAATCCTGAATCCAATAGATGTGGTTCTCAGTGTAAGTGTATATTATCTTGTTTGTTTGGAATTTGATTCTCCTTGTGCTAGAGACAAATAATTTTATTTTTCATGAATAAGCCTTCCCATAAACTCAATGCAACCCCCTGGGAGGAAATGGTGAGAAAGAAAGGATGGCATAGCATTTAGTGGCTCTCCCTGTGTCTCTTGACATCCCAACTCAGCTTTCCTGAGTGAGGGCTTGCTGTGGGGCCCACAGCTGTGCAGAAGCTGTCTCAGATAAGGAGGCAGAAGACATGAACCTAAACCTAAACACCATGCTGGAGTACAACCGAGACAGGAACAATTCCATGGCCACATGCATTTTACATGGTTGTCACTGCATTGTGCCCCAAAGGCATGCCACACTTCCTGGAGTCAGGACAGAAAGACAGGATTCAGAAAATACCTCCACAGAAAGAACAGGTCAAGGACCTTCACTGAAAAGCAGGAGCATTACCCTAACTGGAGCGAGATACTGCCAGTTCTCCCTGGTTGGTCATAGCTGACAGCACAGATTGGTGCTCACCTCGGGATTTCTGCATGGCTCTACGTTAGCTTCACTGATTTCTTCAGCCACCAGGCTAGGTGGCTGAAGAAATCACAGAAGGGATGTTCTGCTGGACTGTCAAAGAGTTGTCACCTCTGCAGCAGAAATTTTCCCTCTAGTAAGCATAACTCTAAAGCATTTTACCTAAGCTTGTAGATGCATAATGTTGTGTTCACACTGCCCACTACAAGGACCTCATTTAAATATCTCGCCTCTTGACTGTAAAGACAAAAGACTGAAGAGCAATTTAGACCACCTCCACCAGCTGTCAGACATTCATTCCTCCTATGATCAGTGGAGAAAAACAGTCACACCTCAATCAAACAAGCTGGTAGTTATTATTGACAAGGAAGGTCTCCGGAGGATGGTCTCCTATACATGGTCCATGGACATTGTCAACCTGGGCCAGACCCATATGCCCAGTGTCCCTCTCCATCCAAATCCCAACCAGAAGATGAAGGATAAATGAAAAGCTTCAAAGCAGCCATCAGTGAAATATTCTGTAAGTCCCACCTTGCTTCCCCACACAAACTTCCTCTTTTGGTGAAAGATAGAAGAAATAATTCTATGTTTATTTTTTTTTACTATGCAGAGGAACAAGTTTAGACTCACCAAATGATATTGGGAAACTCCATTTACTTTTGTTAAATCATTCTAGTCAGACAAAAAAAAAAAAAAAAAAAAAAAAAAGAGATGAGAAGAAAAATAAAATGATGCTTTTTTTTTTTTTTTTTTGGTAGTGAATGTGAAGTGACCCAGAAAATCAATTATTTGATGTAATATAGAGCTTTAATCCTTTCTAGCAGCTAGAATTTAGCTTAAGCTCTGAAGTACAAGGTTTAATATGCTTTCCAATAGTTTTATTGTCTTTAATTATGGCTTGTATTGTTATCCTTGCTGTCTGTATAAATAGCCAGCCCTTTTTCAGCCTGGTTTCCTTAGGGGTAGAAGTACATGAGATGACACTGTCTGTGCTTTAGCGTCTCTCTATCCATTCTACAGTGAGAACTTTTGAGTCTGTAGGCCAATTTCAGGCAGAAGAGACAGAGAAGAAGAGATATAAAGATATTAAGTTTGGAAAAGTTTAATTGTAAGAGGAGCCTGGAAGTAGAACAGAGTCACTAGTAAATAAATGATGCCAGGAAGACAGCAGAGAAGAAAACTTCATAAAGGCACAAATGACAAAGATCTGATCAACATTTGCACATTAGAGAATAGGTCTGGGAAACTAAGTCCACAGAGCCTTCTTTTGCTTTATTTATGACATGCTATTTATTTTGTAATATTGTTAGGCCTTCAGCTCAACAATATTTGGTAGCAAGTAGATCCCCAGACTATTTGCATATTGATAGTACAAGCATGATCATAGAGCTATTTCAAATGTATCTTTCCTGCCTCAGCCCAGTTACATAGCATGTGGCTAATGGTAAAGGATGGAGACTTTCTGGATAACCCAGAAAATTCCAGAGATTTTTTTTGAATCATATATGGTTCAACAGAAGTCATTTTCATAAGTTGAATACAATATATACAGACATAAAGTAATTTCTGCTGTATTTAGAAGATGGAAAAATCAGAAGGACTGAGGTATTTGTGGAAAGATGCACCTGTACTTTTTGTTCATTTGAAATCTGATTCATACCTCACATATTTACATGCATGCTTTCATTCACCTCACTTCCTATATTGGTTCTAACTGCAGCTATTATATTACTGTCTTCCTATCTTTTGTTAGCTTTCTGTCTATCTCTGTTTTTAAATGCAACACACCTTTAGTGGGTACATGAGAAGCTTCAACAGAACCTAATTTCAACAGCATACACTTGCA
>NC_140296.1:203263794-203311294 GCF_964211825.1 Aythya ferina
AAAAGAAACAGGAATTTGTCTTCAGGCAAGAGCACTTCCAGGGGGAGTCCCACAGAGACCTGTCTGGCCCTGCACTCCTCAAGGTTCCTGCAGACAACCCCTGTGAAACCTACTGGACCGTATCCACGCTACCTGTTGTGTATAAGCAACATGCTTTCATATCGTGTCTCCTTCTTCCTGCTGACTACACAGGGACCTGGAGCAGCAGCCTCAATAGTTCATTCCTGTTTTGCAGTGAGGTACCACAGTGCTTGTGAGGACTAGCTTGAGTGTAGCCTAAAGGATAAAACTTAGTCACTAGTGGATTGGACGGGGCTGGGAATAAATACTAACAGTCCGAGGCTAAGAAAGGGGAAGGGGAATCAGAGAAGGGATGGCTCATTCGTGGAGACAGATCTGGATCACTGAGTGCCCAGGTAAAGAGACAGAAGGGAAAACAATCAAATCAAAGCTTCAGAATGGCCTTTCCAGATTAAAAAAGGCACCAATCAGAGATCTTAACTTGAACTAAAATTTTAACTTGGAAAGGGATTTCCCAAATTGCACTTACCAACAGCTGAGATAGTCTGGTTTTAATTGCCTGAATCTTAATGTATCTTGAAAAATCTCTGACGGCACCCTCCATTCTGAGTAAAGGAGTTTCTGAGGACAACCCATCCTCTGCAGCTGAACACTAAACCCCAATTTTTTCTTGGCTGCTGTGCTTTTTACATCTCAAAAGCCTGCCAGCACCTCCAACTTACAGAAATTTGTCCATAAGGCACTATAGATATTAGTGGGTTATGAACCTGGACTGGTGTGAAGAGATCTGGGTTTAAGTTCTGCCATAGTGCAACCAAGAAATTGAGGTTTACTGCCTCAGTTTCCCCATGTATGAAATGAAGTTCATGATCCATCTTTGAAAGGTACTAGAGGAATCCATGGATATAAAAGCACTATAAAAAGTCAGGAATTATTATTATTATTATTTATTATTGTTATTATTACTACTACTACTGCTGTTATTAATGATATAGAGACTGTACGGTGCATTAAACTATGAACAACTGTAGACAGTGAAGAAAATACGTTTTCTTGATTTTCTCACTACTGTTTAACACCAGCACCAGAGGTAGCAAACTCTTCTGCAGTGAAAGATGTGTACCAAATGGATGAAGAAAAATGGTTTCCACCCCTGTGAAGCAACTTGCCAGAACAAATAGTGACAACAGCAGAAAAATGCCTTTGGCTGGGAGTAGCAGTTTTGTCCAACTCCCCCTGTGAGGAGAGCATCCCTTTCTCTCCCCGTAGTCCTGCCCCATCATATTCTTAGTTCACCAATAGAGCTTGACAAATAAGCATGTGGAGGGGGTGGAGGTGTACCATGGGGGTGAGAGGGGGATATTCAGCATTTCTGTCTCAGCTGGAGAAATGATGCTAACAAATCTGGAATAGCAGAAAGAAAATTATCATTGCTAGGGGAGTTTTGCTCCTAAAAAACAGAGAACAGCTCTGGAGAAGATGTATGAAGAAATAAGAGATGATTTACTTCCACAGCACTTACTGTTTGGAGAGGTACATACACCCCATCTATTTTCGTTTGCCCCGGCATGCATGGCAGTCCGCCTTGTCGGAGGATGACATTGTTGCATTTGTTGTCATTCCCTCCAATATATCATGAGGGATCACTGCTTGAAGCACAGTGCCTGGGCCCGGATCGAGCACAGGGCAAAAAGCAATCCGCTCCTTGTGCTAGCCCTAATAATGGGAGCTCTCCATCATTGCTGCCATTCCCCTGTGCAGGTTACAAGGCTCGCACAGCTCACAGGAGCTCGTTGGAAGTGGTCTTGAGATCATCCTCATAAAGAGAGATAAAGTAAACACTTCCCAAATAACTCCTTCCACCTTGTGTTCTTTCATATCACAGCACTTCTAATGAGTGACCTTCTGAGCAAAATGAGAGAAGGAAAAACAAACAAAATGAATCAAAGATTCTATACATTTTCCTTGGAGGTTTGCATTGTTTCAGTCCAGAGCTCTTCCTAGAGTCATAAGGCTGAATTAAACCTCCAGGCTTCTGAATCTGATTTGAAGTCTGTAACTCTGGATTAGGATCTTTATGTTTTTGTTACGTGATTTTACCTCCTTAGTACATACTGGCTCTGGAAGAAAAAGTATTGCAGGCCATAATATTGTAACAGTGATGGGTTTATTTTTCTTCAGTCATTTCATTGCCTTTCCCAAGAGGCGCATTTACATACATTAAGTGTTGAGGGAAGTCCTAAGTTATATCTATTTCTCTCAGAAACCTTCTCAGCAATTTGTCTGTAATCACAAAGGCAAGCCATGTTAAGAAGAGAGCTGAACTAGCTGAAATTAAGAGTTTAATGTTCTCAGTGGAGGATAGGATGTTTGGAAAGATTTTCTCCTGTAATCCAAACCAGCACTCTTCATACCTTTGGGAGCCATTTAACTCAGTACTGTACACGTGCAGAGGTTTGCTTCCTTTGTTTTGAAGCTGCTTAGACCTTTCCATTGCTTTGATCATTGCAACATAACATGATCCACTGCGAGAATGGGGAACCTCATCTATCTCAACTTGCAAAGAGTCTGAAAGGCTGAGGAACTACCCTGAATAGTAGTCAAATACACAAGATAAAGATTTTGGTGGCCACGTTGCTTCGATAGCTGTTTCATTGCTTAAAATATCTGGGAAAAAACAGGTAGCTTCAGAAGATGCAAGTGTCTATCTTGTGAGAAGAGTTCCCAAAGCTGTAATAAAGACAAAGTTCTCCAACTATCCTGGCCAAAAGCATTAAAAAGCCTTCCTGATTATCTACAAACTGTCCACAAACTGCCTTCAGAAGATAATGAAGTCACAGGAAATTCTGTTTGGTGGCCAAGACACGATTTGTGAGCACTCCTGCAGCCACACTTTTGCATTTAGATGACTGCAAAGCAAATGTCTGTGCATGGCTATGGGCTGGATTCAGCTGTCCCCACAATGTACTGAGCACCAGCCGAAGTGTCCGTGGGTGTTTAAACCACCCACATGGAGCTGGTGGATGTCACACAGGATCTAAGGGACACCGGCACCATCACGGACCAGCAGCTGGAGGCCAGGCAGCTTACTCAAGGACAGCTCAGACAACCTTGTGTAACTGATTAGGATACCCACAGTCCCATTCGGATGTATTTCAGGGTATCTAGATACCTGGTGGGGGGGGGGGGGGGGGGGAGGGAGGGAGGGAGAGGGAAGTAAATATCACCTTGATCCCCACGACTGTAAGAGGAGCTCAGGCACCCACCTCACATGGAGATAATCCTGTTGTAGATGCTGGAATCAGGGTGGCTGAATAGTAACTCCTTTGGGCATGTTTATTCTGTCCACCAGCAAGTTAAATTGCTTTGTATTGAGTCATGTTAGTGCTTAACTAACCATTGCCAAGGTATAGCTGTACCCAGAGCCTAGGATCAGTTATAGCATCTTGGCATTCATATCATGTCTGTTGAAGCAACAGGGTCCAGGAAAACCTGCATTACTCCCTATGCTGTTATCAACAAACACTGTCACCTTCCAGACAGCAATACATTGCAGGGGTATTCCAGTAATAAGGGTCTGTTCTTTCCTTGTGAATTGGAAAGCTTTAATTTTGTTCAGTATTCTCAGATTGACACGGGAAAAGGATGATTCCTCAACAATTCATTTTTCCACCCAATTTGTTCCTTGTTATTTTTAATGAGCTTCTGAAAGCAAGCAAAAACATCAAGAGGAGATGAATTTCTGTATAAAAACAAAACAAAACCCAGAAAAAAAAAAAAGAAAAAAAAGAAAAAAAAGCTCAAAAGCTGCAAGTTAACAGCTTTTAGTTACTAACAGAATAAATAGATTGAAGAAAGGCTGAATCATCCTAAAAAACAGGGGAAGGAAATTGTTTTAATTCTTTGGAAAAGAAACGGTCCACTTGAAACAGTTACAACCAAGGCTCCGGAAGAATAAAATTACTTTACCTCACCTCTGCTCAAGGCACTGCTAACACTCATAACCCCCCCTTAGTGTGCCAGCGGATGTCTGGTGCTGTTTCCCACGGGTTCCTACTTGCAACCCTTCTAAGTGACAAGATGACAGCTCCAGCTGCTGCACAGAGCTGCTTCAGAAGAGGTGTCACAGGTAGAAAGCCAAACTTGCCAGAGCTTCAGGAAAAATGCTGCCCCTGGCTTCAGTAGTCCCTTGAATTCAGTTGTTAATCAAGAAAACCACCATATTCCAATGAAAGTCACTATGATTTTTTTTCCATGGATTTCCAGTTTTTGGAAAAAGTACCAGTATTGGAAACACTGAGTGGGCAGCAGTCCGAGGTCATGTGTACTTCTGTCTGGACTTCCTCCAGTAATGTAAAGCTAGACAGTCTCTGCTAGTGGGAAGATTTCTGTGGCATCTGAAATAGATTTCTCTTTCTGACATCATGTTTCTACCTTTCAGATATCTATGCTTTAGTTCCATATGATGTAATCATTTTATTCAGTGCTTGTGATGTAGCTAAATCTTCTGAAAGTCAAGGCACCATGAGTCGTGTCTAGCCTGGTAGGATCTGATGGACAAAGCTGGTCCAGGCAGTTCTGCTGTACTGATGGTGTTATTCTTGTAAGTGCAAACAAGTATACTCGTTATGTACAAGTCCACAGAATGAATAAAGAGGTGGAAAAGTGGTTTTAACTACATTAAATATTGGTATTTGGTGTATAAGAGCAGTTATTCTTTGAAGAAACGAGGTGATTGTTAGTAACATTAATAACGCTCTGCTGAGTGAATATAGGAATCTAAAACCACGCTATAATGCACCTAATATAAAAACATGAAAAAATGCCATTCAATCAATCCAGCACAGAGGAAACATGATGAGAATAAGTGGCTTTGATAAGCTAGTTCCATATTTAGCCCAAACCAATATTGTTCCTGGAGTTTCAGTGTAAAATTCCCTGATTTTACACCATTCATAACATGGTTCAGAGAGGAATCTCTGGTACAAGGTAATCGAGACATCCAACAGGGTTTTTCTTGCAATAGCAGGATCCAGACAACGTAATATATTAGTGAGACTAGATGAGACTCGTAAGGCTCAGTGGTTGCCCTGATCACTCATGGAAGATGCGCCGTAATAGTCATATAATTACAGACAATTTTGCAGAGTCTTATTCCTCTGCTTATTAAAGTGAAGTAAAAGCTGCTTTAAACTGGCTAGAAGAAGGGAATATATTTGTATTATTCTTTTCAGCAGGTGTCATCTCTTGTCTGCCTCACTCCAGTCTTTTTCTTTCTGAGAAAAGAGTAATTTATAGGATCATAACAACACAGAAAATTACCGGCTGAAGGAATTCTATTATAAATTAGTAGCTGAACCTTAGAAGTCATGTGTGCTCACACCATCACATACACAACTGTCCTCTTTTTTTAGTGAGCTATTTATTACACATAAATTGCTAATGAATCTATAAATAAACTCCCTATATATCCAATGTTTTGCCTTTTCTCTAGTTCTTATATATTTCTTTTGCTTATTTTCTGCTTATTTTCCTATGGCTTCACTTGTTAAATATTCAGCTGCCCTTTTGAGAACAGCAACACAATCAAAATGATGACTGTTTTCTACCCATACAGCATCCCCATGCTGGACATGCATTTGTATTCCCTATATGTCTCAAATTAGCTCATGCAGCCTCTTATTTTGATGGCTTCACTGGTGGATTGAACTAGTTTAAAAGAAAGCTCATAGTCTTTGGAAAGAGTAGGAGAGAAGGCAAGAGCAGAGATGATAAACAGGGAAAAGGGAGCTTCCCCAAAGCAAGGTTATCTCAGCTGCCCATGGGATTATACCCTCTGTCTTAGACTACCAATTTAGCACTTTCCTTGCCTAAATTCCCTGGAGAGATCATCTCTCTCTTGCTGGGACCATGAAGCCTCAAAGTCCGCATTGCTTCTAAGTTTGGGACCTAAAATCTTGATGTGAGCTCTGTTTTCCATTATCTGTTCACTGGAGATAAATACAAAATAGCACCTGGATCAAGCCAGAGACCAGAACTCTTTCTTAAAAGAGGGCCCTTACCTCTAGAGCTTTGCTGCCTCTTCCACACTCTCTTTTTGACTTGAGAATCAAGTTCTTGCTGCTCGGGAGGAGTGGGTGCCATCTTCCACCCAAAGTAGCCTAATGCAATGAGTGAACATCCCTAGGAGAGGAGGGAATTTGCATCACTCCATTTTACAAGGAGAATCAGTCTAATTTCTTGGACAGGAGTTTTACCTCCAAGTTGTAACATTAAAAAAATAACAACAACAGCAACAAAAAATGAATGAACCAACGAAAAACAAAAAACAGAAAATAATTCTAGCCATGTTTGTAAAACAAGGGGCATTTTATGTGCATTTGAATCATGCTAACAGGGCTAAAAACTGCTGTAGTGAGGGCTAGGTCCATATTTCTAATTACAGATGAACAAGACCTTTCTAGACAAAAACTGTTCTATATATGCAGAATATTTTAGAAAACATTTTGGGGTATTGAGAAATTTTTACAATTTCCTTTTGGACTGATCAGAATGTGCTTCCTTTGGAAACAGTTTAGCAAATATTAAACTGCAATTTTCTACTGGTGTATGGCCTGGTGGGACTGGTAGTTTCATCCCCACTTTCACCAGTAAAATAATCTCCACAGGGTACTGTGTTTCCACTAAGGAACCATGCTAATTTCCAACCAGCCAAGCAATATGGTGTTTCATGGACAAATACATTACCTTGTAATTAGCATGTAATTAGCATGAGCAGGAAGCTTGTTTGAGGAAGGTGGGGGGAATGTGAATATTTCTGTTTGAACTACAGCTCCCATAAGACCACGTGCTGCTGTGAGAAAACAAAGTTGAATGTTGACATGACTCAAAACAAAACCTTTCAGCAAACCAAATGGAAAGGTTTTGATTTCAGGCGTGCTGGAACATTTCTCTTCAACTGAAAATGTCAAAAAGAGCATTTGACATCTGTTGTGTTCTGACCTTTCCAAATTGAATTTCTTTGTCACTCCCTCATCCATCCTGCAAAAAGAAAAACATGCATTTCTTTTGTCCTGATGTGGAGAAAAACACAAAACAGGGAAATATCTAGAGGCTTTGCCATGGAGGGAAATTTTTCAGTTTCACTTCATTCTTTATAAGAAAATTTAGCTGAAAAGAGCCTAAAAATGTCTAAAATAAAGTACCCTTTCACCTTTGGGTACCTGCAGAGGATTCGTGCCATGCTGAGCTCTACAGCCAGGTGCAATGAGGAGCAGAAGCCAAAGCAGTGAGCTCCAGGTGTCATCCCAGGGCACTGCATCCCTCTGGGGACACCCCAGAGCATCCTTGGCTCCAAGCTCATGATGCAGAGGTAGTTCAGCTCCCACCCGTATGTCCCTGTAGCACCTGGATAGATGGTGAATGTTACTATGGTATTTTCCTTCTCCTCAGTCCTTTCCTTGCTGTTATCTCCTGTGACATGTTGTCTGGTGCAGTCTTTGTATATTGAGTACAAAATCGAATAAATGTCCTCTGAGTTACTTTCATCTCAGCATCTTCATTATTTTCATGTCAGAAGTGTCTCAACATGGAAATTCAGGTTTGGGAGAGCTCACAGACATTTCTTTTCACTCATAAGACATAAACTAACCATCTGGCACAGTTAAGCCACTCAGTGTGATCCTAAAACAAAGACAAATGCTGCTGCTGTTGTTCCATTGTTTAAAATAGACATTTTTTGGAGCATGAAATTCTTCAGATCAAACCTTCCAGCTCTTTTCTGTCTGCTCCATATATACTGATACATGCCCCTGTATATTTCCATATAGCCTTAAGAAATTAATTCATGATAAGCAATACACTCTAAATATATATAGCAGCTCTTTCTGTGAGGAGTATCTCAAAATTCATTTAAAATGGCAGTGAAACTAAGCAGGGATCTTAGCACCCAGTGGTTTTGTACTACAGACCCAAATAAGATAGTGTCACCATTCCTAAAAGACATCAGGTTGAGCGTGGTTATTTAAGACCTGGTCCAGTGACTGTGTGCTGGCAGACAGGAAAGAAATATTTGGGTTGTGATGGTTCAGACCAATGGGTGACTCATAAACCAGATACTAGGGCCAGGACGGAGATCTGAACAGTCCCCAAAAGAAATAATTGTTGCAGTGACTGGGGGAAAGCTTGAACTGAATTTTCTTCTGGACTTGTCCAACAATACTGGTCCAATAATTGTCCAACAATACTTGGTGTTCTCTACTCAAACAAAATTCCAGTAAAGGAGAAGTGTGGCCTGATGTGACTAATGTTATTTCTTCAGAGCAGTCAGGATTTTCCTCAATTTGCAATATGCTTAATGCTGCATATGACTCTGTCCTCAGCTTGGGCTTGCAAGGAGTGGTGATTCCTGGTAAACAAGGCAAACCAGAGCTGCAGCTGTATGGATGGGCATTTAAAAAAAAAAAAAAAACTTCTGATTTATAAACCAAACATGGATGGAGGAGGGGTTGAAGCCCACAACTCCAGGCTGTAAACCAGCCTACCAGCAGAAATACAGAAAGTCTATTTAATGGCCCTTCCTAGATTTTCTCTGTATTTTTTCTAGAATGACTGAAATGGCTCACAGGTTGGAGAAAATTTACTTATCTTGAGAAAGCCTTCCCTGCACTACACAGTCACTTTTATGCAACAGGCTGACTGCTGCCAATGTAATACTTCTCATGAAGAAGTTTCAGAGCTTTTACCATCAGGCCGTGACACCAATTTCTAACAACTGAAGAAGATGTTGCATTAAAATTCACATCCTTTCCTCTACCACTGGTAGATTTTTTCAATTAAGTCTAAGAAAATGTATGGTGTAACTTAAAAGCACTGGCACCTTTCCACATGTGATCCACAATTATATAACAATCACAGCAATTTCCTTTTTGATATCAAGTGTCTCTATATGGCTGGGAAAGTCCCAGGAACCATGCTGATTTACTGGTTCCCATGAATCCATCACAGGCTCATCGTTCAATAGATCCTGCCTTTTAAACATGGCCAATGTGCTCAATTAATAAATTAATAATACAAAAAAAAAAAAAAAAAAATCAATTCCATTTTCCCCCTCCACTCTTGGAAAATATATTACATGAAAGGATTTTATCACCTGCACTGTGCATAATGTCGTGTACTGGATGTGATTAAATGTCCAGGTGGTTTCTTCCCTGCTATCAAACTATCTGAAATCTCTGAGGATGCATTATCGTCCATAAAAGATCCATAAGGAGAAAGGATATGGATTCAACATAAGAATATATTCCAAAGCTTTTATTAACTTTTATTGTCATTGCAAAAGTCCGGGGAACCTGGATGGAGGCAGTTACAGATAAAGGACTCAATTATTACAGTGTAGCCTCTGCAAAGCAAAGGATAACCTATAACTTTATATGCAGAGGGTTAGATGGGAGATTAAAGCTTTTCTTCTGATGTTCCTCTGGGGAAATGACTTGTGTCCATGCATTTGTGGAGCAAATTCCTTCCTTCTCAGTGGAAAGGCTTGTTGGGTTTCATGATTTGCATGGACTCTAGTTCAGAATGGGACTTCATACGTGCAGGACAACAAGCAGAGATAGCACAAGTTCTTCACAGATAAGCAAGAGGCTCCCAATAAAGCTAAAACCTGGAAAGGAAAATGTATAGGAGGTGGGAAGATGATCAGATGTGGTAACCAAGGAGAAAGAGAGATACACAGTCTAGCTTTCCCAATACCATCCCTACATGCTCATACCCCGCCTGGAACTGAATCACACAAGACATATGAATTGCAATAAGAAGGGTTTCTACCTGTGCATCATCATCAAAAGGAAGGCTAGGGAAGGGGCAGAGGACCTGGCTACATGGAGGAGGACAGTGTACTGCTCATTCCAGTACTTAAAGGGGGCTGCAGGAAAACTGATGAGGGACTCTGTCAATGAATGTAGTGATAGGACAAGGGGAATGGCTTTAAACTAAAAGACAATAGATTTAGATCAAAAGTTAGGAGGAAATTCATCATTCAGAGGATGGTAAGGCCCTGGCCCAGCCTGCCCAGAGGAGCTGCGGCTGCCCCATCCCTGGCAGTGCCCAAGGCAAGGCTGGATGGGGCTGAGGATAGCCTGGGCTGCTGGGAGGTGTCCCACGTTCTCTTACAGAGAAGGATCTGGTCATCCTACAGGACACCAAGCTGAAAATGAGCCAGCAATATGTCCTTATGGCAAAGAAGTCCAACAGCATCCTAGACAGCATTATGATTTTGTGTCCAGTTCTGGACTCCCCAGTACAAGAGATATGGACATACTGGAGTGAGTCCATCAAAGGGCCGTGATTAAGAGACTACAGCATTTGCCATTGAGAGTCTGAGAGAGCTGGGACTGTTCAGACAGGAGGAAAGGGTAAAAAAAAAAAAAAAAAAAAAAAAAAAAAAGAAGCACATGAAATAGTTTAAACATAAAAAAGCCTTCCACTGTGAGGCTGATTGAACACTGAAACAGGTTGAAACAGATGCTGGGGAGACTCCACCCTTGGAGCTCTACTGGACATGGCCTTGGAAAAACCTGTTATGCTTGAGCCTGCTCTGAACAGCAGAGGTAGATAGAGATTCCTTCCAAACTCAATGATTCAGTGATTATAGGGGATCCAGAAGTCTGAGCACATCCCAACTGAATTGCATTGTTACCAAAACAGACCATTTTCTAGCATTGATGAGAGACTTCCTGCAGCATGGAATTTTTTCCTTGAAATATTATCTCTCAGGAGGTAGAGAAAAAATGGTTTGGCCGTTTAAAATATGCTTGCAGGAAATGGTGTGACACTTAAGGATTCTGCCATGACCAGTTTTGCTGTGGGTTGCAGTTCTGCTTGCCTTCATCGGGCATCTGCTCCTCTGTGATTGCATTTTTACTCTTTTTCAAAAGGGCAGATGGTATTTTTTTTTTCCTGTGTGCATAATTAAAAGAACACAAAACAAACTCATCTAAAGATACTAATTAATTCCATTTCCTAATAGATTGCAGGCAGCCTATTAATATTATTCACTCCTGGGACTAAGAGTCTGCTAGCAAGAGCTTCTTCCTCTTTCTGCTTTTCCTTTTCCCATGGTGACTCTGATGAAGTGATCCACCACATCCCTGCTCTACACAGTCATACTGAAAGTAGCTGTAGCTAGTCCTATGCTACGACTGGTCTTGGTAAGAGAGTAGTCGTCCTTTTCTCTGTTTGTTAAATGCTGTTCTACTTGGGTCCCCCCACACCCTTTTTGGCTTTGATAACATGCATCTGAAAGGCCATGATACTGTTCAGGTCATATAATGGCTGAGGACTGGGTTATTCCTGGGTCTACACACATTTATACCCATTTTGGGCTCCCTGGTTTACATGGAAAGGGTGTGACAGAGGAAGTTTAATTGTTCTGCTTATTTTTTTTTAATATATATATATTTAAAAAGTAAGATCAAACATGCCTTTGGATGGCACCAAGTGATTGTCAGCTCTATTATAATTACCCAATTAAAGAGGTGATAATGAACCCAGACTTGAAATGCTGGAGGGAGAAAAGGAGGGTGTCACTGGGAACTCAATTTTTGTTTTATCCTAAATCTGTTATAAAGGAATCACCTGTCAGGAAGTCTGCTGAGAGGCAAGCAGCTACTCACTGCAGCGCTGTGATCACAGAAACACGGTGGGAACAAAAGCAGCAATGACAGATTCAGGTAAGGAAGCCTCCAGCCCAGGAAACCCAAGCAGTCCCAGGGTTTTTGAGGACCCCGCATCTGACCTGGGGACAAGGAGATGCTGCTTTAGCTGGGGAGTATAGATGGGAGGTGTGGTTTCTCTAGGTGTAGTTTTCTTTTAGTTGAAGTTGGGGGTATTTTTTGAAGTGCTAGAAGTTGATTCAGGAGCAGACTGTGCATGTTTTGTCAGCAGAAGCTGACAAAAAAAAAAAAAAAAAAAAGAAAAAAAAAAAAAAGCAGTCATTACTACATCCTAACTATCTCTGTGGTTAACAAGATAGTGGTCTGTACTAGCACAGATATAGCCAGGAAGTCACAGGAATTCATCCCCCCCTTTTTTACCTGACATTTGTTCAACTAAATCCAGAACACTGCCTCCAGTTTTGGGCACCTACCTGCAAGAATGACAGGAGGTTGGACCAGTGATCTCCTGATATACCTTCCAACCTGACTTATTCTATATTTCATTGAAGCCTTGTCCAATCACACCTATTGTAGACAAGATTCAAGCCTTTGATTTCTGCTCTCAGCCCTCACAGCTGTGCCTGTGCCATGTACAGGCTATGTGAGCCCATGCCACCTCCCTGCTCGCAGCTCAGGTTTATTACAGGTTGGCCCTAGGTCTTGTGCTCTTGGGATCCTATGCCACAGCTCATGGGCTTGGCTTCCTTTGGGACCTTAACTCATGACTATAGGACAGCACGTACTTCTGAGACTAGCTTTATAGACCAGAAAACTAAAGTAAAGCTACATGAAACCACATGATAAACCTAGTGTACATCCCTCTTTCCAGCTCTTAGGGCCCAGCTCCCACTTCAATATTCAATCAATTGCACCTCGAAAGTAGTCAACCTTTCCTCTTCCCTCATCTTGATCCTGCTGGAAGCCTATTTCTGTGAGTATTGTCCACATTTGGGACTACAAATTCTATCTTCAGTGCTGCCTCAGTAAGGAGCATGGTTGTGTTGGCCTTCAGAGCTCCATGGGAGGAGCCAGGTAAATCAGGACTGAATCCCCCATTCTGGGAGACAGAGAGGAAAGCATCTTATTAAATTATTTCAGCTTTTAATACTCACAAAAATGTACTCTTTTTCATGTGATCCTCATTGCTGGATTTCAGTTGTGTTCAAAGATGACAAAATGGAAGAGATCAAATGATAAATCAAAACAAGAGTAACAAAAAAGCCTGAGGGATGCAGAGCTGACAACAGATGATCACAGAAGAAAGTGATCATATTCTTGCTTATTCCAGAAAAGCTAGTCTTAACTAAGAAATGTTTCCTAGATGTGTGTGTGAATGACAGAAAAATTTTAGGTTAATCATTTTTTACTACATACTGTAGGACCAAAATTTGAGTTTATTAGAATTCTAGTCAGTCTGCTCATCACTTTGAAGGCTGATTAGTACTAATATATATATATATATAAATATTTTAAAATTTGTTGAACATGGTGAAGACCCAGCAAATAACAAATCAATTTCTTATTAGGTTACACCAGAAAATAGAGTGTCCAGAAGCGTGTGCCATTTGTAAATATTAGGTGCATCAATCTTAGTTCCTTCAAACAATCAATTTCCCTGTGAAAGGAAGACAAATGTTGTGTGCTTTTTTTTTCTTAAAAGAAAAAAAAAAAAAGGAAAAAAACTATGAAACCAGCAACAGCTAAACAAGCATAGCTAAACCTATATCATTATTGTTCTACTATAGAGGAAATAGCTATGCCTTTTTTTTTTTCTTTTTTGTCTTTTTTTTTTTAATTCTCGCTCTTTTTTTTTTTTTTTTTTTTTTTTATAGACTTGCTGTTCTAGCTCATTATAATGACAACTGGCTTAAAAGTGTTAAGAGGAAAAGATAAATCACTTTTGAAACGTGTTTTGAAGAGGGTTAGTTAATACAAGGAGCCTTGCAACACTCGCTGCAGTTATTCCTTGGATGATGGATTGGTTTTGGTTTGGCTTTGATCTGTTGAGGGACTTTTTCTGTTCTCCTGAGGGCAGTAAAGGAAAATCCTGTGAGGGAAGGAGATGTCCTCTCTGGATAGCCATGGAAGAAAGGCAGATATCATGGGGGATGCAGAAGGCTGAAGCATACCAGCTCTTGTGTAGACACATTAAGTTCTTAGGCCTGAGTCCTTTTATACTTGTGCACCCCATTAAAAAGAACCAAGGACCCAGTCTAAGGTTTTCAGGACAAATGGTAGTGATTGCCTTGTGTCCTATCTAAATACTCCAGCTTTCTGCCTTTTAGTTAGCAGGGCACTCTTTTCCCATCAATGGAACCCCTACATGCCTAGGAGAGAGGATCTTTGGGTCCAGCCATTGAGGTGTGGTGCCAAAGACATCACAGACTGGTGGTGCAATAGGAACCCAGCCGAAATTACAGAGAGTGAACTAAAAGAGCCTCCCATTTATGTTTGCCTTTTGCTGGGCTGGGTTATCATATTATTCTTTCTCACTCAACTTTTATCTGTTCCATTTGCAAATATGCTAGAGAAGGTCCCGGGTGGAGCACAACAGCAACTCTAGGGTCCTCAGAAAGGTCTGTTACAAACTGGGAGCTTGAACCAGAAGGACAAGAAGAAGCCAAAGCAAGGAGGATTAAAAGGGGGAGAAAGGCAGGGCTGGTGAATGCAGCGCTGCAAAGGGTTTCTTGAAATTGTCAGCTTGTGGTACACTTTCACCATGCTGCTTATTTAAGTCCCACTTTTCTAAATGCCCACTCAAGCTAATAGCTGTGGCTACTCAGCCTGACAAGCTCTATATGGTATATTCATGTTGATATTTGTTGGTTTTTTTCCCCCCACTGAGTTGTTGCAGGAAGCTCTCTCACAAGTGTCTGGTGTGAATTTAGCAGAAATATCATTTTGCAATGATAGGCAGTATATTTAAATACCCCCCCATACTCGCCTCTCTCAGGGAAAAAATCTTTCAGTTGCAGCTGAAAACATACACTGGGTCTTCCTGAGGGGTTCTCAGTGAGGGTGAGGGAAAGCATGTGCCCGAAGCCACTGATGTGACATATTTTCTAGTCTCTTTTTTCCTCATTAAAAAAACCCTGATTTAATTTTATGATTTTACTGCTCAGCTGTTCAGTTGGGACTCTGATGTTCCTCCTGTCAGTGTGATGGAAATCAGACTCCTGGGTACTGGTGAAAATGAATTAGTTAAGTCCAGATCCCCAGACGAATTTAGGCATGATGTCTCTGAACTTGAAGGACTTTCAAGTGGCCATGTCCCTAGCACAATAACCACAGCTCTATGTGGGGTCTGCATTTTTTAAAACCTTGAAGAGGAGCAGCTGAGAACACAAGAAGATGATTCACACTTGACATGTGCCCATGTAAACACAAAAATATTCTTCATTTCTGTGAAAACCACAGCATATGTGTCCACTGACATACATATATCACAGTACATTTTATCCAATGCAATGTATACCTTATTAAAAGAGTATATATTTAAAAGTTCAACTTTCAGTCAGGGCTGGGGAAGGAACAAGTGCTACTGCTTGTCATTGGTGAAATAAATTAACTCACACATTGCAGTTAATCAGGACCATCAGTTAAGAGCAGGTACATAGTACTGCAATGATGAATTAATTAGTATAATTGATGTAGGTGTACTAAGCCAGGGATAAAACCCGAACAGTAGATCAATGATTGCATCTCTCTGCTAAAGGTGAATTATCCCTCAGCTGTATCTCCTATTGCTTTTGGCCAGTTGAATCTTAAAATCCTTGCTCTTGGAACCCCACAAACACTTGCAACTGCCAGCAAAGGATGCTTGAGTTATGGCACTGTTGTCCCAGCGATGGTTGAAAGTGCTTTATAGAGTTAGGAGACCAAGGATCAGTGCAGAGGGGCAGAAATCAAACAGGAATGAGGAGAACTATAACAGTCCATGAGTAATAGGTATGGCTTCAAAGGAAGAGCAGCCCCAAGGCAGGCATTACCAAGAAGAGCTGGTGTCTTTGTGTTCCTCCAGGATACCTGGTGGAATTTAAACCTGCTTTGCTCTTCCCTTGGCACAGCCTCTGAAACCAGCCTTTGTGAGCATGAATGCATGAAAACAGCACTCTGTAGCCTGAGGGGTGTGATCCTGGCCCTACGGTCCATATCCTTAGGTAAAGATGTGGTTGTCTCTCCTCCCCTTGTTTCTTCTGTTCTCCCCCTAATCAAACTATGTGCCCTTTTCATACCTTTCTCTGCACACCAAACCAAGGGGCTGCTAGATCATTTCTACTCTTTTTTGGACAATCTCCATTTTATTAATGAATACTTGAAAACTCATCCCTGTTCAGCTTGCAGAAGAAGTCTTTTAAGGGAGGAAAAAAAGAAAAAAAAAAAAACTTAAAATATACAAGACCTGAAAAGCTAAGGCTACCAAGTGCAGAAAGTCTCTGTCACCCTACCCATAACCAGAGACCTGCCCAGCTACTGTCCATCATGGAGAATATTTACAAGCCTTTAACGTTGTAGCTCTGGAGGCACCAGTCTTTCCCCAGACTCCACCTGCTCTCCTCCATTGCAAGTCAGACCATCATATCCTTCCATCCTTACCTCTGGTCATTGCATAGGGTTGTACATCCATCAGCTTTGCAAGAGTAATTTTCTTGTCCAGATTTCAACCTGAGCAAGATAACCAGAACACTGGAAAAACCTAAGAAGGAGCTGTGACAGGATACCTGGCCATAAGGACATCCAGAACATTCACCAGTGCCCAAGTGTATAAAACATCTGATTTGGTGGTTTGCCAATCACTTGTGAACCAAAGCAGCTGGTAGCAGGTGAGAGCTGGGTGACCAGCTGAACTTTGATGGAGCTGGATGTATTTTTTACAGCTGTTTCTGATGGTTCACCATAGTGCAGTGGCTGGCAGCACAAGGATCAGCAGTTTGTATAGGACCTGTGTCCTTTCAGTAGGTAATTATGAGATTTCCACCTTGGCTACTTACAGGTGAACTGCTTTTAATGCAATAAGATTATGTTGGCTAGGCTTTAGCTAGCTGAGCAGGTGTCTAGGATCCTCACCACACTTGTGCCTCCTGTGGCACCACTACAGTTCCCAAGCAAATTTAGGCACCCTGAGCAATATCCTGCTGCATCCCATTCATATGTCCCATTGCAGCATAAAACTGCCTCTTGAGGTCCCATATTTTCTTCTCCGCCTTCACTGCTTCATACTCATTTTCTTTAGCTGAATCTCACTCATGATTCCCAGCTGATACTCCTAACCTCTTCCCTTCCCCTTTTGTTATCTGTCTGTACTTACTGCTGCTCTTCTCAGGTTGCACATCATCAGTACCTGTTATTTTCTTTATTATTGACAGAGTAGAGACCAAATCCGCTATTCTCCACAACACTGCCATCTCCAGGATATCTGCTTTTAACTCCAGTCTTAGGTGACAAACGTCACCTTTTGCTTTACAGCCCCATATCCATGGCAATGCCTCCCTCTGAGTCGATTTGAATCAGTTTTGCTTCAAGTAAGATTTCCCAAGAGATGCTAGGAAGTGCTCCTGTAACAGTGTCAGTACAAATAGATGCCTATTCACCCAGACACACACCGTGCTGCAACAGTCATGGCTATTCCGTACTCTCTCAGGGGGAAGTGTGTCTGCTGCATTGAAGCAAGTGGGGCTTGAGCTGAGCTGCTGATGGAACCAGGAAACTGTGCACTAATTAGTTAATTGGTTGAAAGAGCCTGCATCATATTGGATGTGTTTAACATATACACTGGCCCTGCTTTTGTGGGAAAAAAAAAAGAAGCAACAACAACAAAAAAACGTTTTGCAAAGCCGTCAGCTTCGTTAATCCCAATTTTCCCTTCACTTATCCCAGCGTTACATTGACAACAGGCTGGCTGATGCTACTTTGTACTCAGGCATATTATTCAAGCATTAAATCAGGAGTGAAATCTGAATCACTTCTTTCTTTTATGCTCTGCTATGACTTCAGTTTGCTTTGTCATAAAAGGACAGTGTGAGTCACTGATTCAAATGGGGGAAGCAAGAGCATCCCTTTTTTACAATAACAACAAACAACAACAACAACAACAAAAGACGTGTTTTTGGAGAGAGACAGAGAAATTTGCACACAATCAGAAGTCTTGTGACTTGCCCATGTAACCACAGTCCCAGCCCATCCAGAAAAACTGCTTTTTATGTCACTTTGCAATACTGTGATTCATCCACTTTGTGGTGAACTGTTCTGGTCAAGCACATCTTCTCTTCTTCTTTGGTTTACTCACTCCACCAGAGACACACAAGGTTCTCATAATGAACTGTTCAGAGTAATCAAGACATATTCAAAATACTATTGTTTAACCTTGAAGTTTCTTCGGGAAAAAAATAAAACAAGGAAATTCATGGTGTATAGGAAGAAAAACTTTGGGACTTCCTAAAGTTTGGAGTTTTGAGACAGTTTCTGATAACAACTAGAGGAGTGGGGCTTCTGTACTGTGGAACAGAATAAAAATCACAAGAGTATGGACATGAAATCCTCTTGGAAGTATGAACTTTGTGATCTCTTAGCGGATTTTCAAACAAAACGAATGAAACTGCTGCCAAAGCCAGAACGGATATGAGGATTGAGTAGGGTAGGAGGGAGGAAAACAGTGACTCCTAAAGACAGAGGAGATAATGGCTTAGAGAAATTTTGTGATTAGGGAACAACTCATTCATCTGAAAAACTGTGAGACAATTGTGAAAATTACCTGGGAAATAAAATATATGTATATATGGTAAGATTGAGAATCTAAACTGATGTCAGGGAAATTGCAGCAGAAGAATAGGTGATGATTAGAGCCTCTCTTATTCTGCAGACATGCCAATATTGAGTCTTCCAAAATCACACTGATAATTTACACCATTGAAAAATATACAGGACCAGATTTCTTCTGCGTGTAACGTTAGGAAAGGTCAGACAAACTGAGGTACTAATGCTTTTCTGAATGGCCCTATCTCTGTAATTCTGCACACAAAATGCCTGTAGCATTTAATCAGAGCATAGGATCAAGCTTATGATGTCTCATTTTATTTATGGCATTTTTCAGAAATGCCATTCAAACAGTAGTCTTCAAGCCTGAGCTTTTGTGCACAGTAAAAAAAATTAAAAAATAAAAACACAAGGATTTTCCCAGAACACTTTTATTTGGTAAGGTCAGAGGCTGATTTTTGAAGATAAAGTCTTTCAGGAGTAACACATATTAAGCACCTTCCAAAAATGGAGGTTTCTAAATATTCTACCTTACAAATCCCTGCCACCTATATTTTTAAGTATCTTCAGATGTAAAACATTCAGAACTTGCTTGAAGAGCTTTACAAGAAGATGTCAGGCACCTGATTCCTGCAGAAACACATTTGATGTCGAGTGCCACTCCCCTTTTGCATTTGCCCACTTCATGCTCCCTAAACAGATCATAATGAGTGATTTTAATATTCCAATCATGCAAATCTTCCCCCAAGATTTCAATAATGCCAACAAGGTCTAATGTATACTCATAAATGAGCTATTCCAATTCCAATTCTTGTTTATTACTCAGACTCCCAGCATTAGAGTATAGGCAATTAAAGAATTTTTTTCTCTTCACATCCCTTGGTGCTGCCTTGATTAATTTTGTTCTTGACATCTTAATTTTGTGCTAAATGAATGCTCATTCATTCCTCCCTTTCTGCCTTCCCCTCTTCCTAGCTTAACACTCTCCTGACTGCTCAGCTTGATGCCTCGAAAACGTGTTTCTCTCCTGTGAAATTGGAGAACATCTCACCAAAGCAGGTCTTTCCATTTCTTACAGTAACAAACGTCTGCCTCACTCTATCAAAGTTTTTTAATGTTTCTCTTCCAGGTTTTTGTTGTTGTTGTTTTCCTCTTATTAGAAATGAGACTTTTGGACAAAAGATCTGCAGTATACAGGAACTCTTCATCAACCTTCAGTCTGTGGTATGGCTCATAAAGAGTGTGACGAGCTCTGGTGCACCACCAGCAGTAGGAACCCTGGGCACCATAAGCCTGTCCACTCTTGCAGTAATATATTGTGATGGGTTTGTGATAGCGTGCAACTTCTTTGTCTATGGAATAATTAATTTCATTATGAACAGTGTCTTCGGCACAGCTGGTGGGATTCGTGTGACCAAATGTAGACACATCAGAGGTAAATTTCTCCTCTACCTTTATAGTCAGAAGAGAGACATAAGGCCTTTTAGGGAGAAATTAATCTGAACTAGGGTAGATAAATCATGTCTGAAAAATGCCCGTTGCACTTTGCGGGACAGGATGAATCATTCAGCTGTAGTTTTCTGTAGCTGAGACCTGTAAAAGATTCCAGGGATCATGACACACCACCACAAACAGCAATTCAAGCTTTTGTAGATCTACTTGGGGGTCTCTGCTCTGAGCTGTGTGAAGGCTTGTGGATGTGCATTCAGAGAGTATATTATGTCAGACACCATATAGAAATACAGGGAAAGGCAGCCCATTCTCCAGGGTATTTGTAATCTAAATGAAATCTTTTATTCCTATCCCTTTCCTAGCTTGGCGTAATGAAGAATCATTTCTAAAACATTTAAAATCCTTCCTCCAGCTTTGCAGATCATGACTGTTTCTCTGCCTGGCCATTTGAGATACTGAAGAACCAAAGACATACCATATGCAAAGCATGCTCAGTTAAAAATACACCATATTCCACCTCTGGCACGCAACAGCCGCAAGTGTGCTTGTGCCAAACTGTTGGCTGTTACAGCATTTCCAAGCCAGACATTTCAAGTTCTACTGACAGAAACCTGTTGTGGGATGTAGCTGTTGAAGCTGGTAAACATGCAGAACGCTGGGATGGTGAGCTGCTGGTGTCCCGTTGAAATGTATGCTTGTAAGGGAACCATGGCAGATCAGGTTGCCATCCTGCAGCTGTGATTTACTCTGACCTGATTTAATTTCTGCAGGTGCTGATTAAAAGTGCCTGCAACAACTGCAGCCATAGCTCAGTGGAGGGGAGAGCCAGATTGCCCTACATCTGCACCTCCTTGGATACAGCTCTTTTTTCCACCTGGATGTTTTCTTTAAGGTGAGATTTAAATATTTATTTTATTTTTTTTTCCCCCCAAGGTTTTATTTATTTATTTGTTTGTTTTTTGGGGGCAAAGCAGATGTTCCTGGAACTGGCTCATAGAAATACAGCTGGTAGAGGCAGAGGTTTTAAATTGTTTCAGCTGCTCAAAATAAGATCACATCCATGATCATTTGCTCCTTGGCCCTAATCTTTTCCATTTTATCCCAATTTAATGCTCATGTTTCTACTGGTGAAGTTCAATCTGGAATCTTTCCTTTCTTCTCCAAGGAGAACAGACCTACAGATGAGTATCAAGAGTCTTGAGCTAGGCTCAGCTCATAATTTTTCTTGCTCATGATCCTAGTGTTAGAGATGTTAAAAGAAAGCTTATTTGAAAGAGGCGGGATTCATCTCACCTAGCTTTTGGTGTGGGAATGAAACTGCAGATTGAGACATCTATATTTCAGTGTCTCCATCTATGTTTTTCTGTGCAGTCTGTGACTCCAAATTCCCAAAATAGTCAATGTAAATGCAGAATCACATCCGTTTGTCTAAGCATGGGGTCTAGTGCTGGTTTTAATGGTCTGGGGTATCCTCCTGACCTCCAGCAGCAGTCTAAGAAGTCAAGAGTGTACCCTAAATCCTGGCCACACAGCTCAGTCCCATATGGGTATCTCTTATTCCCCACAGCACTTCCCATTGCTCTTCATACTCATGGTTTGTGGCTAAACAAAGACCCAAAGTATGTGTTTGGTTTTGTTTTGTTTTGTTTTGTTTTGTTTTTTTCATTTCCCCTGAAAAATACCTTTTTTTTTACTCTTGTTCCCTGGATTTCAAAAAGGGCAGTGACAGTCTTTTCCTGTTCCTCCCAGTTCTTGTTTCTCTCACCCATATGGGGCTCGTTAGAGAGAACAGTGATGCTCCCAGACCTCAATGGGGTCTTATCCTGGCTGGATCTATAAAGCATCCAGTAATTAGAAATTCCATAAGGCAGTCCTATTATATCTGCATCTGTGTTCATGGAGGAAAAGGCTCCTGGGACCATGCAAACAGCAGTGCTGCCATAACTGGGGAGACATTGCAAGGAACATAGAGAGGAAACTCAGTGTGGCCAAAGGAAAAACCTGAAACTTTTCTAAACAGGGTCCTCTGTCTTCACAAGATAGAAATGCTTTGGCAGTGTAACACTGGAAACCACAAGACTGTACCCTGGAAACCTTTGTTAAAGCAATTAAATCAAACTGTGCTACATGGTATTAATTTAGAATTTCAATTAATGCCTATAATTTGCTATCAGCTTAGGCCAAGTCATCTTCTCAAACCAAAGCTGTCCCTTCCTTGACTGTTTCCTTGAACAATATGAAGATGGAAGCAATTTGTTAGCATAATCTGATTTAATGTGGTGACTAATCATTCTCAGAAGAAAGTATGGATTGAGTTTGTCAGACTGATTATATCTGAAGCATGACAGAGGAGGGGGCTGACCACTTCAGCTAGCATGATCAATGCAGATTCTCAGGACCTGAGCTGATCCCTGACATTTCCAGGTAAATTCAAAGTAACTTCACTTTATTAGCTAAGTGTAGGATGTCTCTATTTGCTTAACTAAGGCAGCTTGAGTTCCCCACTTCCAGAGGTGAATCCTGTTTCTATTTTCATGATGCAGCGCTGACTGCATGGTTCCCTGTTTCAGATGGAGACCGCGTTCCCCCAAACCCACCTTCTCACTTGTTTTGGTATTCGTGCCCTGTATTAGAAGAACCTGCACATAATTTATTTTTGTTTTGTTTCCTGGGAGAGTTGCTGGCTTTGCAAATTTGTTCATCACAAAACTGGCATTGTTATTATTATCATCATCATCATCATCACTATTTTGGTTCAGCTTTGTAGAATTTTCATTACATCAGTAGCTCTTGTCTCAGACACTGTTGATGACCAGCCCTGCATCCTGCAGTGGAAAAAGAAAGCCGGTGTCCAGAAAGTCACTTTCCTGAGCACTTGTCTCTGTTTCCCTCATTGGCTAAAATTTCATCACCACTCATGTAAATATTGACATTTGCCAGGGACTTTCTTTTGTGCTTTCATTCCCCACTGAAAACAGCTTGATGTTTTTCTTCTGAGTTTGCCTGGACTTTTTTCTAGCTCTTTTCTTTTATCCAGCCTTTCTCTGAAGAACCTATAGGAAAGAAACCCCCTTTTGCAAAGACTTTTTATTTTATTTTTTATTTTATTTTTCTTGCTGCAAACATTAATTCCCTGCACAGATAGTCTGGGAACTTTTCGATGTTCTTATTTTTTATTTTTTTTTAACTGCGTGACACAAGAAACTACAAGAGGAACGTTATCTCTGCAAGGCAGCAAGTCATTGTACTTGCTTCTAAGAGCTGATCCTTGTTTTGTTTGACTCACTAGCTGTTTTGTTCTGGCAGCGATGCGCTGGAATATCCTTGCACTACCTCAGTAGCACTTGATTTCCTCCCTTTCAGTGCCACTTCTGCAGTCAGACTGTCCTCGCCATGAGCAAACCTGTCAGCATCTGGCCCATTAATAATGACTTGTTATGAAATACAAATTAATCAAGCACTGAGATTATTGTGCTGCATTTCCCAGGACTTGTTATCAAGAGTGATTGCGCAGACATCTTGTTGCATGGGGGTAGATTGCAGTTTGGTTGGAATTAACTCGCAACAGCTGCTTTATTACTGTGATGTATTTTTATGTAGGATGAAAGATGTGAATATCACTTGAGCCCAACAGATCTGCGCACAGAGGAGTTTACAGTCTGAGGAAGAGACAAGGCTGGAGCAGATGACAATAAACAAGGGAATGGCACATGTGTAGTTGTAATTCAGTCTGAAAATTTTAGCAGAGACTTTATTCATTTATCCTCTTGCTCTTCCTTATTTAAGGAACAGCTATAGGATGCATTAATCAAGTAGGTGAAGAGTCAAGAGCTTTATCTTTAACAACATTAAAATTTTTCTTGTTGAACTTTCTCCCTGTGGACCCAGTACTCAGCTCTGGCCAAGCATCACTCAGCTGAGAAGCCATAGGAAGCAGATAAAAACAGGTTAAGAGGGATTTATTTCAGAGAAACAGCAAATATATTTTGATCTGAGAGACGTAATCATTTAATACAAGAGTGCATCTTAAGCATCTTAATAAACAGTTAATCTGTATGCTGAACTTCGCTCTCAATCCACGTAACTCAGCTACCATTGTTCAGCTATGTTACGAACCTTGTAAAATAACAGAAGGTGCTAAACGAGCAACTGGGAGAAAAATAGACAAGATGCACATCTTTTAAAATGTAAATAAGAACAAACTGACCTGCAAAGGAAGAACATAACTGGTAAGTACACAGTCAGAACTTTGTCAGTTGTGACTGAAAAGGATGTGTGGTGACCCTGCCCAGATTGATGCACACAGGGTTTGTTTTTGTTGCTTTCCAAAAGTGCGCACAAGCCTTTGGCTGCAAGGATATGATAGATGCAAGGACAAAATGTTAGGAGACAGAGAGAGAAGCCTGGGACGAGCGATATTTGGGGCATCTGTTACAAAGAGTGTGGGTAACAGAGGCTTAAAAATTCTTGGGAGCAAGAGTTATGACCCCTGATCTGGGAAATGCTGTGTGCCAGAAGCAGTTGCAACCAAGATGCGTTTATATGAAATTGATCTTCTAATTCCCACAGCCCACTAAAGATCTTTCTCCTTTGTGAGAAACCTTTTCAGATCCTCTCACCCACTTCCCCCACCCCAACATATTCACCCCCTACCAATTCCAGTTTATACCCTGCTCTAGTGCTTTTAATTTTCTGAATATATTTCATGATGACTTTTGCCCATGGAAATGCTGAGGAAGCTGCTGTTGGGTGTACCGTGCCTTTCCTCAGCTGAGTTTTTATCTTTTAAGAACACTTTAAACCTGCCAGAGACAAAATGGGATATGAAGAACCAATTTCAATTACAAGTGTGTGAGGTGGTTTCCCAGCAACAGGAGTATTTAAAAGCAACAAAAATTAGCATACCTTTAAAAAAAAAAAAAAAAAAAAAAAGAGAGAGCAGTAGCAGCAGCCGGTGATTTTCATGCTTTAATATTTTGTATTCATTAGAAAGTACATTTTGAGCATTGCTTCTGCCTGAAGGCACAACCCCAACTCATCTTAAAATCACGTCTCTCCTTTCTTCATTGAAAAGTACTTACAACTTTAGAAAGACAGAGAGGGAAAAAGAATAGGTGGGAAAAAAGAGACAGATCAGACTGGAAACATAACTGGTTGGAGCTGAGCTATTGACTTCTCTCAATGGATTAACAATCCCTTCTCCTTTAGGATCCAGCTCCTCTTTTGATCCACACAAAGAAATATCCCATCTCAAAATTTTCTTTTTTTCTCCCCTCCTTCCACTCTTGTCATCTTCACTGTACACACATCCCTCTCTGTTCTCTTTGGACACTACAGTTTTTCTCCAAAACCTCATACCTGACAGATAAATCCGGGAGAATTTACACCATGAAAGAGCTGTTTTAGAACAGAGTTAACAAATCACAGACATTGTATCCCAGATCAGCTAACACAGGTTTTAAATGCAAGGAGAGGAAGGATAATATCAACAGAGACCAGTAAGACCCATAGCGTCCCAGTAAGCTCAAGTGCAAGAAGAAACTAAGACAGGCTAGAGATTTGTGTATGCCCCATTAACCTTGAAGGATTTGTAGTATTTGGGACACTCGTGTCCCCTAACACCTTATACCTGACAACAAATGTGCATGGCAGTAACATTCCCTTTGTATAGGTCTAGAGGAGGGCAAAAAAAAAACAAGGGGAAATGAGTTATGTCCTACCTAAGGATAGACATCTATTGTGTAGATACTTCATTACAGAAATGATACTGGGACTACAGGATCCTAAAATTACAGCTGCTCTGAGGGCACGGGGAGACAAAAGTGGCTGCATGGAGCCACAAGGAAAGGCCCAGCAAGCCAAGTCTCTGACTGTGGGAAAAGCAGATGCCTCCGGTGATACTTCCCAGGTATAGAAAAAATGAAGTTTAACATTGAACTCGTTAAAGCAAAGAGCTTCTGGCTAGCTCAGGAACAAAAAGAAAACTCTCCAACCTCAGAAATTTATTTCCCAGTCCTTTTTGTTCCTCCAAAAATTTTCTGTTCTTCAGCAAAACATTTCCATTTTCAGCCCAAGTTGGACCAGAAGAGCAGTCCTATGGATTTATATGGTCTTGGTTTATGTTATCCAAAGACAGACATCAAAGACATCTGTTTCTTTGCACAAAATCAGCAGGAGACAGATCACTTGCACTGCAAGAATTGTCCTGACAAGATCAATCTTTGGCATTTTGGGATGTGAAGAGATGATTTTGGTTAATCTGCTTTGTCTGGGCTGCTAGGCATCCAGAAATCCTGGCCAAATGTTCATATTCTTTATTGCATGGCAGCATTTTTAAGTGAATAAAGGAAGATATATCAAGGAGAATTGTTGGAGAAAAAGTGCCATCAGAGGAGCGCAGACAATAAATATTTTGTTTCTCTAAAGGTTACTGATTGACTGATGAAAAAGTAGGGGGAACCAAATTTATCTTCCTGCATCAATTCTAATAATAGGACAAAATCACTTGTCATGTGGCCCGTAAACTCCCTGTCTTGTACCTCTTCATATACAAACTTTTTAAAGCAGTTGCAGATTGCTCCAAGTATGAGGATCCAACAAGGGCTTGAGCCTCCTGCCTACATACAGGAGCCTTGTAGCAGATGGGATGCTGTCTGAGACATCCCTGTAGGGTTGTCATGTACAGCTCAGGGCCTGCAGGAGGCCTGCACTGTCTGTAACAACAGCTGGAGGCCAAGCAGGATCTCCCAATTTCACTGTGTACCTGTGCTTGGGCTACCAGATTGAAACCCCCAAGGCGAGAGCCTGAATCCTGTCCTGGGCTCCTGCATTTATTACAGAGGTGACCTTGGAGAAGACGAGGTGGCAGCCAAGAAGCTACAAAGCATAATGAAATTAAAGAGATAAAAGTGGATGTAGACAGCTGCCTTTCCCCTTCCCTGCAAGGAGCAGAGAGAGGACCCTGGGGAGACCTGTGAGCTCAGATTCTCAACAGGCAAACCGTCAGCAGAAAGCCTCTGGGAGTCAGGTATTTGCAATTTAAATGGATTGAAATCAAAAGCAAGTGCCATGAAGTTGCTGGTCAGCAATAAATTAGTTTTTAAAGTTTCTTTATAAATAAAAAAATAAAAAATGATTAAAAAAAAAAAAAAAACACAACTTGAACTGACTGCTGCCATCCCTTAATTCAAGCCATGCTCTTAATGATGCCCATTCTCTGCAAAACCACTCAAATACTGATGGTTCGTTTACTCTGAGCAGCAAAAATCCCTACAAAACTTCCTACTTTCCTCATGTCACATTTCTCTCTGCCCCATCTGGTGTCTGTATCTCCCTGCAGTCTCAGCAGTAATGAAATGGAGCAGCTTTCTCTCATAATAAGAGTTTATTCTCCCTTATCTCCCAGGCCATCTCTGAGGCTGACTTTCTCCATAGTTCCAGCCATCCAAGCCTGGAATTGGAGGAGGGAATGATGGTAGTGAGGCTGCCATGGAAATTAGGAGCATGGAGAAAGAAAATCTGTTGGGATGTGGAGGAAATAAATGGGAAGACTATTCTGAAAGATCATAGCTGCAGTTGATCGTGCTATATGTATACATGTGCAATTGGTAGAAGTTTTACAAAGCTCTGAGAATTCAATTTATTCTGAGATGTTTTAAACATAGGATGGAGAATAACTATGTTTAGGAACACTTTAAAAATCTTGAGATAACAAGGGTGCAAGGCAGCCATAATATTTTCTTCATAACCATTAGTCTGGCAGTCAATGTGGAAAACACATCCTTACACATGAAAAAAAAATAAAATAAAAATGTAGTTTTTGTGAAGTTTCGCTTAAAAAAATACTGGAAGAAGTTAAAAGGTAACAAAGTGCATACTAGTGTGAACAGGGGGCTGATTTCTCAGGCTGCAATTGTCTCCCAGAGGAGAGGCAGAGCCTTGGCTAAGATGAAGGAGGTGGGTGGTGGAAGCAGACACAAACACCTGCCTGTGCCTCCTAAGGGTGCAGAGATGCTTCTGGCCATTTCTGCTGGTGGGAAGGAGGGCACTGCACTGGGGACACCTTGTAGGGATGTGGAGGGACTTGTGCCATGGGGAGTGAGCAGAGGGAAAGGGCAAGGAGGTGTGTGAGGGTGGATATTCCCACTACGAGAGTACTTTTGTCCCCATCCTCCAAGCAATAAATCTCCTTTTCACCTGCAGTGCTGAGAATGAGTTAAAGATATTGCAAAGCTGGCTGAAAGAAAACCCCCACCAGGACTGATGTTGATGCTGTTTGGTCTCACTGCTTGGGTGGGGGCTCGGAAGAGTTTTGATCTCTGGAGGTAACTGAGAGAACCGATTCCTATCTGTTGGGGCTGGCGGTGCAGGGCAGCAAATCACACATCAGCTGCCTCAGCTAGCTGACTGCAAGATGTGGAGTTAAACACAGTCACATTCACAGCCTCGTGCTTCGTTAGTAAATTACTCTATAATGAACTGGTACGTAATGACTACTCTATTTTCTTCCATGGCTAATGCCCTGTTGGTATCTCATCCATAGACTCGCTTGAGCAGAAAAGGTGATTTACACCACAGCTGACCTATCCCTGGGACAGGCAGCAGCCTGATCCCTCTTGGATTTAGCGTGAGCTAACCTGAACCCTAAAAGAGGAGAAGGAAAAGACTAAGAAGAAATGCAGTGCTGGTTATGCCGGAGAGAAATGTTCGATCATTTCATTAACCCGATAATGTTTCAAACTAAGACCTTAATGGTACAATCAATAACTCAGTCTGTGATCAGTTTGTTAGTCAGTCTCAAAAGCTTTCATTTTAATAGGGAATTCCCAGAGGGATCATGAACTATTGCTCATAAACAGTAATTTGGGGTGTGTGCAAAGCATGACTTCTGGTTTTTACTTTGTTTCTTTCTGACAGCATCATTCAGACTGCTGCTGGATGGCAGCCCCAGGTGCCTCAAAGTCCTCCATCCTCCACCAGACTTCACAGACTAAACTTTTTCTACCTCTGCTTCAGCCCCAAATCATTGGCCGTGTAGCTATAGCGTAGCAGCACAACCTGCGGTCACCTTCACAGATCTCATGAGCCCAGCTCAGCTACTTCTTAATTCATTGTGGACTCTCATCTGCCTGGAAAACCCCATGCAGACACCTCCAAGACAGGCTCTGCCCCTTTGACAGCATCAGGGCATTGTCCCCCCTTTATTCTTCCCTTCCATCTTCCCTTCTGTGAAGATTTCTAGCTCAGTGATAAAAAGCTGCCAGATACTATCTCAGGTGCTCAAGTACACTTGAAACAACAAAAAAAAAAAGCTGAAAAAGGTCCAAATCTCACAGGCAGGGAGCATTCCTTAGCTCTTTGAAGGCACTCAGCCCCAAGGGAGGTGGGCGAGGGGAACGTACATGGCAGCATTTGATATTTGAGCTGGCTGCAAAACAGCAGAGTGATTTCTTTATGCAGTTTCAGCTGCAAGAAATGGGGGCACTTCCTTTCTGCTTTGCTGGGTAGAATTTTATCTTCTGTTTTTGACATTTATTAATTTTCCACTTATTAGGCTGCCTGTGAGATTTTCTTTGTTGTTTTTCTCTTTTTCACTATTATTTAAACAATCAGCGCGTGCAGAGTTTTCATTGTCAAATTAAACACACCGAGTAAATACAGTCCCCGAAACAGGAGATTTTATCTGGGAAATCCGATGAAATTATGTGGCTGACAGTTGTTCAGATGAGCTTCCTCTGCTAAAGTACAATAGCAAATGATATCCTTCATTCCCTTTCCCTTCTCTTCATTATGCATTGGAGGGAAGGGAGCAAGAGAAAAGAGCAGCTGTCCTGGCGTTGCATTTATTCTGCTGCGATGAACGCGCAGCACACAAGTAAAAAAGCGCTCATGGTGAGCACAATGCTTAGCAGTGAGATTACACCTAGGGTATAACGCGATATGTGACCTGCTCCAGGTTGCAATGACTTGCTAAGTCAGCCAATTTCTTTTTCCTTGTCCTTCTGTGGCAGAAGAGCGTCTGAGAAGTGAACAGAGATTATGCTGATTCCTGCCCAGAGCTCCTCACTCTTGCTGGATATAGCCTGGAGTTAATGTACCTGAGCAGTGAGGCAGCTTTCTAAAGGACTTGCTCTGTTCATGGCATAAATTTTACTGCAGAGGGGAAAAGCAGGTTCAGCCTTGCCTGTTAGCCATACTTCTCATGTGGCTTATAATGAAAGAAACCACATAACTTTAGGAAAAGCTGAAATCTGAAGGACTGTGGGTGGTCGGGGTGGAGGGGGAGCAGCATGCTCAGCCCATCCCGAGGGCACAAAACTGAGCCTGGCATCCCACAGAGACCATCAGGCTTTAGGCTAAAGGGATCAGCCAGTATGAGCAAAATAGTTTAAAACATGGTGTGGGGTGGGACTGGGCAGGGGAATGGCTCAGATTCTGACTTATCAAGCAGAGTGGTCATCCACCAGAGATATAGATTCCCTATATTCTGATACAGCATCCCTGTAACTGGTGGGCTCAGTTTGAGAAGAGGTTGGGCCCAACTGGCAATGATGTAGAGAGAATGTCTGTGTGTGAAGTAATTCAACATGTAAAGCAACTTCAGCCCTTCACATCTATGGGCCTGATTCTCAGAAAGGTGTCTCATTTTTCAGACTGCCAGGGCCTCGAAGAAAAGCTTATGGTACTGATTCCTCCTTTTAAGTCCCTCTCCCCAACAGTGGTAAGTGGATTTCACATGAAAACCAAAAGGTTGTAGCCAGACTCCCAACTCTTTGCTTTTGTAGTTTGCCAAAACCCACAACCACCCAGCCAAGAGGACTGGAACTGAACCGGTTTCATGACTCCTACCTGAATGTAATAAAACGGGAAACTGGATGAGAAACAAGATATCAAGATATCTGTATGATCCTCACAAACAATGTCATCAGTGAGATGAGGTGATGGTGGAGACAGGGAAGGGTATCAAACATACTTCTTGTTTTCACCTCTCATTAAACACGTTTTGATTGTTTTCTTAACAGGAATTGGCAGAGAAAGCTCAGCACATTAATTAGGTTGTAATCCAAAGCTAAAAGACATTAAGAAAGAGAGATAGAAAACCTGGCTCTGGGTACACACTACCATGGGCCCATGGGAGAAAAGTCTGTGATTAAGACAATCATATCTAAATTACAGAGCACAGAACAATGTGAAGAAAGGCACATAGCCAAGTGAACACCAAACCAGCACTTCCAGATGAAGCTTCCATAGCTGTTGTCTAATTTGTGGCAGAAAGGTGTTTGTAGATGGCAGAAGATGACACCACAGGTTCCCAAATCTACTCAGAGGTGGCAAAATTGAGCAATATCAGTCTGAGGTTGAGGTCTTCTGTCTCCATCTCCTGTGTTTCCACCTAGAGACCATAACCTCCTGCCAAGCATTGTACCATGGTACCTCTGAGGATTCTTTACAATGATACCAGTAACTTCTTTTTAGTTTGCAGGTCAGGAAACTGAGGCATCAAGGAAGCTTGACTTGCCCAAGGACTTCTCGGAGGTCTAGAACAGAGGAATATAATTGCGGTCTCTTGAGCTCAATCCACTATGAATCCTTGAGCTCAATCCATTACTCAGTCCTGTAGCTGATCTTTGGAGCTCAACATGCATGAAAGACTATGCTGGAAACCAAATTCTTCATTGCAAAAGCTGATGGATATAGTTTACATGACTGGTGAGACACAGAATCATAGAATCAAAGAATATCCTGAGTTAGAAGGGACCCACAAGGATCATCAAGTCCAACTCCTGCTACCACACAGGTCTGCCCAAAAATTCAGACCATATGGCTAAGAGCATAGCCCAAACACTTCTTAAACTCCAACTTATCCCAACCAATGCATGTACCTGAAAACTAGAGTATGACTAATGCTCAACCCATGTTAACGTTCATCTTTGCTGTCCTGGCTCAGATTGCGTTGGGAAAAAGTCCTTTAAGGGACTTTTAGTCCTTTAAGTCCTAATTCTTCAAACTTCAGGCATTGCAAAGTACTGTACTACATTAGGAGATGGAGCCAGAAGTAAGAGATGACACTCGTCATTGGTGTTGATAGCTGCTCAGGCTTTTCAGACAGATATCTTGGAAGTATCTGGAGAGACATGTTCAATTGGGGCACAGCTGCATGGTTTTCCTTCCAAGCTGGCTGGATTCTGGTGGGTTTTGGGTGGTGGTATTGGTGGTGAAGAATTTGACGTTACTGGACGTTTGGCATCCTGGTCAGAACCACTACACATTACTTCTCTTGGTCAAATATGAAATGCCAGTAACTTCTGGATTTTATTTTATTTTATTTTATTTTATTTTATTTTATTTTATTTTATTTTATTTTATTTTATTTTATTTTATTTTATTTTATTTTATTTTATTTTATTTTATTTTTATTTTATTTATGGCCGTCCATGTAATAATATATGTTTAAAATCTCTAGCCTGGAGGAAGACCTGTATAGGATACACATTAAGTGTCTCACTTTATAGAAGTCTCCATATTACCCTATATACACTACCCATATGTATTCAGAAGAACAGCCCACTAAAGTCCCACCAAGATTTGACATCAGACTGTGCTAAGGTGCCTGTTGGCTAGCCAGCAAGGAGTTACAGCAGACTCCGTGTGCCTCACTGCAGTCCCCTGCACAGGTAGAGGTATTTTGGAATATGCAAGCCAGCAGGCACTTTCCAAATGATCTGGAGACCTTTCATCGTTCTGAACACACATGACCAGTGCATTGTAACATTTTGAAAGCATCTCACAACCCTTGCCTTCTTCATCTTCTTGCTTTGGCCATATAATAGGGACATTTACTATTGAATAATCAGTCTCTTCCTAATCAGGATCCTAATTATCACGTCCTCAGCCTCCTCTCAGCACTAGTTCAGAGATGAAGCACGTGTACTCCTCACTTGATCTCTGCTCCATGATCACCATTCATCTGGGAAATGGGCTTGCAAACCCTTCTGCAGCTCACTTGGAGCTGTTTTGTCACTCTTCCACCATGCTAGTACTTTCCCTCTTCCCACGTTCACTCTTGGATGCACACGGAGTGTGTTTACATCAAATTTTGCTTTTATTCAGCCCCTCAGACAGGGTGGGAGAGAGTTCTGAGGAAGAGGCATTTTGTAATAACAATACCATTATTATTTTACTTGTGAACATTTTACCCTTCTACTAGATTGGATTTCACTCTGGCTATAGTTCTTTGAATTTTAAGGACTTTTTTTTTTTTTTTTTTTTTTTTTCTCCTTGTTTTCCTTCTTGTTTTATCCTCTGTTTAAAAGCAAAGTCATCAATAATTTTAGATGAAATGTATTTGCTGTAACTCTGCAGGATAACACGGTTTGAATGTTTTGATTGATTTACTTCTATAAAAAACAAACTGCATCAGCCATTTGCCTGTAGAAACCTTTGTTTTCTTTAAAGGTATGAGCCCTGTGCCTCATTAGTCTCCCAAGCTTTCCTTTTGGTACCTGTTGTGTTTCACACGTTTTTATAAGCTGTCTGCCTCTAATAAATGAAATTATACTTCAGCTGTAAAGTGTTCCCATAAGCAATCAAAGAAATGCTGCCTTGTAGTCTCTGAGAATAAGCACCATCAGTACCATTGTCACATCATCAAGATGTAATACAGCCTGGTTATTAGTTTTATGCTACTCTGACAGCTCGGGTGGTGAAACATCTCTAAAAACTCAGTGCTGGAGGAATCAAAGAATTGAAAATCATCATATACCAGCCTAAGGTGCTTGGCACTACAATATTACATCTGATTGTCCGGCAGAAGGGTGGCTTGATTCAGCAAAACCCCTTGAATGATATCACTCAAAGGTCAGAAGCTGAAATCAGGTGAATTAAAAGTAAAAATCACTTCAAGGCTCATTAGCATGATTGGAACTATCAGCATGAGTTACAAGACCTGTGATGGCATCTTCAGAGAGCTCCAGAGAAGATCAGCTAAGCCTCCTTTGGGATCCACAGACAAGTACAAACTTGTTGTTTGCTTTTGCTCTGCTTTCTTGCTTCAAAGGGAGAGAATTGAGAGGATTGTGTTTTTCCTGGGGCATCTTTAGGTCAAATGAGAAGATGAATGCAGTGGTGCGTGTGCTCTGGTCTGTTCTTGTCTCACACCTACGATGTAATCTGGAGGAAGAGGATGGGTTAGCTCATGACACACAGCATTACTCCATTTTGGAAGAGAGCAGGCTGCCATCCTGATCCCCTTTTTCCTAGCACTGGCCTGGCATCCAGTGATGGTAAGTTTGAATTCCTGAGGTTTTTATGCATCTCTCCAAGGTTAGGTACTTGCTGGCTCAGCTTAGGGCACCATTGGGTGTGAGTGGAAGCAGCCCCACAAAAAGAGAAAAGCCGCAGAGCCTGTAAGCAGCAGAGCATGGATATTGCAGATGGCAAGGCTGGGTGCTGCACCAAGTAAGTTGCTTTTAACACTTAAACAACTTTTATCTTAGCTTGAAATTCATTCCGGTTTGGTGATCCTTATTTATATAAAAATCTCTTTGCCTTTTCTTTTCAAACTGGGGTGAAGCAGAAGGGCAAGCAGAGAGGAAATCAGCATTCAAAACTCCTCTCCACTTGCATGCACACTGCATTACTAAAATTAACATTGCGTCTGGTTCAGTGGGATCAATGCTGTAGCCAGATTATTTACTAATTAAAACCTAGATATATCTAGGAGGCAAAAAATTAAATCCCACAGACTCCAGTTTGCCCTGTTGTAACCCATCCTTGGGAAGCAGCAAGACATCCGATGTCTGCTTATTTACAGGCAGATATATATGTAGAGAGAAAGCAGATAATGATTCTTTTATTTCCAATCCCTCTATGTACAAACACGCAACCAAAACCCTATTCAGAAACTGGTGATTGTGTTCATTGTTCCAGAACACATAATAGCAAAGGGAAGCAGGAACTGCTTTAGTGAAGTAGAAATAGTTGAAGTTGCGCAAATGGGAGGGGGGCAGGGAAAGCAGCAAATAATTCTCACAGTCTAAAAGCTGCAGAGAGCCATAAATCACTAATCCTTGCACTCCGTGAGTCTAGCACCCCTGCTGAGCTACTGTAACTCTTATGATATGTCACAGGGGCCTGAGGTTTAGCCACAGTTCCTAATACACGGGCTACATCCTCCTGAATTCTGCACCAAAATTTGCATGGATTTCATGGTGGTTGAACTGGATTTTCTGGGGGCCACGTGACATTCAGACACAGTGCTCCCATGCTGTTTGGATACAGTGTCCCAGCCAGGGACATCTCCTGTATTCCTCTGATGGGGAAGGAGAATGGCCCAGGCTTGGGTAACCAGCTCCATTGAGCAGGCATCTGTCGTACATCTCCTGCAGGGACTGAGACAAACCAAGGCATGGAAGCCACACAGAATGGTCAATGTGCCAGTCCTGACAACGGCTTGCTCAGGAGCACTTATCTCAGGATTACACAGATCATAAGGGAAAGGTCACTGCTGGACACCTGATGGGAGGTATACCTATCTAGGAGCTCCTTGGGTAGCTTGTGGTTAAACCTCTGGTGTAGCATGTAGGCACCAAGAATTCAGTCCAATTTCCTCACTATAACTGTCCAGAGTCCTTTATTATGGTGTCCAGCCTGGTTCCCAAAAAGACGTGTTCTCCTGTAGGTCCTAAACACACCATCCTCATGAAGATGTGTCAGATACCCCCAGGTCACCTTCAGTGACAAGAGCAATGTGTCAAGGCAACAGATTTAATCTGTTTATCTTTTTCCCTGTTCTGCTCCCATCTAATTCGTGTATTCCTATTTGCACATCATTTTTTTCTCCTCATATCAGTGGAAAGAGCTCCAGCCTCCAGGAGCTGCCCTGGTTAAAGCCATTCCCATGTTTTGGTTCCTTGAAGTTATTCAGAATTTTCTGCACAAAGAAGAACCATTAGGACTCATAGTTTGTTCTGAGCCATCCCCCCGGCAGAGCAATTAAAATAAGAATCGTGAAAGAGCAATATTATTTTAAAAACACAGCACAGCTTCTGATATAAAATGGCACTAGGAATGGACTTGTCTAGGATTATTAGCTTCTTATTTTATTTTCAATAAAAACAGGGAAAGAAAGAGTGTTTACAAGCAAAGCAGTCTGTTCCCTAGTCAAAATATGCTGTCTGATTATGCTCTGGGACCAAGCAATTAACAATGATCAAAGAGCATATTTGTCGTTAAAAAGTTAATGGGGATACAAATATCACTATATTGATATTTTTTGCTGCTTTTTTTTTTTTTTTTTTTTTTCCTCCAGAAATTAGACCATAATTTGATAGCATTTGACAATATAATACTCATCATTTTTGGTTGTTTTAATGTGGGAGCAGAAGGTGGTCCTCTGCTTAAAAGCAAAAGCAAAAACAAATTCCCCAAAAACTTATCTTTCATTAAAATAAAAAAAGAAGACTCAACAATATTTTTTAGCCAGATTTACAGATTGCACAAGGAGGTGGTTAGTTCAACTACAGCAGGAAAAGAGTAATTCTGAGGACTAATTAAATATGCTGGTATGCAGATGGTTAATTGGATTAATAATTACTTTGCATATGTATAAAGAGGTTTTATGTTTGCTCAGGCAATTTTATCAGGGTTCCCCTGGGATTAAAAAATATCATGTTAATAAATGATTGTTTCAAATAGTAAGAGAATTCTGTCTTGGTTGTGACTAAACTTTGGAGGAAGAATCTTTCTGCTTCCATCAGAAGGTAATTTAAATAGGAAAATGATTTTTATTTCTTTTTTTTCTGTGCACTCACCTAGAGTCACTCTAGGGAAGAAAGAAAAGTGAAGCATGTTGTAATCTGCAGGAATCAGAAGACAATGGAAAAATCTGTTTTTAAGCATTTTTGGGGGGTGGGAACAAATTGCCATGGCAACTCTCTAAACGGATATGTCTTCAAGGAAATCATGCTGTTCTCTTGAAAAGTGTGATGCATAATACAACAAGCACTTGAAAGTTATCTTTGAAAGGCATGTGTACAGGAAAATCAGAAATATTTTATAAATTCAAACTTATGAAACATTCATGCTGATACACTAATGTTTCACACAGCAATTATTCTACCCAAAGGCAGGAGCTGAATTACCTTGCCGTGTATATGTGCATTTTCAAGCGTGCTTTGTGGTTGGACTGATCTGGTCTATCAGCCCTTTTCGTCTGCTTCGTGAGCACTCACACAGAGCTTCTTGCCGTCAATATATAAGTTACTACTAACTCTGATGGTCGTTCACTCAGAGAGTAAAATGTTTAACCCATTTCTTATAACATTTCTTTTTCTGACAGGTAGTGTCAGTCAAAATTTTCTTATCAGCAACATCGGGGCCATCAATGTGCTGAAGACAGTGGGATGAAAATAAAAAAAATAAAAAAAATAAAAAAAAAAGAATTTGGGCTAAAAATTTCCCTGGCAAAAGGAACTCCTATTTAATCCAATTGGATGGTTTGAGGCATCTGGTCACACTGAAACTTATTTTTTGCTCACAAAATTGAAGGATTCCCATCCTGGCAGAACAAGTAAGGGTCTAACCTCAGGATCCACTGCCCCTATTAATGACAAAAGGCATATTTCCTTTGATATAGGATATTTAGTTTCTAGGCCTCTCATCTGGAACAATAAATAAAATAAACTAGAGCCTGACCAGTACAAACACATAGGAAAAAAAAAAAAAAAAAGAAAAAAACAACATTGTGACTATTCATTTACATCCTTGAGATGGAGCTGTGTCCATGATATTTACCTGACTTAGTGGTTGCTTCCAGCTACTCCTAGGCTTTTTTTCTACAAGGCTGAATATTTAAAATTAATTTAATGCAAAAGGCTGCACAGGCATACTTGCTTTTATTTAAACCATATTAATTATCAAAATATAGCCAAAATCAACATCTTCCCCATAAACATGTGCACCAGTTTAAAAATATCACCTTAGATTGACGTGTTACAGCAACAAGCCCCGAGGGTTGCATGGAGGCTGATGGTCCTTGTTTTTTTGATTTAAGGTGTCAGAACTACCATTGTGTTTAGCAGTAGCAAAGGGAGGAACAATTCACCAATGTCTCCTTGAGTTTCTTCCCCATGAGCCACAGTTACACAGCTCATAGTGCTGAGATAGTGGCCACTGCACCAAGCCATGGCAACTAGTTACAGCTCAAATACTATACAAAGATTGTGATCAGCTGACTGGTTCTCCCTTCCAAGTCTGACTGTACCTTTCCAACAGCAAGCAATGGGGCAGTTGTCTGTTCAATGGTTATTCTTGGAATGAGAACAATCACAGTGGTGAAAAGAAGACATCACACTTGGCTGGTGGATCACTTGGTGGGAAAGGCTGGTAACTGAAAGAGCTGGCTACAGAACATGGACACCTTACATCTTGGTTAAGTGCTATCTCATGATCTCTTTTTTTGAGGAACAAGGAAATATTTTGACAAAGTCTAGTACAAATGAGCCCTGAGGGTATAGTGAAGTAGAAATAATTACTGCTGACGAGAAGTACAAAGACTGTAATAGCAGTTGGGAATAATAATTGCCATATCTGAGGAAATCATAAAGCCAGAGCCAGATTTCACATCTTGAAGAACGACTCAGAAAGGAAACTGGAGGTCTGAAAACCTGCTGGACCTGGGGGAAGACTGGTCCTGACTGGACCTCAATGTATATCCCACGCAGTATGTGATTCTCTGGCCTCTTCAAAAGCTTGCTTGAAGTGATTGCAATAGCCCCTTCTGACCTTCATACCTAAGAATCTTATAAGACTGGTCCATAGCAGAGCCAAGCACTTGAGATCCTTTTACTCGCTATTATTGCCAGATCAGCCAAAATGTGATTACAGGTACGCTCCCTCCCACTCATTCCTTTGGATCAAGCCGTTGTTACAGCTGCACATCAAGCACCAGCATGAAAATTCAGACATCCAAAGGAGTGCACATACAGTTCATCAGGAGCCTGTGCCAGAGACCATAGCAGCATATTAAACAGTTACACTAGTGTCAGGATGTTGGGAGCTCAGCTCTGACATTTATCTTGGTACAAGCTGGGTGCAAGGAGCCGGGATAGATGCAGTCATAGAAACTACCTACGAGGACTTGTCAGTGCTGGCATTTGAGTCAAAGGTAGCACTTTCTTCAAGGAGGTAAGCAGCCACCCATTATTCTGCATATACAAAGGGAGGGTAAAGAACATGCTTAATGCTACAGACTAGGAGAACTGAGCCTAGGTCAGCGCAATCCACCTGCTCCTGCCCTATCTCAGGATGCAGCCACTAGGTACTTCACAGGCAGACCCGGGATGCTGCTTTCTAATCAGATTTCAGTTGCTGTGGCCATGCTCTGAGCTGGCCAGAAGCTGTGCAGCTGATCTAACACAGCCTGCCTCACAGCAGAGCCTGTCACTCTATGTCCCCTCTCTCAGAATGGGGCTGTCTTAACAGCTCTGTGTGTCCAAGGCTGGAATGACCCTACACGTGTCTCTGTGTGGCAACTCTATGGCATCAGTGGGGTCCCTTGGCTCTGCGATGGAGTCACTCTGTGTATGGGTGTGGGAACAGAAAGAAAAAAAAGAAAAAAAAAAAGAAAAAAAAAAAAAAACATGGACAAGGAAGAGATGCTCTGAATGCTCTGGTCTGTTCAGGTAGGCATTCATTTCCCTTTATCTGGTCCCAGTTTATTCTGTATTAAGGAGATACGCTTCCATCAAGGTTAATCATTTTGTATTTGCTTCCAGCAAGAGGTTATCAGATACAAGGGCCAAATTTCAGGTGCTGGAAATGGGCTTACATGAGCAAGGGTCTTGACTCACTTGTGTTTAATACGGAGGAAATCAGCAAGATTCACACGTCCATAAAAAACTGGGGGAAAAAAAAAAAGTATTTCACAGATTAAAAACTTTTTTTGTACCTACATACGGATTTATACGAACAAAACATAGCTTTCTTATACATAGTAAAGAAGTGTTAAAAATATTTTCTAGAAAGTCCTCTTTTATATCCATTTTAGGAGTTTTCCAGTAGAATAAGGACAGGATGACTGTGTGTCAGTAATCCTGGTACAGGCAAGGCAGAGATAAAGGTGTTAAATGGCCAAAGAAGTTTTATAATTCAGTGGCATTTCTTCTGATAAAGCAGTGTTAATCTGACAGCTACAGGAATTGGGGTGTGACATGAGCATGAGGCCAGAAAATATAAAATGAAGTAATCACACTGAAGAAGTAAATGTTTTGAACAAAGCGCTATACTGGAAAACTTCAATACAGCATCAAATCCTGTTGGTCAGTGTCTGACCCCAGCCATTTGCCATTAATTTAAATATTGTTGTAGACAGTTTAGCGATTTTTTTTTTTTTTTCATTCAAAATGGATTGGGGGTGTGCAAGGGTGTCTCTCATGGAGAAAGTGTTTCCCTTTTTGCCCCATTAAGACTCTGAACCTGCCAAACTATTCAGAAGAAAGAAGAGAAAAAAAACGTGGAGGAAAACTTTATACCCCTGATCTCAGCTATTTTTTCCTTGCAGACCATCTTTGAGTATTACATTATTGAACCTCCTTGTTTAATGACCCTTCTAATGCACTGCTATCAGGTAGTGCCATCTGTATTTGGGCAAATGTGCTCACTCGTCTGTTTACTCAGCATAAATTATCTTTATTTAAAGTTTAATGGAAGTTACATCTATTTGGACATCTGTACTTAACTGATTACTGGCCACAGTGGGCTGCCTGGTGGTTCTGCATGAACTTGCCAGCTGCTATGAAATGATAAGAGCCTGACATATGTTAAGAGCCAGCAACAATTACAGGCAGGGAGCACTTTTTTTTTTTCTTTTCTTTTTTTTTTTTTATTTTTTCAATATTTCTGAGCTGGCAGCTAATGGCAGAATAAAGGAATCCACCTGCTTCCCCCAAATGCTTTCTCCATCCCCACACATCTCTGCTGTCAATGCAAACCCTTTCAGAAGCACACTCAAAGAAAAGCACCCTTCTACAGAGTGAATGAACTTTTTGGTACATGCTATTAAATCCACGTACAGTTTGCTACCTATCTCATGCAATGAAACACTTGTGTCCCTATGAAGCAACAGACCAGCCCGTTTAATCAGCATCTGCAACTGATTTGGAAAGTTGCTGCCATCTATAGATAGGTATGAGGATCTGCTAGCACAGTTCAGAAAAAAGATTTGAGAGACAGCAAGAGAATGGTGAGAAAAGAAGGGAAAATGCAGAGGGAGGGAAGCTGCAGCTGTCTAAGGAACTTATCCACTGCACTATACCACGGAGTCCATCTACTCCTGTCTACACCAATGTCCAGCTGCAGAGGGATGCATGAAAAAGCAGCAGGAGACTGATGGGAGAGAAAGTTTCTTCCTGACTCCAGGTTGCCAGTTGTCTTATGCCCTAAAAAGATGAATGAGGGAGTGCAATAAGATTCCTCTAATAAGGAATTATTATTTATTATCTAATAATACAATAGTCCTCTAATAAGCTTTATATTCTTAAACAAACAAAAAGCAGCTATGGAACTAGGTGTTGTTCACACCCTTCCATTCTGACATCTCTTCTTGACGCTCTTCCAACCCTGAAAGCTGTGCAAAGTCTTTTTCTGCAAGATGAGCAGAAAAGGCTTTTTTTTTTTTTTTTTTTTTTTTTTTTCCCATGTATCCTTCAGCACTATCTGCCACCATGGTCTAGACCAATTTGCCATGAATACACAGGAACATAGGCCATGGCTACCCCAATTGTCATCTCTAAATGCTTCTTGAATGCCAGGTGTGATCTCTACAGGCTTCTTGTGACAGCAGGGAGAGGTAAATGAAACAGCAGGCTGGGCATTAGGGAGGATCTGCCTGGAGTCTTTCAGGGAGAAATTTCTGTATTGTGTCTCTGCTGAAGTGACCCTCTGATCTCAAGCCAGAGCAAGAATATTATTCAGGCTACAGAGCAAGCCATTTAAAAGTTAGGAAAGCATATTGATGTAGAAGATGGAGCATGGCTACAGACTAAATTACTTCTCGCTTCAATACAAAATTTGAAAAAAAAATCAACACTAAAGGCTTGGAGTTAGAAGCCTTTCCCACAACCTTTGTAGCATTCACAATGGACAAACTGATCTTCGTGCCTGACCTAAGCAATCATGATGTGCCAAAATGCTCTGCAGCCTGTACTGCTACTGAATGTCTCTTCCAATTGTGTTGTAAGGTTGACATCTCAGTTCTTGGCAACATTAATCCTAAACTGATTGCAGTTCACTCCAACAAAAATCTCTCATCCAATGTAAAGCCACATCTCACACTGGGCTGACTGGGGTCAGAAAAGAGGCCTTATCAGCTGAGAGTCCTTGTGCAATAACTGTGCTGGCACTTGCAGCCCAGGGACATGCAACAGTGGGTGAGCATAGCTCCTACACTCAAGAAGGGTAGTAAGATATAAAGGAGATTTAAAAAACTCACATCCTCTTCGCATTACCTTTGTCACATCACCAGAACAAATTTGCTTGCCATACTGCCCCTGTCTTGGTGGAACTGGTTATGCTTTAAAGTTATGCACAATTATGTTGTAAAATGGTTCTGAGAGTTTATATACTGGACAAAATATGTTCCTTTTGCAATATTGGTATGTGCTGCTGAATAATGTTAATTTTGCTTCATTTCTACTGAAGTCCATGGAAAATCAAAACGAGGTAACTCATTCTGGGTGATATGACTGTTAAGTTGCACGAACACCAATGATCCTTGACCTCTGCTTTTGGTCTCTTCTTTTTCTCCATGACTCTCCTAACATTAGAATCATTGAATTATGGAACATACTGAGCTGGAAAGGACCCACAAGGATCATCAAGTCCAACTCCTGGGTCCACACAGGACCACCCAAAATCATTCCCTGTGTCTGAGAGTGGTGTCCAAATGCTTCTTGAATGCCAGAAGGCTTGGTGCCATGACCACTCCCATCCCTGGGGAGGCTGTCCTAGTGCCTCACCACCTCTGGGTGCAGAACCTTTCCCTAACCCCCAGCCTGACCCTCCACTGTCCCAGCTCCATGCCATTCCCTCGGGTCCTGTCGCTGTCCCCAGAGAGCAGAGCTCAGCGCCTGCCCCTCCGCTCCCCTCGTGAGGGAGCTGCAGGCCGCCATGAGGCCTCCCCTCGGCCTGCTCTGCTCGGGGCTGAACACACCAAGGTTCCTCAGCCGCTCCTCACATATTTTCCCCTCTAGACCCTTCACCATCTTCATAGCCCCAGTGTTTGTCATATTGTGAACTGAGCTATATCTTGGAAGGTAAAGTTTATCTGGGAAGAGCATGACCTGCACATATCAGGTTTTGACCACTCCTTTTTAAAAGCTTATGTGCAAATGCAGAATGCAACCTGATATCAACAGCCCCATCCCACAGAGCACCTTTAATTTACACGTTGTTGCCATGTGGCCATGACTGTTGTGCAATGATGACTTTGGCCCTTGTGATCTAATAAATGATGTTTTTAACTAGACCTTTATGCCAGGAGGAGTGTTGTAGATCTCTCTGCTACCATGCCCTACCATTCCAAAGACTTTAGGTTAATAAAATAATACAATAATTTAGGTTAATACAATAATTTCCTGAAATTTAGCTCCCCACCCAGAGAAGTAAGATATCACCAAGATATCACCTAGCACTGGTATTCATTTTCTGAGAAGTTACATCGTGGAGAAAGGACTCTGTTGAAAATAAATAAATAAGGTAAAAAGAATGACAATGAAGACTCTGAAGTTTAAGGGTACTTCTGTGTCTCCTCTGGCACTGAGGGAGACTAAATAACAGTCAAATAATAGTCAAATCATAGCACTGACCTGGCTAAGGAAGTGAAGGGAAGTTGTATGGATCTTCCCCCAAACACATTTGTTCCAGAGCAGCAAGAAAGATTTACCTTTCTTTACAGCAGCAATGCACTGCTGGCAGAACAGATAGTGACTTTAATATGACTGGACAAAATTTCCTACTGAGGAAAACTCTACTGAGTATTAAAAAAGATGTTTTATGAAAAGCTTCTTTACTTTTCCTCTCAGTTTTCAGGGTCCCTTTAATCCTTTCATACTTGACTAATTTCTCTCAGGATGAGATGATTAGTTGCTTATGTTTCCTAAACTCTTTGGTACAAATTTAGCCCTGGAGAAAACAGCTGTCAGCTCGGATTTGTTGTGGGTATCTACTGGCCTTGATGATCGAATTTTATTTAGGCCCCAAAGCTGCTCCTGTTTAAATGAAGATCCATGAGGCTCCCTGGAAGCAGAACCAGGCTCAGGCTGGATTTCTGAAAATAAACTCCTAAAATCTCATAGTAAAGCTTCATAATTACTGACCCCTATCAAAGTGGATTGAGTCTCAGGGAGAACTCCTACTTTCAAAAATCAGGGCAGTCACATATCTGGTTAGTATGGATTTAGAGACTTTAATATCATAGAAATCTTAGCCAAGTGGAAAAGATATCTAAACACCCTGAATATACCGGAAGCAAAGAGGCAGAAGTTTTTCAATTAAAATATAACCAAAGGGTGGAAACCTTTGTTTTCTGGGGGTCAAGATACCCTCTTCTGCATGGGCACTAAATTGTAGGATGTGGGCCATAAGTGAAGAACAGACTTAGTCTTTAGAGCTGCTGAAGAAGGGACGGACCATTATGAATTAATGGAAGAGGTATGGCTTGTTTTTCTCATGGCTCAAGGGCTCTTCTGCTCTTGCACAATCCTACATAGATTGGAAATTCAAACTCGGGGTGCTATTTCTACCACATGCTTTTGGAAATTGTTTTCCTTGGTTCTCTGGGGAATGTGTTGCACCCTCAGCCACAGAAAGACTCTGTCCTGAGACAGAAAGGATCAATATATCTGGCCATTTCTCTTCTATATTCTAAATGGAAGATGAAAATTTCCCATTGGAGTCTCTTAATCTATAACTCTACATAGCAGCTTTATTCATCTCTTTTAACCTTCCTACAGAGAGAGAAATAGATGAAGTGTGGTGGCTTCTCTCTTTCTACTAACAGAAAATTGTTTTTATTTCCTGTTAAGTTGCCATATGCTGTGTTTTCGTGTAGTAGTAGGTATGTTTGCATCCTGAGGACTGAATGTCTGTAAATACACCTTTTTATTTTGTGTTTATATGTAGTAGTCTGATGTCAATGTTCTTATTTTTCATTATGATAGTAGAACTGGTATAATAGAGGCAGAGCCGACATTTTGCATATGAAAACATTAAACAGGGTGAGAAAATAGGTGTGTGTATGTATGTGTGTGAGAGAGAGAGACAAAGAGATATAGAAGGAGAAAAAGATGGTGCATATACACACTACATGCACAGACAGCACCAGGTTTCTTCTGTCATTTATGCTGGCATAAATTTGGGATAACCCTGCTGAAATTGTGGCAATGACATAAGAGTAAAATAAGCAAATTCAGAACTGTGTTGTAATGTAATTACAGTTTTGATTACTTAAAAACACAGACATAAACACCTTTCCCATTTCTCCCCTGCATACATATTCCTGCTTAATTTCTGAGCAATGTAGGAATGAAAACTACTACTTGCTGATTATTGTTCTTGGAACATATTCTAGAGTTACAGGTATTGGGCATTGAACAAGCTAATTTTTGTTGAGTTTTGGCAGAGGTAAGACAATAGACATTTAAGAAAAAGTCTGCAGTTTCTAGAAGGAAGGGAAAGTCAGAGGGAATTCATATTGAATTTGCTCAGAGTTCCTAAAGATATGGGCATTTTTTGAAGGCAGTTTCGGGTTTGGTTTTTGTATGGGGCAGATTGGTTAATTGTTGTCATCTCATTCATGAGTATTGGTCTGCTGGCGGGGATTCATTTGCACTGCAGCAGGAGGAATAATGTGTAAATCAAGCTGATAATGCTGTGTTTCTAAACTAAATATAGAGGATTAAATTAGCTGTGGACCCCAAACCCAAATCATATACCTCTGCTTTAGTTTTAATGTATTAGTTGAAATGACAACTCATTCTTAAAGAGCTTTGAATGAAGATTTTGTTTTTGTTGTTACAAATATAGCATTTTCTTATTAAAAAAAAAAAATAATTAAACTGTGATCTCTTTCCCCAGCAATAAATCACACAGTGCTTATAAATTTAAGCAGCAAAATACTGTATTTTGGAGATATTATGAAACCACTTTACAAATAAATCTCTGCTATAAGCCAGGGATATTTGTCAAGGAAAAAATATTTTTGCCATCACAAAAAAGAATTTATTGTTATCAACTTAGTATATTCAGAAGGTATGAGCTCCTAAATTTTAGTAGTAGCTTAAAAGTTATGACATTTTTTGCATTTTAAGTATTATGTTCTTTATATTTACCCTCCATTTTTTGCTTGTAATGCTTGTGTTCTTTCACTTCTCAAATGTGCAAGATACAAAGTCTTCTGTTATAAAAAGTAAACCAGGGCTCTCTTGCGATCTTATGTCTCCAGGGAACCTGAGCAATAAGACCAAATTACTATCATATCACCATTAGAGTCACCCTACTATCTCATGAGACTTACAACAACAGCTCAAGAAATGACAGCCAGAGCTTCTGGGCCACAGATTACAAATTGCCTGCTCTCTAAAATGTGATACTGAGTTCAGCATGCTGACTTGTATTGACGCTCACTGCCCCATGCAAATGCAATGACCTGTCACTAGCAGGCTATTTGGTAACAGACGTGAAGGTGCCCCTTTAATGCAGAGTGGCCCTCCACAGCCCCATTTCTGGATATGCTCCCATCACACCAATCATTTTTGCTGTTGTATTTATGGCTTGTGCCAGCCCTACATGATGAAAAGGTGCTAGGACAATGGAGTGGCCATGAACCCCCTGCCAGGAACTGGGTGGCAGAGTTCCACCACTGGCACTAGGCAAAGGACTGGGGGTGGGAAGACCATGGCCAACACTGGATGGTCTCTGACACCATAGCTATGGCTCTATGCTTTTCATTCTCCAAGGATGCAAACTGAACTCCTGCTGAAACTGTCTGGGCACAGATAACATGATCAGGGACATACCTGCATCAAAGCAGCCCAAAGTAAATCACCTCCCATTTTTCTAGCATTAAGTTCAGGTCCACTCAATATTGCTCTGCACAATTCCTGACCTTGAAAGCCAAGAGAAAACCTCCCTTGAGCCACAGTGGCATTGCTGCCACTTTCTGCTGAGGTTTAATCAAGTTAACCTGAACAGAATGTTTAGGGCCATGAGAACGTCTAGGGCTGTACGAGACATCCAAATGTGCCTAAAGCTGAAAGAGGACATCTAGGGAACTGGTACTCTTCTAAAGCAGCATCTAGGGACCAGATAGGATGCTGGGGGTGACATGTAAAACTCCATCAGACACCTCTGTTTTTCATGCTCCAGCTGAGATACAAACCCACATTCTTTATAAACCAAACTTTCCCATGTAAAACACTGAGATTTAACAATATGTTTTAGATCAACTGTATATATAAAACACATTTGTCTCCTCTCCCCTTCCCTCTGCCCCATATGGA